>NC_061514.1:223564525-223604090 GCF_022539505.1 Lolium rigidum
CGTCACACTCAATAGTATCCTCATAAGGTCCAATCTTGAAATTGACGGTGACGGTATGTTGTATCTTGACGTTGCCCTTGTCACTCAACCATTGGATATGGTAAGGGTGAGGATGCTTGCGGAGGTTGAGGTGGAGCTTCTCACACAACTCGGTGCTTGCAAGGTTATGGCAACTTCCACCGTCTATGATGACCTTGATCGACTTGCCACCAATTCCGGCACGGGTTTGGAAGATGTTGCACCGTTGTTCTTCCACATCATGAGGTTGCGTAGTTAGCACCCTTGTGACCACAAGTGAGGGACTTGGGTCATGCTCACATAGGAGAGGATCTTCTCCACATTCTTGCTCATAAGCTTCTTCACTTTCCACGGCGGCTTGCACAAGGGCTTCATATTCATCCTCATCAAGCGTCTCGATATCACCATTCTCCATAGTGATCATGACCTTGGTGTTCTTGCACTCAAAAGACTTGTGACCTTGGGTGCCACACTTGAATCAAGTGACACTAGAGGGTCCCGTGGATGCCTTAGAGGAGGCGGTGGAGGAGACCGTTTGCTTCATGCGACTTTGGATAGTCGGCTTCTTGGATGTTGTTGAGGACACGTCGGCCTTGGCACTTGTAGCATGAGGGGTTGACGTAGTAGAAGGAGTCGATGTAGCGAGCTTGGAGGTGAAGTAGGTCTTGGCCTTGGAGTACTTGATGTCCTCAATCACTTGGCGCTCGGCCTTCGTTGCTTGATGGACCAATTCAACCATGTTGGAGTAAGGTTGGAACTCCACAATTCGCTTGATGGGATAGTTGAGGCCATTGAAGAAGCGAGCAATGGTTTGGTCATCGGACTCTTGGATGTTTGCTCTCATCATAGTGAGCTCCATCTCCTTGTAGAACTCCTCGACGGTCTTGGTTCCTTGCTTCAACTTTTGGAGCTTGTTGAAGAGGTCGGTCATGTAGTGCGTGGGGACAAAGCGAGCATGCATCTCTTTCTTCATTTCTTCCCAAGTGGCAATTGGAGGTTCACCCTTCTCTTCTCGGAGAGTGAGGACTTGCTCCCACCAAGTGTTTGCGTAGTCCTCGAACTCAAGCGACGCCATAGCCACCTTCTTGGCACCGGAGTAGTTGTGGATGCGGAATATCTTGTCCACCTTGAGTGCCCATGAGAGGTAGGCCTCGGCATCTTCTTCACCCTTGAACTTTGGCATGGTGAACTTGAGTCTTCCAAACATATTCTCTTCATCCTCCATGTTTCTTCGACGAGGAGGGGCACCTTCATCTCTTGCGGCTTGAGGAGGAATAGGAGGTCTTCTACGGCCAACCATAGCATTGGGTTGGTGTTGGAGGTGCACACTTGCTTCACTTGGCTCACGGTGAGGATGTGGTTGAGGATCTTGACGAGGTGGTTGAAGATCTTGACGAGGTGGTTGGCGACGCCCAAAGATGGCCCTCTCATCTTGCTCATGTGGTGGTTCTCCTCTTCCACGTTGGTCATGGCGAGGATGATTGCGAAGATCACGCCTCGGTTGGTCTTGATGTTCATGGCCTTGAGCATCACCATGTGGCTCCATGTTGTGGGAGATGTTGTCATGCGGGTGGCCGTCACGCCCATGGTGGGCATGGCCATCCGGTTGAGGACGATCTTGTGGAGGACGTTCATGAGGACGAGCATGGCGATGTATTTCTCCTCGCCTAGAGTTGGAGCGAGAGTCTTCATGACGAGCATGTGAGCGATGCGGTCGATGATGGTCTTCATGCCTTGAGGAGGAGCTTGAGGACGAACGGTGACCATGAGAGTAGTAATCTTGTGATGAGCTTGAGGATGATGAAGTAGAGCGGTGTCGGCGATGACGACCCAAGTTGGTGATGGCGCGCTCGAGGCTATCCATGCGCCGCTCCATGTTTGCATCATTGGCCGCCATTTGACCATTCAAGTTGTCCGTAGCTTCGCGAAGGAGAGCCAAGTCTTGGTTCACAACGGAGAAGTTGTGTGCCACTTCATCGTATTGCTCATCGATGCGCGTCTCGAAGAGGGTGAGTTGCTCCTTGAACTCTTGGCGTTGCGTCCATAGGTTGTGTTGAGTAGCCAACCTCTCGGTGTTGCGGAGGATTTCTCCCTCCCTTGCTTCATCTCCGCTCCTATCCATGATACAAAGACAAGCACTAGGTTGTGTATGTTAGTGGAAGGAGACTACCTCGCACTCTTACCAAGGTAAGATAGTATTGAGGCAATCCACCAAGCCGAAAGCAAGATCAAGTGTATCGGGAACACACGCAAAACCACACGCAAAAGCTAGCAAATATGGTGTTAGGCGAGTGTTGTGGAAAGCCAAAAGACAAATCCAAGATCGAGTATGTTGTTAAGAGTGGTGGAAATCCGAAAATCCAAAAGTTGATGCGAAGATCACTATAAACACGGAAAAATGATGTGGAACACACACACGAGATAAGCGGGGTTAGTGCAACCAAAAGTGAGCGGAAAATTGTATGTGCGGATGCTCGGTGTCACACTAACACAAGGAGAGTCAAAGCTTTGGTTGCAAAGGAAGAGACAACTAGATTCACACGTGACCTCTCTTCTCGTATCTCTCTTTGCTTAAAAGCTTTTTCTCTTTTGTATATGTTGGCACTTTGCACTCGGTTGTATGTATGGGCGTATGGATGTATGGATGTATGGTGCTACTCGCACTCTTTTTGTGTTTTTGGGGCTTTTTCACGCACTATGTTAGCGTTAGCCTCGCTTTTGCTATCTTGCCACACGAGTGTTTGCTTGGGTGCCTTACTCAACGCTACACACACACCTCACAATGCGGGGCCACGTGCAATGTCTCGCAACACTAGACAAGCAATGCTCAATGGGATAGATCGCAAAAGGAAGAGGGGTTACAAGGTGACAGCTGCAAGTTATACCTGCGATGATGGTGGTGGTGGTGGTGGTGGTGGAGATCGCCGGACGTCGAGGTCGAAGGAGGCGTTGCGTCGCCCGGTCGGAGGCCCGGTCGGACCGGCTCGTGGACCGGCTTGCCCGGTATGCCGCCCGGTTGACCGGGTGCTGGGCCGGCTCGGCCGGTCGAGGGCCAGGTTGACCGGCTGCTCAACCGGATTTCGCGGGATGAGCTTTCTCTCTCCTGTTCTTCACGAAAACCAAGCCAAATCGACCAAATCGAAGGGAAACGATGGAATTGGAGGCTCAAAGTTGGGGAAATAGTAGATCAAGCACAACAACTCCAAATCCACGGACCAAAACCACTCAAAACGCAACCAAATCACGGATCGGTCAAGAGGCAATTTGGGGCTATTTTTGGGGATTTTTTGGAAAATTTTCTAGGGACGAAATCGGGTGGGTGGAGGGTCAAATCCGCGGAAACCAAAGGCTGCTGATAGCATATGATGAGGTCTAAGACCCCGTGTGTGGCCCGATCTTGCGGATTGACGTCGAAACCAACGGGGAGATGGGAAAACGCGAGGAACACGAAGAACACGGTGATGAACACGAGGAACCCCGAGACTCACGCACGCACACCAACCCGATACACCCGATGCTTACCTCCGTGGATCGATGGACCACGCCAATAGAATCTCCGTGGAAGAGACACGCGGTAGAATTCCCGGAGAGAGATTGGGATTGGAGAGGAAGAGCTTGGGGAAGGAGAGAGAGTAACAAGTACTAGAATCTCCTTCAACAAGATCTAAGTCAACAACCAAGGTGCCTTGATTACGAGAGGGATGATACCCAAGGGAGACTAAGCTCAAAGTTAGGGTTTGAGTTCAAAACAAGTCCGAAGAGCTAATGAGGGGTTCCGGCTACTTATATAGGCACACCCGGCCGGCAAGGGCGAACAGGTACGCAAAAGGATAAGTTAAGGCGGTTTGGTGGGGCACTCTCGTCGGGTCCGGTTTGGGATCCGGTCGGACCGGGCACTGGGACCGGGCTGTCCGGTCAAGGGTCCGGTCGACCGGGCACTGTGGCCGGCGGGCCGGTCGTGGGTCCGGTCGACCGGTCGGAAGCCGGATTCCTGCGAGGTTTCCGGTCGTCGTCCGGTACGAGGGGGCTGGCCCGGTTTCCGACCGGTCGACCGGGCCTATGACCGGGGAGCCCGGTTGTAGGTCCGGTTCCACCGGGTCCTGGACCGGCCAGCGTCCATCTCTTCCTTGGAGCGCTTCGAGCGACGTCGGCTTCGGCTCCATGATCATCTTCATGTCCAGCTGCTTCTCTCCCGGCTGCTTCTCTCCCTCCCTTGGCCTTGGCGCCTCCTCCTCTCCGAGGTCTTGATGCGGCTTGTACCTAATGACACATAGCACGTCGGCATGAGGTAGCAATCCATCCAAAGGGGTACCAAGATCAAGGGTAGTGAGGAGCGAGTTCACCTCATCATGTAGAGCCTTGGCTCGGGCTCGTGTCATTGGTCCACTTGGGGGACTAGTTGGTCTTGATGGAGTGTCGTCGGTGAGCGGGGCTACATCAGTATTTTAATTATCTATCTAGTTTGGCTTGATCACATGGATAATTGATGTGAACTGCTCTGCAGTAATGATCATTTCATTGAGTTTGGCAGGGCTAGATGGATGCCAACACTTGGTTGTGTACCCTAGCCCTCCTTTTGAACCCTACTGGGTGATGATAACTGTGCATGGCTTATTTGTTTGAATTGGTTAAGTGGTTGAGGTGGCCTGGACAGCAATTCTTTGCTGTTTAGGTAGCTCCCACCTTTCTGTGGCTGGTTATGGCTTAATGGATACCTCACTGGATAATCCCTTGTTGGATTTCTGATACGTCTCTAACGTATCCATAATTTCTGTTGTTCCATGCTTGTTTTATGACAATACTTACATGTTTTGCTTGCACTTTATGATGATTTCATGCATTTTCCGGAACTAACCTATTAACAAGATGCCACAGTGCCAGTTCCCGTTTTCTGCTGTTTTTGGTTCCAGAAAGGCTGTTCGGGCAATATTCTCGGAATTCGACGAAACGAAGACCAAACCTCCTATTTTTCCCGGAAGCGTCCAGAACACCGAAGAAGAGTCGGAGAGGGGCCAGAGGGCCACCACACCATAGGGCGGCGCGGCCTGGCCTGGGCCCGCGCCGGCCTGTGGTGTGGCGCCCCCAGTGCCCCCTGCGCCGCCTCTTCGCCTATAAAATCCCTTTCGACCTAAAAACACCGTAACTCTTGACGAAACTCCAGAAAGACTCCAGGGGCGCCGCCACCATCGCGAAACTCCAATTCGGGGGACAGAAGTCTCTGTCCCGGCACCCTTCCGGGACGGGGAAGTGCCCCCGGAAGCCATCTCCATCAACGCCATCGCCTCCATCATGCTCCGTGAGTAGTTCCCCCATGGACTACGGGTTCTAGCTGTAGCTAGTTGGTATTATCTCCCCCATGTACTTCAATACAATGATCTCATGAGCTGCCTTACATGATTGAGATTCATCTGATGTAATCGGTGTTGTGTTTGTCGGGATCCGATGGATTGTTACATTATGATTGTCTATCTAGAAAGTTTATGAAGTTATTGTTGCTGCAATCTTGTTATGCTTAATGCTTGTCACTAGGGCCCGAGTGCCATGATCTTAGATTTGAGCTCTATACTTATTGCTTAGATTGTATCTACAAGTTGTATGCACATGTCACTGTCCGGAACCAATGGCCCCGAAGTGACAGAAATCGGGACAACCAGAGGGGTGATAGTTTTGGCCCAAGGAGGAAGAAGACTCACACACGCACTGGATACAATGAACACACAGAGAACTTTTCTGCACACGCACTTGTGCTCTTTTCTCTAGTTCTCACTTGACAAACAAACTGGTTACAGAGGCCTATAAGTAGTACATGCACAGACACTCAGTCGAGGACACGACTTCACTAGCCGAGAGATAGGAACTAGTAACCATGATGACCACACCACTCGGCCACTCTCCTCGCATATGGAGATCGTGCTCACTATCGCTGCACAACGGCTGATTACCAGGTCACAACTAATCCTATCCATCAGCTGACTCTATCGATCCATGCATGCGTCTCTCTCCTCCTACTAACTAGACATGCAACTAACATATTCAGACTTGGCACCGTACAGGCATGGCACCAAGCTAGCTAAACTCTGACACAACTAACAAGCTTTGCATGTACACCTGACAGTGCACACTGCCGCAGCTTTCTACTGAATGAAAACTCTGAAACGAAACTGAACTTAACATGAGCTAGACACCTACACAACAAGGTTAACTCCAACAATCTCCTCCTTAACCTTGTTGTATTTTATTTGGTGCTCCTTGCCGAAACTTCAAAGTAGCGCCAGATGCTCGTCGACGTCCGCGACGGCAAGATGCACCCGCTCCTTCCTTGGCTCGGTGCAGTCCTTGGAGAAGTGGCCGAGGTTCTGGCAGTTGTAGCAGCGGACCTTCCGGATGTCAAAAGTGTTCTTCTTCTTGCCGCCGTTGCCGGTGCCATTGCGGTCGCGGGCACGCCACTCCTGCTCCGTGAGGAGGAGCTGGCTGTCACTCCATTCGCTGCCGGCCTGCGCGCGCCGCCGTGACCGTTCCTCGAACGCCTTGAGTCTTCCCAGCGCCTCCTCGAACGCCATCTTCTCCGGGTCGCAGAACTGCTCGATCCCGGCCACCGCAGGGTACAAGTGCTCGGGCACGGTGTCGAGGAGCTTCTTCACCATGGCGGCGTCGTCGAGCGTCGGTCCAAGACTCGCGTACCTTGCCGCCATGCCGCTGATCTTGCCGGCGTAGTCGTCGAGCAGCTCCCCCTCCGCCATGTACATCTCGTTGAACTCGCCACGGAGAGTGGAGAGCCGCGCCGCCTTGACGCGATCAGCGCCGACGAACCTCGTCTTGAGGCTGTCCCACACCTCCTTCGCCGTCTTCTTCGCGGACACCTGCATGAGGATGTCCTCCGACAGCGCACCGAAGAGTTGTGCCCTCGCCGCCTTGTTCTTGATCGCGTCCACCTCCGCGCCATCCGCAGGGGACACCGCCTCCCAAACGCCCGCAGCGTCGAGGTTCGCCTCCACCTTGATAGCCCAGACGGTGTAGTTCGTCGACGTGAGCATCGGCATTGGCAGCGACAACGAGCTTCCCCCAGCACCATACGGAACCAACGCCATGTGGCTCTGATACCAAATGATAGTTTTGGCCCAAGGAGGAAGAAGACTCACACACGCACTGGATACAATGAACACACAGAGAACTTTTCTGCACACGCACTTGTGCTCTTTTCTCTAGTTCTCACTTGACAAACAAACTGGTTACAGAGGCCTATAAGTAGTACATGCACAGACACTCAGTCGAGGACACGACTTCACTAGCCGAGAGATAGGAACTAGTAACCATGATGACCACACCACTCGGCCACTCTCCTCGCATATGGAGATCGTGCTCACTATCGCTGCACAACGGCTGATTACCAGGTCACAACTAATCCTATCCATCAGCTGACTCTATCGATCCATGCATGCGTCTCTCTCCTCCTACTAACTAGACATGCAACTAACATATTCAGACTTGGCACCGTACAGGCATGGCACCAAGCTAGCTAAACTCTGACACAACTAACAAGCTTTGCATGTACACCTGACAGTGCACACTGCCGCAGCTTTCTACTGAATGAAAACTCTGAAACGAAACTGAACTTAACATGAGCTAGACACCTACACAACAAGGTTAACTCCAACAAGGGGATGGCGGTGATGTGAGGGACACATGTTTTCACGGAGTGTTAATGCTTTGCTCCGGTACTCTATTAAAAGGAGTACCTTATTATCCAGTAGTTTCCCTTGAGGCCCGGCTGCCACCGGCTGGTAGGACAAAAGATGTTGTGCAAGTTTCTCATTGCGAGCACGTACGACTATTATTGGAAAACATGCCTACATGATTAATGATCTTGATATTCTGTCTTAATGCTATTTCAATCCTATCAATTGCCCGACTGTAATTTGTTCACCCAACACTTGTTATTGGAGAGTTACCACTAGTGTAGATAGCTGGGAACCCCGGTCCATCTTTCATCATCATATACTTGTTCTACATGTCAACTGTTTTCTGGTGCCATTGCTCTCATACTACTATTACTGCTGCTGTGTTACTGTTACTACTGCTCTCATATTACTGCTACTTTCACATCACCCCTGTTGCTAGTGCTTTTCCAGGTGCAGCTGAATTGACAACTCAGTTGTTAAGGCTTATAAGTATTCTTTACCTCCCCTTGTGTCGAATCAATAAATTTGGGTTTTACTTCCCTCGAAGACTGTTGCGATCCCCTATACTTGTGGGTCATCAAGACTATTTTCTGGCGCCGTTGCCGGGGAGGCATAGCTCTACTCATAAGTTCACCTGGGGAGTACACTCTACCTCTCTCGCTGTTTTTGTTTTACTTTATTTTGTTTTGCTTAGTTTACTTTTGTCTAGTTTATTTGTGCTTAGTTTATTTCTGTCTAGTATTAGTTTGCTTAGTTTACTTTTGTCTAGTTTATTTCAGTTTTGTTTTACTTTTCCTATATATCCAAAAATCCATAAAAATTTGAAAAACCAAAAAATTAAAAACTGCTTGTTATGGGAGAACCTACAACCTACTTGGAGCTTATAGAATGTTATAATTGTTATAGAGAATCAAGAACTGGTAAAATAATGAGTGCTATGATAGAAAAATTGAATACAATTGCTAAAATCTTGCTTGAACGCCATAATATAAACTGTTGCTCTCAATAGGATACTAAACATCTTAAATTTCAATGTGGCTTTAGTGAGGAATTTTTAATTAAGAACTATAATCGGAATTGCTATATTCATTATGGGTTCGAAGAGGTAGAACAATTTGTCTTATTTATGGGAGCCTCCGAGATAGAATCCTTCATGGTTGAGAATCATGAAACTTGTGTTGTTTGTAAGGGCCTTAAAGATTATGTCTCTACTATCCTTAATTCTTGCATAGAATGCTACAGTAGGAATCCTTATATCCTTGATTATAAAGAGAGACACATTAATGCACAAGAATGCACTCACAATTTGCAGGAACCGGTGGAAGAAGAAATTGATGAACCCGAAAGCTCATTGGATGAAAAAGAGGAGGAAATTGATGAACCTGAAAGCTCATTGGATGAAAAAGAAGAGGAGAGCGACGAACAAAAGGAGGAAGAATGGATTAGCTACCCATGCCAACCTTCTAATGAGAGTAACTCTTTATCTCTTACACTATTTGATTGTCCTCCATGCTTACCGAAAGAGGTTGAATGTTATGTTCCTGTGGATTCTCTTGAAATAGTACCTATGAGTAATACTTGTGAGAATGATTATGCTACTGTTATCTATGATAATCCATGCTACTTTGATAAATCTTATGATAATGCTTTGTTTGTGCATGATGTCGAAATGCATGGTACTAAAGAATTTTGTTTGGCAAATGTCTATGATAAAGCTCTAGATGATGGTCCTATGTTACTTGATAATATTAATTGTACTACTAATGAAAATGGGATTGGAGAGTTCTTGACTTATTCTATGAGTCCCATATCTATTGAGATTGATCAATTACCTTGTTATATTATTAATAAAAGTAAGTTTGAAAGCTTTAATTCCACTATTCTTGAACTTGATAAAAATTATGTGTTTGGAAATCATGAAAAGTATGCTGCATGTGATAGCTATATTGTTGAGTTTGTTCATGAAGCTACTGAAAATTATTATGAGAGAGGAAAATATGGTTGTAGAAATTTTCATGGTACTAATACACCTCTCTATATGCTGAAATTTTTGAAGTTATCCTTGTTTTATCCTCTTATGCTTGTCACTTTGTTCTTCATGAATTTATTTGTGTACAAGATTCCTTTGCATAGGAAGCATGTTAGACTTAAATGTGTTTTGGATTTGCCTCTTGATGCTCTCTTTTGCTTCAAATACTACTTTCTGCGAGTGCATCATTAAAGCTGCTTGAGCCCATCTTAATGGCTATAAAGAAACCAACTTCTTGGGAGATAACCCATGTGTTATTTTGCTACAGTACTTTGTTTTATATTTGTGTCTTGGAAGTTGTTTACTACTGTAGCAACCTCTCCTTATCTTAGTTTTGTGTTTTGTTGTGCCAAGTGAAGCCTCTAATCGAAGGTTGATACTAGATTTGGATTTCTGCGCAGAAACAGATTTCTATCTGTCACGAATCTGGGCTGTTTTCTCTGTAGGTAACTCAGAAAAATATGCCAATTTACGTGCGTGTTCCTCAGATATGTATTCAACTTTCATTAGTTTTGAGTTTTCTGATTTGAGCAACGGAAGTATTTTATTAAAATTCGTCTTTACTGGCTGTTCTGTTTTGGCAGATTCTGTCTCTGTTTTTTTGCATTGTCTCTTGTGGACTTTAAGCGAGGTTTTCTAGACGTAGAGGGCTGTAGCTAATGTTTTATCGAGTTCTTGCAATGTGCCACTACAGGACCAAGGTGGATTCAATTTTTTTGAGTACTAACCCCTCTAATGAAGTTTGTGAGAAGTTTGGTGTGAAGGAAGTTTTCAAGGGTCAAGAGAGGAGGATGATATATGATCAAGAAGAGTGAAAAGTCTAAGCTTGGGGATGCCCCCGTGATTCATCCCTGCATATTTCAAGGAGACTCAAGCGTCTAAGCTTGGGGATGCCCAAGGCATCCCCTTCTTCATCAACTTATCAGGTTTCTTCTATTGAAACTATATTTTTATTCGGTCACATCATATGTGCTTTACTTGGAGCGTCTGTGTGCTTTTATTTTTGTTTATGTTTGAATAAATTCAGATCCTAGCAATCCTTGTGTGGGAGAGATACACGCTCCGCTTTTTCATATGAACACTCGTGTTCTTCGTTTTACTTTTAATGTTCAATGATAAAAGTTGGAAGCTATTGCACTTATTTATATTTGGTTGGAAACGAGAAAATGCCTCATCATGTCTTGAATAATTTGACACTTGGCAATTGTTTTGAGCTCTCAAGTAGATCATGATTAAGTTTTTTTCATGTAGTCTAAGCCTATTAGTGGAGAACTACTTGTAGAGCTTGTTGAAATTGGTTTGCATAATTGGTCTCTCTTAAGGTCTAGATATTTTCTAGTAAAAGTGTTTGAGCAACAAGGAAGACAGTGTAGAGTATTATAATGCTTGCAATATGTTCTTATGTAAGTTTTGCTGTACCGGTTCATACTTGTGTTTGCTTCAAATAACCTTGCTAGCCTAAGCCTTGTACTGAGAGGAAATGCTTCTCGTGCATCCAAAATCCTTGAGCCAACCATTATGCCATTTGTGTCCACCATACCTACCTACTATGTGGTATTTCCTGCCATTCCAAAGTAAATTGCTTGAGTGCTACCTTTAAACAATTCAAAATTTATCACCTCTGATTTGTGTCAATGTTTAATAGCTCATGAGGAAGTATGTGGTGTTTATCTTTCAAACTTGTTGGGCAACTTTCACCAATGGACTAGTGGCTTCATCCGCTTATCCAATAATTTTGCAAAAAGAGTCGGCAATGGGATTCCCGATCCCAAATTAATTAACAAAAATAGACACTCCTCCATGGTATGTGATTGTTGGACGGCACCCGAAGGATTCGGTTAGCCATGGCTTGTGTAAGCAAAGGTTGGGAGGAGTGTCATCATAATAAAACTAAAATAAAAGGGCACTCCTTCATGGTATGAGATTGTTGGCGGGCACCCGAGGATTCGGTTAGCCATGGTTTGTGAAAGAAAGGTTGGAAGGAGTGCCACCCAAAAATAAAAATAATTCATGGGAGCCGCTCTTGAAGGTTTGTCTAGCAAGGGGGTTAGAGTGCCCACTACCATTCGTTGACAACAACAAACACCTCTCAAAACTTTACTTTTATGCTCTCTTTATGTTTTCAAAACCAAAGCTCTAGCACAAATATAGCAATCGATGCTTTCCTCTTTGAAGGGCCATTCTTTTACTTTATGTTGAGTCAGTTTACCTACTTCCTTCCATCTTAGAAGCAAACACTTGTGTCAAGCTGTGCATTGATTCTTACATACTTGCTTATTTGTATTCATCATATTACTTTATGTTGACAATTATCCATGAGATATGCATGTTGCAAGTTGAAAGCAACCGCTGAAACTTATATCTTCCTTTGTGTTGCTTCGATGCCTTTACTTTGAACTTATTGCTTTATGAGTTAACTCTTGTGCAAGACTTTTGATACTTGTCTTGAAAGTACTCTTCATGAAAAGTTTTGCTATATGTTATCTATTTGTTAGCAACTATAGATCATTGCCTTGAGTCACTTCATTCATTTCATATGCTTTGTAATAGTATGATCAAGGTTATGTAAGTAGCATGTCACTACAGAAATTATTCTTTTTATCGTTTACTGCTCGGGACGAGCGAGAACTAAGCTTGGGGATGCTTGATACGTCTCTAACGTATCCATAATTTCTGTTGTTCCATGCTTGTTTTATGACAATACTTACATGTTTTGCTTGCACTTTATGATGATTTCATGCATTTTCCGGAACTAACATATTAACAAGATGCCACGGTGCCGGTTCTGTTTTACTGCTGTTTTTGGTTCCGGAAAGGCTGTTCGGGCAATATTCTCGGAATTCGACGAAACGAAGACCAAACCTCCTATTTTTCCCGGAAGCGTCCAGAACACCTAAGAAGAGTCGGAGAGGGGCCGGAGGGCCACCACACCATAGGGCGGCGCGGCCTGGCACGGGCCCGCGCCGGCTGTGGTGTGGCGCCCCGAGTGCCCCCTGCGCCGCCTCTTCGCCTATAAAATCCCTTTCGACCTAAAAACACCGTAACTCTTGACGAAACTCCAGAAAGACTCCGGGGCGCCGCCGCCATCGCGAAACTCCAATTCGGGGACAGAAGTCTCGTCCCGGCACCTGCCGGGACGGGGAAGTGCCCCCGGAAGCCATCTCCATCAACGCCATCGCCTCCATCATGCTCAGTGAGTAGTTCCCCCATGGACTACGGGTTCTAGCTGTAGCTAGTTGGTATTCTCTCCCCCATGTACTTCAATACAATGATCTCATGAGCTGCCTTACATGATTGAGATTCATCTGATGTAATCGGTGTTGTGTTTGTCGGGATCCGATGGATTGTTACATTATGATTGTCTATCTACAAAGTTTATGAAGTTATTGTTGCTGCAATCTTGTTAGCTTAATGCTTGTCACTAGGGCCCGAGTGCCATGATCTTAGATTTGAGCTCTATACTTATTGCTTAGATTGTATCTACAAGTTGTATGCACATGTCATCTGTCCGGAACCAATGGCCCCGAAGTGACGAAATCGGGACAACCGGAGGGGATGGCGGTGATGTGAGGGACACATGTTTTCACGGAGTGTTAATGCTTTGCTCCGGTACTCTATTAAAAGGAGTACCTTAATATCCAGATAGTTTCCCTTGAGGCCCGGCTACCACCGAGCTGGTAGGACAAAAGATGTTGTGCAAGTTTCTCATTGCGAGCACGTACGACTATTATTGGAAAACATGCCTACATGATTAATGATCTTGATATTCTGTCTTAATGCTATTTCAATCCTATCAATTGCCCGACTGTAATTTGTTCACCCAACACTTGTTATTGGAGAGTTACCACTAGTGTAGATAGCTGGGAACCCCGGTCCATCTTTCATCATCATATACTTGTTCTACATGTCAAGCTTGTTTTACGGTGCCATTGCTCTCATACTACTATTACTGCTGCTGTGTATTCTGTTACTCTACTGCTCTCATATTACTCGCTACTTTCACATCACCCCTGTTGCTAGTGCTTTTCCAGTGCGACTGAATTGACAACTCGGTTGTTAAGGCTTATAAGTATTCTTTACCTCCCTTGTGTCGAATCAATAAATTTGGGTTTTACTTCCCTCGAAGACTGTTGCGATCCCCTATACTTGTGGGTCATCAATTTCCAGGGAGCTTTGCTGTTGACAAACAAGAATAGACCTCATATGGTCTATCTGTCTGATGGTTTAGCTAGCTGTAGGGTGCTTAGTGAATCTGTGTGGCTAGATAGGGACTAAATCCTTGTTGGATTTCTCTGGTTGTGTCACTGTGCTGACACAACCAGTGTTCCCTGGATGGCTTCCTTCTGGTTATTGTTCATTTTCTTGCACCAAATGGCTGGGTAGCCAGATGATGATACAAGCAGGGTTCTACCCTCTTTTGCTTCTGTGACTTATGCATATCTTTGGATTAGTATGAGCAAAACCTTGCTTGCTCATGATTTATTGGTATACCTCACTCCGGCTCCTAGTGATTTATGTGCTTGATGTAGAGGATGGCTTCGGTTGGTTTCGGTGCTTGCCCTGCTCCTCCTAGTGGCTTGTGCTTGCTCTACTTCATGGTTTGATGCTCAACGAGAAAGCAGTTCTTTGATAGAGTCTGTTTCGGATGGTGTTGCTTGGCTATGAGTTCTTCCTGTTCTAAGTGTTCTTGCTATCACGGTGGCTTACCCTGCTGCTTGTCGATGAATGAGCTAGGGTTTACTTGTGGAAAAGGTTTTATACCTTCCTGGCTTTGCTCTCCTGGTCGACAACAAGGCATGGCCACACTTGGTGACACACTGACCTGTGTGTGTGTGTTGTGCTGCATGCACACTGCCTTGTGAGCAGTCTAGCTGTGTGTGTGTGCTAGATGCTTGGCATCTGGCTTGGTACTTGGCTGTGAGAGGATCATCTCGGCAGAGTTGATCATATCCTCTCCAATTCCATTTTATTTCTAACCTGCCAAGTGGCTATATGCCACTTGGCATAACTTGTGCTTGTTGTGTTTGTGTGCAGGGAACTACAAGATAATCAAGATGAAGTACAAGATCATCTAGATCCAAAATTTCATGAAGATTAACTTATAGTTTAGGAAATTTTCATTAAGTTGTAATCTTTCTTTATTTTTCCTATTTTATTTTCCATTATTCAATTCATGTAATGTGTTGTAATCTTTTATATTTCAATTTCTGAATATTGTAAAGACAATGTATCTTGTGTTGTTATCAATAAAGCTCAAGGTTTTCTCTAATGAGCTTTACTTATTATTTGTATTATTCATAATGTGTATTATTTATGATTTACTTAATGAATTTCCTCATAACTGAATTATGGGTATTTATTTAATGTTTGAATTTGAAATTCAAATTCCACTTAGGTTTGAATTCAATCATGCAACTTAAAATTGAATTCAATCATGCAACTTAAATTATAATGCAATACTCTCCTCTCTTCTCAAAACCCTAATTTAGTTAGGTGAGAAGCAAGTTTGTCGCACTCTCGAAACCCTAACCCTGTAAGGTGTCGAGAGAGAAACTTGTCCCCCTTCGATGCAGTTTTGTTTTAAAAGCGCGAAATTTCCCCAGAATTTACGATGCAATGCACATCCCTTTCTAAAATCTACCCCTCGATCGCCTCTAAACCTGGGACATTACATTATGCTACTTCTCAAAGATATAATTTTAGCAGGAGGATAATATCTACCAATGGAAGCATCTTTACATTTAGTCCATGAATCAATACTATTTTTAGGCAAAGATAGCAACCAATCTTTAGCTCTACCTCTTAAGGAGAAAGGAAACAATTTCAGTTTTATAATGTCTCCATCTACATCCTTATACTTTTGCATTTCACAAAGTTCAACAAAATTATTAAGATGGGCAGCGAGCATCATCGGAACTAACACCGAGAAAATTGCTCTCTCATAACAAGATTTAG
The DNA here is from genome assembly GCF_022539505.1 of Lolium rigidum. Taxonomy (NCBI): domain Eukaryota; kingdom Viridiplantae; phylum Streptophyta; class Magnoliopsida; order Poales; family Poaceae; genus Lolium; species Lolium rigidum. The sequence continues at coordinate 223,580,207 of NC_061514.1, forward strand.
TAAAGCAGGTTTAATTTCATAAAATTCTGCTGTAGTAGCAGGTGGAGCAATAGGAGTGCATATAAAATCATTATTATTTGTGCTAGTGAAGTCACACAACTTAGTATTCTCAGGAGTACCCATTTTAGCAGTAATAAAAATAAGTAAAGAAAACTAAATAAAGTAAATGCAAGTAACTAATTTTTTTGTATTTTTGATATAGAGAAAGCAAACAAAACAGTAAATAAAGTTAAGTAAAGCAAGACAAAAACAAAGTAAAGAGATTGGATGTGAGAGACTCCCCTTGCAGCGTGTCTTGATCTCCCGACAACGGCGCCAGAAATTTAGCTTGATGACGCGTAAAGCACACGCCCGTTGGGAGCCCCAAGTGGAAGGTGTGATGCGTACAGCAGCAAGTTTCCCTCAGTAAGAAACCAAGGTTTATCGAACCAGTAGGAGATGAAGGCCACGTGAAGGTTGTTGGTGAAGGAGTGTAGTGCGGCGCAACACCAGGGATATCATACATGGCTGTTGGGAGTGGAGAGGTAGAAGGAGTCATTGAGATTGCATCCGATTCGTGCTTCTTGATCAGAGACAGGACACAAGACTTAGCCCCGTGACGTGCGAGCGCGCACACGCAGATGCCGTTAGCGCCTCATGCAGAGCAGGAGGAGAGGCGTGTCACCGAGTTCTAGGAAGCTCTGTTCTGTCATGCCCGCGACCGCGAGGTTGACTCTTGTCACATCTTGGAATTTTCTAAATTTCGGAATGTAAAATAAAATTTAATTTAATGCGTGATTGATTGAACTTGATTGAAAATTCACAAAGAATTAAAACTTTTTAAAGTTATTTACTAATTAATTTAAAAAGTAGTGTTTTCAAAAACTTTTGGTTTCAAAGTATTCAAAATCAAACATATCTTTGTGTTCAAGGTTTTCAAAATCCTTAATGCATTTTTATTTTAGAAAACAAAACGTTAGAAAACTCTATTTGCAAAATAATGCCAAAGTTGCCATTTAGGCCAAGTGCAAATAATTATTAATTCATTTTCATAAATGGTTTTTAAACAGGTTCCTTGTTATCCTAAAACACTATTTTGATTTTTACAAATTTTTAGAAACTTGTTCGGTGAGCATATGTTGAAACTATTCACACATAGTCATAATGGCATAGTAGTAATAAAATACTATAAAATAATAAATTGTAAAATTTAAGCCCTTTTATTGTTCTATGCTGATCAAAATAATTTTACAAACTCGTAGAATTTCATTTCACTCAAATCGGAATTATGAAACTCATTTTATAAAAGAAACAAGTAATAGAGAAAAGAAAAAGAAAAAGAAAAAAAAACAAAACGGGCCGGCCACCCGGCCGACCGGCCCAGCAGCGGCCAGGCCAAGCCCACCGGCCGACCGACCGAGGCAGCCACCACCATCGATGGAACCGGACAGAGAACGACCCTAATCCCGTATTGATAAAACTTATCTCCACTTAAACATAGATTTCTTGACCTACACAACTCCGAATTTAGATCCGTTTGTTTCTACGCGTTCCTAACTTCGAGCCCCACCTTTTCCACCGACCTATGGTCTATATAAACTCTCCAGCAGACTGCAGTTTCGTTTTCCCTTTCCTCTTCTCGAAATCCTACATCAACGAAATCTTAACTCGTTGATTTGACCACCAAAACTATCTCGAATCGCTTCGGGCTCTACACGAAAGTTGTAGATCTCGTCGAGATCTTTCAATCCCGACCAATCTCATCCCTTTTCATCCACCATACACGGATAATTTCGCATCGCAAGGTGTCAGGCCTGACAAAGGGAATCTTCAATTAGTTCGTCCTCGTTCCACGAAATCCAAATTCCTTTGGTGAGTATGTAGATCTGATCATCCTCTACAACTTTCATGTTGAAAGTTTTTCGATTTGACGTACGGATTTATCGCTCATCTACAGATCTATTCCGAGTCAATCGGAGCCAAATCGAGTTTCAAAACGATCTCGAATCGTCATGAACTCAACACGGAAGTTGTTCCTCTCGTCAAGATCTTTCAATTGCCGCAAGTTTCACCTTGTTTCGTTCACCGAGCAAGGAAAAAATCGTGTTGCAAGATTCAGATCTTATAAGGTATAACCCAGATCTTGTCAAACACATTAATCCGTGGTGAAAAGTAATTTGTGCGTTAGATAGATCTATTAATTCTATACAACTTTGATGTAGAAAGTTTTTCCATCTGAGCAAATTTTTCTGTCAACTTTATGACATCATCATGACATCAGCATAGTCAACTCAGTCTGGTCAAAGTCAAACTGCAGATCAATGCGATCGGTCAGCGATGCGATCAGTCAGCGGTACAGTCAGTAGTACAGTCAGCAGTCAACTGTACAGTCAACAGTCAACTATACAGTACAGTCAGCGTCTCAGTCAAACTCGGTCAAACTAATTTTAAATGTAAATTTTAAATATCAGATTATGTGTCTAACTTAGAAATTCATTATAAAATCATCCAGAGGTCCAAAATTTACAAACTTTATATCGTTGGAAAGCTTATAACATGTAGAATCCAAATATGCAAGAATACTGTATATGTTATGTATTAGTTTTCGAATCATAATTCAAATGATTTAATTAATCCTTTTTCACTATAAAAATCATATCTAATAATCTACTGGTCCAAATTTAACAAATTTGTACTTTCTGGAATCCTCAGATCATGTACTTCAACTTGGTATAGGAGTTGTACAACTTTGACACGTGCATAAACTTGCTTTAGTAAAATCTATACAAATCAGTAATTTGACGATAATTCAAATTCTATAAATTATTTTTGAATAATTCCAATTGGTCTAATCGTGTACTACTGTAACCTATCCAGGGAACTCAAGTTTATATTTTTTTACTAAACATAAATCTTGCGGTAGCTAATTAATAAGGCTGTGTATGTTAAGTAGATACTCAATTAATGTTTTCTAAACCAAATTAAATATCCAGGAAACTTTATTATTATTGCACTTATCAGAGAACACACCAATACCACTAGACACTCTATCTTGAATCAATATCGTGTCTATCCAAATTGTTTTTCATTCACTTCTTTAACTAATTTAAAACTATTCAACTTACAAATGAGTAATTTGAGTAATTCCATATATCATTTGTTTATACCCAAGCCTATGTGTAACTCATACTAACTTAGTAAGTGTTGTCACACTTTACTAAATAATATTTTGAGTTGCGTCATTTGAGACTCGTGTGATTTTATCACATGGATCATTCCATTTACCCATTCTTGAGTAGCAAACAACATTTGACCATAGGTTCATATAAATCATTTTCTTTCCAAGTATTTTACCCATCCATTCAATATCTCAAATTCATATCTTGCAAGCCATACCTCTGCCATACCTTTAATTTCCCAATTAACCATCAATTTAATGAAAACTAAAATACAATGAATAACAAATCTTTCCAATTTGTTGCCTTGCTTGATTTTCTTGTTGTTTGAATGTGTGTTTATGTTCTGTTACTTTTATGTTATAGTTGTACGGAGAGCTACGAGTTTTGATTGAGAGAAGAGCAGAATTCTCCAGTTACCAAAAAGGCAAGTGTCACACACCGTTCGTCCTACTATTTTTCTATGCACTTTGTAGTTATTTTCGGTAGCTATCCATGTGTAGGATTGTTTTAAAAATATATATTGCTATGCTATGAACACCTATTAGAACAACCACATGTTCAACACTTGATTCTTTTGTCGCCACCGTATTGTTGTTTGCTTAGCAATGCTATCTTAGATGCGTGGATTGGGTTATCATGATAAGTTTAGATGAATAAAAGTATATGTTTTGATATAATGAAAACAACCTGAATAATGAAACACACGGGCGGATTGGTAAGACGGGAGCGTCGGCACGGTGAACAATGGTGGGGATTGCCGCCCGGGGATCAAAGAGATTGGACGGGTTTCTTGTTTAGTAGCTTCCGTGTACGGCCGCATGTCATATGGGCTCCGGCTTGACTAAGTAAGTTGTAGGAACCCGACTCGACGTGACTAGCGAGATGTAGATGTGTAGGTTGGCATGGGTCCGTCCGGATGGCTTGGGGTCCTACTTCTGAAAACGGTCTCGACTCAGTCTTTTCCCGACCATTTGAGCAAATTGAGCATCATGGTAAAAGGGGCTGACTAGGTCATGTGGGTAAAGTGTACAATCCTCTCGAGAGTGTTAAACTAAGTACTTAGCCGTGTCCCCGGTTACGGACAACTGTGAGCAACTAGGCATGTTACTGTTTGGAAGATCTCATCATTCCAATTTCTTAATAAAACTTGATGGGACAAACAATGGGTTTAGGAGCATGCAAAGCTAGGTTGTCTTGTGTTTACATGGGCCTATGCTAGCATGTCCGTAGATGTTTAGGAGCATATGAAGCTAACCGTCTTGCGACGGCATGGGTTATGCTAATATGTTCCTAGACGATGATTTTTAAAGAATAAAATTATTTATAAAAGATAGGGAAACTATTGCTTTCGCAAATGAGCCCGAACTCCACCTGCCAAATAAGCACGTAGTTAGGCGCCATTTATATATCCACCAAAAGTGACATTTGCCAATACAATTCCAAATGTATTGACCTCGCGTGGCTGCAACGTTTTATGTTGCAGATATTCCGATGAACGAGTGAGGTTCGATGGTTAGGGTTACGAGTCTATACTCGACATGCTCGCCTGTGGCACATGAAGACGAAGGACTCCATGCTATTATGGTTCGTTGTGAACTCTGATATTGAGCTAGCCTTGTGCTATGCAATTTGTAAGTTATTATGTAATTTTGGATCATGCGATGTAATAAAGACCTTTGTTTCTTGGTATTACATCTTAAACTGTGTGTGCTAGTGATTGATCCAGGGACTAGCACTATTATGCACAGAGATTCAACCCGTACCGGGTCGGATCGTTATAGATGGTATCAGAGCATTGTGTTGACTGTAGGATCGTGACCCTAGGTTTGGATTAGAAATAGGAAGGCTCTAGAATGAAAACTGTGTCTAATCCTATTTTCAATCAGAAAGATGTTTGGATTTTGGAACCTCTTGTATTCTCATCTATTCCATTTTCAAAATTGTTTTCCTCCTTTCTTTAGATGACCCCTTATCAAAACTATCAAAAAGGACCGATGGAGACCGTGAACCTGAAGTTTGGAACTGATGCTTCATGTGATATTCTTCGACTCTGCAAGAAGTGTTGCATGGGAGACAAATGAAGGACTTGAAGGAAGACTTCGATGCAGACTGCACAGCACCCGAAGATACACCGAAGGAGTAGAATAGAAACCTGAAACATCCAAAACAGAAATAAACTAGACCACCATTAGTTCTCTTTTAGCGAACCAACGACAAAGTAACAAAATATTGATCATACCAAATTGAGGTATGACCATACTAGTTTGTTTGTGTTTGATGAAACATATTGCTTGATGCTTGTTAGACGTTGTTTGTAAGATGATCTTCTTTGATTTGTTTGGGTAGGAGTCTTCTGTAGGATCTTTCTATCTATTCACCTCTATACCCAACCCGTAGAATGCTTTCTCGGCAACCCGCCATGAACACAACACTAGGGAAATCAACCTTGATGTTCCCTAACAAGATGAAGAAGCATAAAGTGTGAGATACGCAAAACCCTAGTTAAGGATCGACAGAAATGTTTCAAAACAGTTCAATAATGGGGACTGAAACATTGATTCAATTCTCCATGGATTTTTTTTTATCAAACTAGTGAGGTTGACCAAGTGTTAGAATACGAGATTCAGTAAATCAAATACGGAGTAATGATCTGGGTGCAGGATGGATTGATCACCATTCCTACTACTCTTATTATTCGCTTTCGTAATGTTGACTTTGCGAATCTAGAGAGACATACCTATAAAAGAGATGTCGACGAATAAGCCTAAGCCCTAGGGTGGATAAACATTATACTCTTATAGTAGGCAAGTGCTGCCGAGCGTAGGACTACACTTAGTTTGAAGATCTAGCCAATAGATGAAGAGTGGTGGAAAGTTGTCGAAGACATTAAGAAGGAAAAGATGAAGGATGACATGAAGTTTACACATCATGGTCCTCGGATTGACCAAAGAGTAACCCTAGTGTAGAAATTAGATCAACCACCATCCCCTATGGATTAGAAGCCCAAGCATGAGGAAAAGCATACCCAAGTCACTTTGAAGAGATATGTTGTTCACTATATGTGAATAAACAACAACCTATTGGATATTAACTTAGAAGTCATAGATGTTTCCCAAAGATGATCTGGTGTCAAGTCATATCGTAGAATGTGCCAAGTCATATCCAAGATAAGCTTAGCCTAAACCCAAGACTTAAGACTACCTATAAAAGTTCCTTTTAAGGGTGGTAGCATCCATGCCCATCTAGAACCCAAAACTTTCTAACCTTCCTCAAATCTCGAGGACGAGATTTCTTTTAAGGGTGGTAGTCTGTCACATCTTGGAATTTTCTAAATTTCGGAATGTAAAATAAAATTTAATTTAATGCGTGATTGATTGAACTTGATTGAAAATTCACAAAGAATTAAAACTTTTTAAAGTTATTTACTAATTAATTTAAAAAGTAGTGTTTTCAAAAACTTTTGGTTTCAAAGTATTCAAAATCAAACATATCTTTGTGTTCAAGGTTTTCAAAATCCTTAATGCATTTTTATTTTAGAAAACAAAACGTTAGAAAACTCTATTTGCAAAATAATGCCAAAGTTGCCATTTAGGCCAAGTGCAAATAATTATTAATTCATTTTCATAAATGGTTTTTAAACAGGTTCCTTGTTATCCTAAAACACTATTTTGATTTTTACAAATTTTTAGAAACTTGTTCGGTGAGCATATGTTGAAACTATTCACACATAGTCATAATGGCATAGTAGTAATAAAATACTATAAAATAATAAATTGTAAAATTTAAGCCCTTTTATTGTTCTATGCTGATCAAAATAATTTTACAAACTCGTAGAATTTCATTTCACTCAAATCGGAATTATGAAACTCATTTTATAAAAGAAACAAGTAATAGAGAAAAGAAAAAGAAAAAGAAAAAAAAACAAAACGGGCCGGCCACCCGGCCGACCGGCCCAGCAGCGGCCAGGCCAAGCCCACCGGCCGACCGACCGAGGCAGCCACCACCATCGATGGAACCGGACAGAGAACGACCCTAATCCCGTATTGATAAAACTTATCTCCACTTAAACATAGATTTCTTGACCTACACAACTCCGAATTTAGATCCGTTTGTTTCTACGCGTTCCTAACTTCGAGCCCCACCTTTTCCACCGACCTATGGTCTATATAAACTCTCCAGCAGACTGCAGTTTCGTTTTCCCTTTCCTCTTCTCGAAATCCTACATCAACGAAATCTTAACTCGTTGATTTGACCACCAAAACTATCTCGAATCGCTTCGGGCTCTACACGAAAGTTGTAGATCTCGTCGAGATCTTTCAATCCCGACCAATCTCATCCCTTTTCATCCACCATACACGGATAATTTCGCATCGCAAGGTGTCAGGCCTGACAAAGGGAATCTTCAATTAGTTCGTCCTCGTTCCACGAAATCCAAATTCCTTTGGTGAGTATGTAGATCTGATCATCCTCTACAACTTTCATGTTGAAAGTTTTTCGATTTGACGTACGGATTTATCGCTCATCTACAGATCTATTCCGAGTCAATCGGAGCCAAATCGAGTTTCAAAACGATCTCGAATCGTCATGAACTCAACACGGAAGTTGTTCCTCTCGTCAAGATCTTTCAATTGCCGCAAGTTTCACCTTGTTTCGTTCACCGAGCAAGGAAAAAATCGTGTTGCAAGATTCAGATCTTATAAGGTATAACCCAGATCTTGTCAAACACATTAATCCGTGGTGAAAAGTAATTTGTGCGTTAGATAGATCTATTAATTCTATACAACTTTGATGTAGAAAGTTTTTCCATCTGAGCAAATTTTTCTGTCAACTTTATGACATCATCATGACATCAAGATAGTCAACTCGGCCTCAGTTAAAGTCAAACTGCAGTCAATGGTACGGTCAGCAGATACAGATCAGCAGTACAGATCAAGTAGTACAGTCAGCAGTCAACTGTACAGTCAACAGTCAACTATACAGTACAGTCAGCGTCTCAGTCAAACTCGGTCAAACTAATTTTAAATGTAAATTTTAAATATCAGATTATGTGTCTAACTTAGAAATTCATTATAAAATCATCCAGAGGTCCAAAATTTACAAACTTTATATCGTTGGAAAGCTTATAACATGTAGAATCCAAATATGCAAGAATACTGTATATGTTATGTATTAGTTTTCGAATCATAATTCAAATGATTTAATTAATCCTTTTTCACTATAAAAATCATATCTAATAATCTACTGGTCCAAATTTAACAAATTTGTACTTTCTGGAATCCTCAGATCATGTACTTCAACTTGGTATAGGAGTTGTACAACTTTGACACGTGCATAAACTTGCTTTAGTAAAATCTATACAAATCGGTAATTTGACGATAATTCAAATTCTATAAATTATTTTTGAATAATTCCAATTGGTCTAATCGTGTACTACTGTAACCTATCCAGGGAACTCAAGTTTATATTTTTTTACTAAACATAAATCTTGCGGTAGCTAATTAATAAGGCTGTGTATGTTAAGTAGATACTCAATTAATGTTTTCTAAACCAAATTAAATATCCAGGAAACTTTATTATTATTGCACTTATCAGAGAACACACCAATACCACTAGACACTCTATCTTGAATCAATATCGTGTCTATCCAAATTGTTTTTCATTCACTTCTTTAACTAATTTAAAACTATTCAACTTACAAATGAGTAATTTGAGTAATTCCATATATCATTTGTTTATACCCAAGCCTATGTGTAACTCATACTAACTTAGTAAGTGTTGTCACACTTTACTAAATAATATTTTGAGTTGCGTCATTTGAGACTCGTGTGATTTTATCACATGGATCATTCCATTTACCCATTCTTGAGTAGCAAACAACATTTGACCATAGGTTCATATAAATCATTTTCTTTCCAAGTATTTTACCCATCCATTCAATATCTCAAATTCATATCTTGCAAGCCATACCTCTGCCATACCTTTAATTTCCCAATTAACCATCAATTTAATGAAAACTAAAATACAATGAATAACAAATCTTTCCAATTTGTTGCCTTGCTTGATTTTCTTGTTGTTTGAATGTGTGTTTATGTTCTGTTACTTTTATGTTATAGTTGTACTGAGAGCTACGAGTTTTGATTGAGAGAAGAGCAGAATTCTCCGAGCTACCAAAAAGGCAAGTGTCACACACCGTTCTGTCCTACTATTTTTCTATGCACTTTGTAGTTATTTTCGTAGCTATCCATGTGTAGGATTGTTTTAAAAATATATATTGCTATGCTATGAACACCTATTAGAACAACCACATGTTCAACACTTGATTCTTTTGTCGCCACCGTATTGTTGTTTGCTTAGCAATGCTATCTTAGATGCGTGGATTGGGTTATCATGATAAGTTTAGATGAATAAAAGTATATGTTTTGATATAATGAAAACAACCTGAATAATGAAACACCTGGGCGGATTGGTAAGACGGGAGCGTCGGCACGGTGAACAATGGTGGGGATTGCCGCCCAGGGATCAAAGAGATTGGACAGGTTTCTTGTTTAGTAGCTTCCGTGTACGACCGCATGTCATATGGGCTCGGCTTGACTAAGTAAGTTGTAGGAACCCGACCCGACGTGACTAGCGGATGTAGATGTGTAGGTTGGCATGGGTCCGTCCGGATGGCTTGGGGTCCTACTTCGAAAACGGTCTCGACTCGGTCTTTTCCCGACCATTTGAGCAAATTGAGCATCATGGTAAAAGGGGCTGACTAGGTCATGTGGGTAAAGTGTACAATCCTCTCGAGAGTGTTAAACTAAGTACTTAGCCGTGTCCCCGGTTACTGGACAACTGTGAGCAACTAGGCATGTTACTGTTTGGAAGATCTCATCATTCCAATTTCTTAATAAAACTTGATGGGACAAACAATGGGTTTAGGAGCATGCAAAGCTAGGTTGTCTTGTGTTTACATGGGCCTATGCTAGCATGTCCGTAGATGTTTAGGAGCATATGAAGCTAACTGTCTTGCGACGGCATGGGTTATGCTAATATGTTCCTAGACGATGATTTTTAAAGAATAAAATTATTTATAAAAGATAGGGAAACTATTGCTTTCGCAAATGAGCTCGAACTCCACCTGCCAAATAAGCACGTAGTTAGGCGCCATTTATATATCCACCAAAAGTGACATTTGCCAATACAATTCCAAATGTATTGACCTCGCGTGGCTGCAACGTTTTATGTTGCGGATATTCCGATGAACGAGTGAGGTTCGATGGTTAGGGTTACGAGTCTATACTCGACATGCTGCTTTCGTGGCACATGAAGACGAAGGACTCCATGCTATTATGGTTCGTTGTGAACTCTGATATTGAGCTAGCCTTGTGCTATGCAATTTGTAAGTTATTATGTAATTTTGGATCATGCGATGTAATAAAGACCTTTGTTTCTTGGTATTACATCTTAAACTGTGTGTGCTAGCGATTGATCCAGGGACTAGCACTATTATGCACAGAGATTCAACCCGTACCGGGTCGGATCGTTATAACTCTGTCAAGCCTCAACGCGTTGTAGCCGACTTGTGCTCGTCATGTTCTGATGGTGGTCTACGCTCAGCATTCTGCCATTCGATTTCGTGTGTGGCTCTTACTGCTATGGGTTTACTGAACTGTGTAAATCGGTACCACCGGACTCCACAAATACCCATCCCAGTGAAAATCCGAGTGAATCGCATGTCTAGGGAAAGAATGACAACGTTCGAATAAACTATCGTTCTCCGGGCTCATCCGAGTTCATTTGTTAAATACACCTAACATTGAATGGCAGAACTTGATGGATGCGGTACTGGTCCCGTTACTTTGAGTTTCATCGTACAAATCATTGTGGTGGCTATCGGTTTGCATACCCGTTCAATAAAAATGCTGCACTAGCGTCTACAATCGGTGGCTTTGATCATGCAGCTCCGAATTTGCTATTTGTTTTTAATTTCTTTTTCTAAAGAGGACTATCTGTTTTTACTAAGGTGGCTACCTCGCTGCTTGCTTTCGATTACGGGACAAATACAATATTGCTTGCTCCGCAATTGTCATCCATGTTTATGCTCGCTCACCGATCAGCACTTCGTGCAAGCGAGTTGCAAGTGAGCAATCTGCACATATGGTTTTGTAGGTGATCATGATGTTCAGCCCCTGTGATTTCAGGAAATTATATGAGCGATCAAACATTGCGCCTTAGCCCTCTACTTGCCGGATCCGATCCGGCAATGATGTTGCTAATCTGAATATCAAGTACGTATCGCAAGTATATCCCAATAGTATAGTCAGGTTTTTGAACTGCCTGATCTATACTAATTGATCACAGTCACTTGGTGCCTCCATCAATATATAGTAATGTAGTATAGTACATTCACGTACCCCATGACCCAGATTCTCGGACCCTGATACACATTGAGATGGCGACCCAGGACATGGAGCACATCCTACCGATGATGACGGGTGAGCGTCCCGTACAGATGACTGCAAACTAGACGGTGGCTCCAAGCGCCGGTGAGGAGTTGACTCTAGCGTAATAACAACTTCATAGTCAGTCGCTCCGGTGAGGTAGCAAGCTCGGCAAGCGGTGCATCAATCCTCGCCGGTAGGAGGCAGAAACAGATAGGTTGGGTACTTCCCCATTTTAAAATCGCCTCAAACAATTTTAGTTAAATTTCATTCTCATTGTAGTCAAATTTTGTTGTTATTCCTTCTTGATACTGGTTCTTATAGTAACATCTCACTATGTCAAGAACAATTTGCTCTATCAAAAAATATTTAACAAAAAGCAACCGGTTGTAGAAAAGAAGATTGTTTGTTTTAAAAACTCTACGTTTTAGCCCATCATAAATTCTGGATGAGGGGTGCAATGGGGATAATGAGAGAGTGTACAACACAACTATATAACCTGGCCAAAGGGTGGTGGGACCTAGCAGGATGACGATGTTTGTGTCCTAGGCAACAACCGACAAACAAACAAGCCAGGGTAGACTTCTGATTTGCTCCGTAGCGAAGCACGGGCTTTGTCCTAGTCGAGCATAAATACTCCCTCTTGGATTCACAAGCATCAACTTGGCCAGAGCCTCTACTAGCAACGGAGAGCATGCAAGATCATAAACAACACATATATGATAGATCAATAATCAATTTGACATAGTATTCCACATTCATCGGATCCCAACAAACACAACATGTAGCATTACAAATAGATGATCTTGATCATGATAGGCAGCTCACAAGATCTAAACATGATAGCACAAGAGGAGAAGACAACCATCTAGCTACTGCTATGGACCCATAGTCCAAGGATGAACTACTCACACATCAGTCCGGAGGCGATCATGGTGATGTAGAGTCCTCCGGGCGATGATTCCCCTCTCCGGCAGGGTGCCGGAGGTGATCTCCCGAATCCCCCGAGATGGGATTGGCGGCGGTGGCGTCTCTGGAACTTTTTTCGTATTGTGGCTCTCGGTAATAGGGTTTTCGCGACGGAGAGTTTAAGTAGGCGGAAGGGCAGAGTCGGCCTATGGTTGGGGCGCCTCGTGGCCCCACTTCGTATCCTCTTCGGTCTTCTGGAAGCTCCGTGGAAAAATAAGACCCTGGGCGTTTGTTTCGTCCAATTCCGAGAATATTTCCTGTGTAGGATTTCTGAAACCAAAAACAGCACAAAACAGGAACTGGCGCTTCAGCATCTTGTTAATAGGTTAGTGCCGGAAAATGCATAATAATGTTGTAATGTGTGTATAAAACATGTGAGTATTGTCATAAAACTAGCATGGAACATAATAAATTATAGATACGTTTGAGACGTATCAGTTCACCATGATAAACCCACCTAACATATGTGCGGTCCATCCCAAAAATGTGTAAATGATCTTCCACTACATGGTGAGGCCTCTTCTCACCATTCATACATGTGCAGCGCGGGCAATACACGTCCAGGTTGTGACCTTCATGAGCTCTAATAAACCCCATAAAGGGTTGAACACCATTTATATATGAAGGGGAACGTAAGTGTCCATGCAATATCCAAGTTCTGTCCATCTGTTTAATTATGAGATACAGTGGTTGGTGATTAATTTAAGGCGAAGTAGGAAATGTATATCCCTCAAGTACAAAACTATACTACATGATTATGCATTTCAGCAATCATGTCGAGTACAAAACAAAAAATGCCCATCGACATTTCAGCAAACAGATCGTGTACAAAACTCTGCCATGGCATTTCAGCAAATTAACGGATCGAGTGCAGAAGTGACTCTATATGCCCACGCAAATGAATAAATTGATCGGGGACAAATCGAGCGGAAAACTATAAAGTGCCAATTAGTTCGAGCATACTGACGATTTTTTTAGCAGTATCAAGAAAATATAAATCGTTAGGCCGTCTTGCCCGATGCATGATTGAGCTAGAGATAGCAGCCCTATCGTGGATCAACTCGACCGCCGGTGCGTCTCGAGAAGAACGACGGGGAGGGGAAGCTTCTTCTTCGCACTGACGGGACGGGGAGGGGAAGCTCTTCGCACGGACGGGGATAAGTTGTGTAGGGGTGGGTGGGGGGTCATGCGGCCGGGCCGCCGGGGTGATAATTAAGGTCGGTAGGCGGTGTTTAATGGAGTTGCGTGTGTAATTTGCCGTGCACAAGGTTGAGGAATAGGCGGTTCCCTTTGCCACGCGCACAATTCAAACTATCCTGCCCATATAGTTTAAATTCGCCCTATTTTCATTAAATCGACATAACGTCATGTGAGTGGGGGGAAATTAGCAAAGTTGCTTGAAAAATAGTAAAACTCTGGAATTATCCTTTAAATATGCTCTAGTTCGTGTGAAAATCGGGGTGTGGAGGCATGTTGAGCTGTTTTATTTGTATTTCTGATACGTCTCAAACGTATCTATAATTTCTTATGTTCCATGCTACTTTTATGATGATACTCACATGTTTTATACACATTATATGTCATTATTATGCATTTTCCGGCACTAACCTCTTGACGAGATGCCGAAGAGCCGATTCTTTGTTTTCTGCTGTTTTTGGTTTCAGAAATCCTAGTAAGGAAATATTCTCAGAATTGGACAAAATCAACGCCCAGGGTCTTATTTTTTCACGAAGCTTCCAGAAGACCGAGGGAGATACGAAGTGGGGCGAAGAGGCGACGCCACACCAGGGCGGCGCGGCCCAGGTCTTGGCCGCGCGGCCCTGTTGTGTGGGCCCCTCGTGACGCCCCCGACTCTACCCTTCCGCCTACTTAAAGCCTTCGTCGCGAATACCCCAGTACCGAGAGCCACGATACGGAAAACCTTCCAGAGACGCCGCCGCCGCCAATCCCATCTCGGGGGATTCAGGAGATCGCCTCCGGCACCCTTCCGGAGAGGGGAATCATCTCCCGGAGGGCTCTTCATCGCCATGACCACCTCCGGATCGATGTGTGAGTAGTTCACCCCTGGACTATGGGTCCATAGCAGTAGCTAGATGGTTGTCTTCTCCTCATTGTGCTATCATGTTAGATCTTGTGAGCTGCCTATCATGATCAAGATCATCTATTTGTAATGCTACATGTTGTGTTTGTTGGGATCCGATGAATATTGAATACTATGTCAAGTTGATTATCAATCTATCATATATGTTGTTTATGTTCTTGCATGCTCTCCGTTGCTAGTAGAGGCTCGGCCAAGTTGATACTTGTGACTCCAAGAGGGAGTATTTATGCTCGATAGTAGGTTCATGCCTCCATTGAATGCGGGACCAGTGACAGAAAGTTCTAAGGTTGTGGATGTGTTGTTGCCACTAGGGATAAAACATCGATGCTTTGTCTAAGGATATTTGTGTTGATTACATTACGCACCATACTTAATGCAATTGTCTATTGTTTGCAACTTAATACTGGAAGGGGTTCGGATGATAACTCTGAAGGTGGACTTTTTAGGCATAGATGCATGCTTGGATAGCGGTCTATGTACTTTGTCGTAATGCCCTGATTAAATCTCATAGTACTCATCATGATATATGTATGTGCATTGTTATGCCTTCTTTATTTGTCAATTGCCCAACTGTAATTTTTTCACCCAACATGCGTTTATCTTATGGGAGAGACACCACTAGTGAGCTGTGGACCCCGGTCCATTCTTTACATCCGAAATACAATCTACTGCAATACTTGTTCTTTACTGTTCTTCGCAAACAAACATCATCATCCACACTATACATCTAATCCTTTGTTTACAGCAAGCCGGTGAGATTGACAACCTCGCTGTTACGTTGGGGCAAAGTACTTTGATTGTGTTGTGCAGGTTCCACGTTGGCGCCGGAATCCACGGTGTTGCGCCGCACTACACTCCGCCACCAACAACCTTCACGTGTTCCTTGACTCCCTACTGGTTCGATAACCTTGGTTTCTTGCGAGGGAAAACTTGCTCGTCGTATGCATCACACCTTCCTCTTGGGGTTCCCAACGGACGTGTGTCTTGCACGCTATCAAGCTCTTTTTTTGGCGCCGTTGCCGGGGAGATCAAGACACGCTGCAAGGGGAGTCTCCCACATCCAATCTCTTTACTTTGTTTTTATCTTGCTTTACTTTACTTTATTTACTACTTTGTTTGCTCTTATATCGAAAACACAAAAAAATTAGTTGCTAGTTTTACCTTATTTACTGTCTTGTTCTCCATATTAAAAACACAAAAAAAATTAGTTACTTGCATTTACTTTATTTAGTTTGCTTTATTTACTACTGCTAAAATGGGTACTCCTGAAAATACTAAGTTGTGTGACTTCACTAGCACAAATAATAATGATTTCTTATGCACACCTATTGCTCCACCTGCTACTACAGCGAGAATTCTTTGAACTTAAACCTCGCTTTACTAAATCTTGTTATGAGAGAGCAATTTTTCTGGTGTTAGTTCCGATGATATCTGCTGCCCATCTTAATAATTTTGTTGAACTATGTGAAATGCAAAAGTATAAGGACGTAGATGGTGACATTATAAAATTAAAATTGTTTCCTTTCTCCTTAAGAGGAAGAGCTAAAGATTGGTTGCTATCTCTGCCTAGAAATAGTATTGATTCATGGACTAAATGTAAGGATGCTTTTATTGGTAGATATTATCCTCCCGCTAAAATTATATCTTTGAGAAGTAGCATAATGAATTTTAAGCAATTAGATAATGAACATGTTGCTCAAGCATGGGAGAGAATGAAATCTTTGGTGAAGAATTGCCCTACCCATGGACTAACTACTTGGATGATCATCCAAACCTTCTATGCAGGATTGAATTTTTCTTCGCGGAACCTATTGGATTCAGCTACTGGAGGTACCTTTATGTCCATTACTTTGGGGGCGGCAACAAAGCTTCTTGATAATATGATGATAAATTACTCTGAATGGCACACGGAAAGAGCTCCGCAAGGTAAGAAGGTAAATTCCGTTGAAGAAACCTCCTCCTTGAGTGATAAGATTGATGCTATTATGTCTATGCTCGTGAATGGTAGATCTAATGTTGATCCTAATAATGTTCCTTTAGCTTCATTGGTTGCCAAAGAAGAACATGTTGATGTGAACTTCATTAAAAGTAATAATTTCAACAACAATGCTTATAGGAATAATTCTGGTAACAACTATAGGCCATATCCTTCGCTAATGGTAATAGTTATGGTAATTCTTATGGGAATTCTTACAACAATAATAGGAGTGTACCCCCTGGTCTTGAAGCCATGCTTAAAGAATTTATTAGTACACAAACTACTTTTAACAAATCTGTTGAAGAAAAGCTTGATAAAATTGATATTCTTGCTTCTAAGGTTGATAGACTTGCCTCTGATGTTGATCTTTGAAAATTGAAAGTTATGCCTAATAAGGATAATGATAATAAAATTGTTACTACAGCAAATGCCATCCAAGTTCGAATTAATGAAAATATTAGATTGATGGCTGAATTGTATGCTTGGTGGGAAAGAGAAGAAAACGAAAAACTAGCTAAAGAGAATAATGTAGCTAAAGTTTGGACTATTACCATCACTAGTAATGATAATGCTTCACATGTTGCTACACCCCCTACTATCAATGGTAAAATAATTCTTGTTGGCAATGTTTCTACTCCTAGAGCAAAGCGTGCAAAATTGCTCGAACTGCTCGAAAGCTGTTTGTGATAAAACTGCTGAAATTTTTCAAAATATTGGGGACAATGATCCCATTGCTGTAGATCATAATGGTTTAGATTTTGATGATTGTCACATCTCTGAAGTTATAAAGTTCTTACAAAAACTTGCTAAAAGTCCCAATGCTAGTGCTATAAATTTGGCCTTTACAAAACATATTACAAATGCTCTCATAAAAGCTAGAGAAGAGAAACTAAAACTTGAAACTTCTATTCCTAGGAAGTTAGAAGATGGTTGGGAGCCCATCATTAAGATGAGGGTCAATGATTTTGATTGTAATGCTTTATGTGATCTTGGTGCAAGTATTTCTGTTATGCCTAAGAAAATCTATGATATGCTTGACTTGCCACCATTGACAAACTGTTATTTGGATGTTAATCTTTCTTATCATTCTATAAAGAAACCTTTGGGGAGGATTGATAATGTTCGTATTATGGTTAACAATAACCTTGTCCCCGTTGATTTTGTTGTCTTGGATATTGAATGCAATGCATCTTCTCCCATTATATTGGGAAGACCTTTTCTTCGAACTGTTGGTGCCACCATTGATATGAAGGAAGGTAATATTAAATATCAATTTCCTCTCAAGAAAGGTATGGAACACTTCCCTAGAAAGAGAATGAAGTTACCTTCTGATTCTATTATTAGAACAAATTATGATGTTGATGTTTCGTCTCTTGATAATACTTGATACACACTTTCGCGCCTAGGTGAAAGGCGTTAAAAAAGCGCTTATGGGAGACAACCCATTATTTTACTTCTGCACTTTTATTTTATATTTGAGTCTTGGAAGTTGTTACTACTGTAGCAACCTCTCCTTATCTTTATTTTATTGCATTGTTGTGCCAAGTAAACTCTTTGATAGTAAAGTCAATACTAGATTTGGATTACTGCGCAGGAACAGATTTCTTGCTGTCACGAAATTGAGCCGCCCCTGATGTAGAAAATTTAGAAACATCTGCCAATTTACGTGCGTGATCCTCAGATATGTACGCAACTTTCATTCAATTTGGGCATTTTCATCTGAGCAAATCTGGTGCCTCTAAAAAAATCGTCTTTACGGACTGTTCTGTTTTGACAGATTCTGCCTTTTATTTCGCATTGCCTGTTTTGCTATGTTGGATGGATTTCTTTGTTCCATTAACTTTCAGTAGCTTTGTGCAATGTCCAGAAGTGTTAAGAATGATTATGTCACCTCTGAATATATGAATTTTCAATTATGCACTAACCCTCTAATGAGCTTGTTTTGTGTTTGGTGTGGAGGAAGTTTTCAAGGGTCAAGAGAGGAGGATGATACAATATGATCAAGAAGAGTGAAAAGTCTAAGCTTGGGGATGCCCCCGTGGTTCATCCCTGCATATTTTAAGAAGACTCAAGCATCTAAGCTTGGGGATGCCCAAGGCATCCCTTCTTCATCGACAACTTATCAGGTCACCTCTAGTGAAACTATATCTTTATTCCGTCACATCTTATGTGCTTTACTTGGAGCGTCTGTTTGTTTTTATTTTTGTTTTTGTTTGAATAAAATCGGATCCTAGCATTCTTTGTTTGGGAGAGAGACACGCTCCAGTTGTTTCGTATGAACACATATGTTCTTAGCTTTATTCTTAATGTTCATGGCGAAGGTTGAACTACTTCGTTCATTGTTATATGGTTGGAAACGGAAAATGCCGCATGTGGTAAATGGTATAATGTCTTGAATAATTTGATACTTGGAAATTGTTGTGCTCATATAGATCATGTTTAAGCTCTTGCATCATGTACTTTGTACCTATTAATGAAGAACTACATAGAGCTTGTTAAAATTTGGTTTGCATGATTGGTCTCTAGAGTCTAGATATTTTACGGTTAAGGTGTTTGAACAACAAGGAGACGATGTAAAGTCTTATAATGCTTACAATATGTTCATATGTGAGTCTTGCTGTACCGTTTTATACTTGAGTTTGCTTCAAACAACCTTGCTAGCCTAGCCTTCTATTGAGAGGAATTCTTCTCGTGCATCCAAATCCTTGAGCCAAAAACTATGCCATTTGTGTCCACCATACCTACCTACTACATGGTATTTCTCTGCCATTCCAAAGTACGTTACTTGAGTGCTACCTTTAGAAATTATATCCTTTGTCTTTGCAATATATAGCTCATGGGAAAATAGCCTTAAAAACTATTGTGGTGAAGAATATGTACTTATGTGTCTTATTTCTTAATAAGTTTCTTGTTGAGCGGTAACCATGTTTACGGGGATGCCATAAACTATTATACCTTTGTTGAATATCATGTGAGCTGCTATGCATGTTCGTCTTGTACGAAGTAAGAGCGATTTTCATGTCAAATGGTTTGAGTATGCATATTGTTAGAGAAGAACATTGGGCCGCTAACTAAAGCCATGATCCATGGTGGAAGTTTCAGTTTGGACAATTAATCCTCAATCTCTTATGAGAATATTATCTGTTGTTGAATGCTTATGCATTAAAGAGGAGTCCATTATCTGTTGTCTATGTTGTCCCGGTATGGATGTCTAAGTTGAGAATAATCAAAAGCGAGAAATCCAATGCGAGCTTTCTCCTTAGACCTTTGTACGAGGCGGCATAGAGGTACCCCTTTGTGACACTTGGTTGAAACATATGCTATGCAATGATAATCCATGTTAATCCAAGCTAATTAGGACAAGGTGCGAGCACTATTGGTATACTATGCATGAGGCTTGCAACTTATAGGATATGTTATACATAACACATATGATTTATTACTACCGTTGACAAAATTGTTTCTTGTTTTCAAAATGAAAAGCTATAGCACAAATATAGTAATCCATGCTTCCCTCTGCGAAGGGACATTCTTCTACTTTTATGTTGAGTCAGTTCACCTACTTCTTTCTATCTTAGAAGCAAACACTTGTGTTAACTGTGCATTGATTCTTACATGTTTACTTATTGCACTTGTTATATTACTTTGTGTTGACAATTATCCATGAGATAAACATGTTGAAGTTGAAAGCAACTTCTGAAACTTATATCTTCCTTTGTGTTGCTTCAAAGCTTTCTACTAAGAATTTATTGCTTTATGAGTAACTCTTATGCAAGTCTTATTGATGCTTGTCGTGGAAGTATTATTCATGAAAAGTCTTTGCTATATGATTCATTTGTTTACTCATTATCTTCACCATTGCTTCGAATCGCTGCATTCATCTCATATGCTTTACAATAGTATTGATCAAGATTATGATAGCATGTCACTTCAGAAATTATCTTTGTTATCGTTTACCTACTCGAGGGCGAGTAAGAACTAAGCTCGGGGGATGCTTGATACGTCTCAAACGTATCTATAATTTCTTATGTTCCATGCTACTTTTATGATGATACTCACATGTTTTATACACATTATATGTCATTATTATGCATTTTCCGGCACTAACCTATTGACGAGATGCCGAAGAGCCAGTTGCTGTTTTCTGCTGTTTTTGGTTTCAGAAATCCTAGTAAGGAAATATTCTCGGAATTGGACGAAATCAACGCCCAGGGTCTTATTTTTCCACGAAGCTTGCAGAAGACCAAGGGAGATACGAAGTGGGGCGACAAGGCGACGCCACACCAGGGCGGCGCGGCGCAGGTCTTGGCCGCGCGGCCCTGTTGTGTGGGCCCCTCGTGACGCCCCTGACTCTACCCTTCCGCCTACTTAAAGCCTTCGTCGCGAATACCCCAGTACCGAGAGCCACGATACGGAAAACCTCCCAGAGACGCCGCCGCCGCCAATCCCATCTCGGGGGATTCAGGAGATCGCCTCCGGCACCCTGCCGGAGAGGGGAATCATCTCCCGGAGGTCTCTTCATCGCCATGATCGCCTCCGGATCGATGTGTGAGTAGTTCACCCCTGGACTATGGGTCCATAGCGGTAGCTAGATGGTCGTCTTCTCCCCATTGTGCTATCATGTTAGATCTTGTGAGCTGCCTATCATGATCAAGATCATCTATTTGTAATCCTTCATGTTGTGTTTGTTGGGATCCGATGAATATTGAATACTATGTCAAGTTGATTATAAATCTATCATATATGTTATTTATGTTCTTGCATGCTCTCCGTTGCTAGTAGAGGCTCCGGCCAAGTTGATACTTGTGACTCCAAGAGGGGGTATTTATGCTCGATAGTGGGTTCATGCCTCCATTAAATGCGGGACGAGTGACGGAAAGTTCTAAGGTTGTGGATGTCTTTGTTGCCACTAGGGTAAAACATCGATGCTTTGTCTAAGGATATTTGTGTTGATTACATTACGCACCATACTTAATGCAATTGTACTGTTGTTTGCAACTTAATGCTGGAAGGGGTTCGGATGATAACCTGAAGGTGGACTTTTTAGGCATAGATGCATGTCTGGATAGCGGTCTATGTACTTTGTCGTAATGCCACTGATTAAATCTCACAGTACTCATCATGATATATGTATGTGCATTGTTATGCCTTCTTTATTTGTCAATTGCCCAAGCTGTAATTTGTTCACCCAACATGCGTTTATCTTATGGGAGAGACACCACTAGTGAAGCTGTGGACCCCGGTCCATTCTTTACATCCGAAATACAATCTGCTGCAATACTTGTTCTTTCTTGTTTTTCGCAAACAAACATCATCATCCACACTATACATCTAATCCTTTGTTTACGGCAAGCCGGTGAGATTGACAACCTCAGCTGTTACGTTGGGGAAAAGTACTTTGATTGTGTTGTGCGGGTTCCACGTTGGCACCGGAATCCACTGGTGTTGCGCCGCACTACACTCCGCCACCAACAACCTTCACGTGTTCCTTGACACCCTGCTTGGTTCGATAACCTTGGTTTCTTGCGAGGAAAACTTGTCTGCTGTACGCATCACACCTTCCTCTTGGGGTTCCCAACGGACGTGTGCCTTTCACGCTATCAACTTCCTTCATTAAAACTCCCATTTTATGCACTTTGGATGGAAAGAAATCATTTGTACATAAATTTTGACAACGCCATTTGCAAACATTAATTGTTTTACATGCCAAGATGCACCAATCCACCAAATATGGGGCAAAAGTTTATCACAATCTAGATATGTATAATTAGTGAGGGACCCCTTTTGATTTTGTGCAATTTCCACTAATTAGCTAGAGAGAAGGGGTTAATAAATTAGGCCATGTTAGGGGTTATGTGTTTTAGATTAGGGTTGTGTGGATTCAAATACAACTTCTTTATTTGTGTGCTATGATTAATCAAAACTTGATCGATCGACTACGCACACATTATTAGAGGCACATGCCTTTGAGCACAAAGTGCATGTGTGTGTTGTTGGCCACCAACGAGAGAGAGAGAGAGAGAGAGAGAGAGAGAGAGAGAGAGAGAGAGAGATTGAAATCCCCAAAAAAACACACACACACACACACACACACACACACATATATATATATATATATATATATATATATATATATATATATATGCAAACATGGTTAGGCCATGCATGCATATTAATTATATACATATATTATGAGGAAAATTAATTAAAGTGTGTTTTCATTTTAGACCTTGTCAAAATTCAAGTTAATTAATTTAATTATCAGTACTAATTATATAATTAATGAATCCCAATAATGTCTATATATATGATCGATATAGGCCATATATATTAATTGGGGTTAATCTAGGGTTTACTAGCTATATAGAGAGCAAGGTTTTATTAGATCGGGTTATTAGCTTGGGGTTATGTGTTTTAACGAGGGTTTGATTATCTAAGGTTAGTTTTCTAGTTTAGGGTTTAGGGTTAATGGCACATATATTTAGAGGACCGTGAGGACCCCTGGCCTGCTTGATGCGCAATTAAGGGTGGTCGTTGGCATATAGCTAGCTATATAGGGTTTTATGTTTTATTTAGAGGATTTATGTGTTAGGGTTAATTATAACTTATTGTGAATTAAAATACAACTTTTTTTATTAGTGTGCTACACAATTAATCAAAACTCTAGCTAGATCGATCGAGTGTGCACATACATGCACTATTAGAGGCACCCGCCTTTGCGCATAAAGTGCAAGCATATAATGTGTGTCGTTGCTGGCCACCAATCGATAAAGAGAGAGATAGAGAGAGATTATTGACATCGCCAAGAATGTTCAAATATATATATATATATATATATATATATATATATATATATATATATAAATATATGCATGCATGGTAGGCCATTCATGCATGCACACTGATTATATATACATATATTGTGAGGCAACTTAATCAAAGTGTGTGTTTTCATTCGAGAACTTGTCAATTTTCAAGTTAATTAATTTATCAGCGCTAATTATATAATTAATTAATGAATCTCAGGGATGTTCGATCATATATACATGATCGATATAGGCCATATATATTAATTGGGATTAATTAATATAGGGTTTGCTAGCTAGCTATATATATAGAGCAGGTTTTTATTAGATCGGGTTATAGCTAGTATAGTTTGGGGTTATGTGTTTTACTTAAGTAGCTAGGGTTTGATTAGCTAGGACGGGTTAGTTATATATATATGGTTTAGTTAGGGGTAATATCACACTTAATT
>NC_061514.1:223604190-223615866 GCF_022539505.1 Lolium rigidum
ACTTTGTCGTAATGCCCAATTAAATCTCACTATATTTATCATGACATGTATGTGCATTGTTATGCCCTCTCTATTTGTCAATTGCCCGACTGTAATTTGTTCACCCAACATGCTTTTATCTTATGGGAGAGACACCTCCTAGTGAGCTGTGGACCCGGTCCATTCTTTTATACTTGAAATACAAATCTCGTTGCAATACTTGTTCTTTCTTGTTTTCTTGCAAACAATCATCTTCCACACAATACGGTTAACCCTTTGTTACAGCAAGCCGGTGAGATTGACAACCTCACCGTTTCGTTGGGGCAAAGTACTTTGGTTGTGTTGTGCAG
The DNA here is from genome assembly GCF_022539505.1 of Lolium rigidum. NCBI lineage: Eukaryota > Viridiplantae > Streptophyta > Magnoliopsida > Poales > Poaceae > Lolium > Lolium rigidum. The sequence continues at coordinate 223,604,520 of NC_061514.1, forward strand.
GTTCCACGTTGACGTCGGAATCTCCTGGTGTTGCGCCGCACTACATCCCGCCGCCATCAGCCTTCAACGTGCTTCTTGACTCCTGCGGTTCGATTAAACCTTGGTTTCTGAGCGAGGAAACTTGCCGGCATGTGCGCATCACTCGATACGTCTCCAACGTATCGATAATTTCTTGTGTTCCATGCCACATTATTGATGTTATCTACATGTTTTATGCACACTTTATATCATATTCGTGCATTTTTACGGAACTAACCTATTAACAAGATGCCGAAGTGCCGATTCTTGTTTTACTGCGTTTTTGGTTTCGGAAATCCTAGTAAAGAAATATTCTCGGAATTGGACGAAATAAAAGCCCGGAGGCCTATTTTCTCACGAAGCTTCCGAAGTCCGAAGGAGAGACGAAGAGGGGCCACGGGGTGGCCAAACCCTAGGGCGGCGCGGCCCCCCCTTGGCCGCGCCGGCCCGTGGTGGTGGGCCCCCGTGCCGCCTCTTGACTTGCCCTTCCGCCTACAAATAGCCTCCGTGACGAAACCCCCGAGTACCGAGAGCCACGATACGGAAAACATTGCGGGAGACGCCGTCGCCGCCGATCCCATCTCGGGATCCCGGAGATCGCCTCCGGCACCCTGCCGGAGAGGGGAATCATCTCCCGGAGGACTCTACGCCGCCATGGTCGCCTCCGGTGTGATGAGTGAGTAGTCTACCCCTGGACTATGGGTCCATAGCGGTAGCTAGATGGTTGTCTTCTCCCCATTGTGCTATCATTGTCGGATCTTGTGAGCTGCCTATCATGATCAAGATCATCTATATGTAATTCTATATGTTGCGTTTGTTGGGATCCGATGAATAGAGAATACTTGTTATGTTGATTATCAAAGTTATGCTTATGTGTTGTTTATGATCTTGCATGCTCTCCGTTATTAGTAGATGCTCGGCCAAGTAGATGCTTTTAACTCCAAGAGGGAGTACTTATGCTCGATAGTGGGTTCATGCCGCATTGACACCTGGGGAGTGACGAAACCCCTAAGGTTGTGTTGTCTTTGTTGCCACTAGGGATAAAACATTGATGCTATGTCTAAGGATGTAGTTGTTGATTACATTACGCACCATACTTAATGCAATTGTCTGTTGTTTGCAACTTAATACTGGAGGGGTTCGGATGATAACTCGAAGGTGGACTTTTTAGGCATAGATGCGAGTTGGATGGCGGTCTATGTACTTTGTCGTAATGCCCAATTAAATCTCACTATACTCATCATGATATGTATGTGCATTGTCATGCTCTCTTTATTTGTCAATTGCCCAACTCGTAATTTGTTCACCCAACATGCTGTTCATCTTATGGGAGAGACACCTCTAGTGAACTGTGGACCCCGGTCCAATTCTCTTTACTCGAAATACAATCTACTCGCAATACTTGTTCTACTCGTTTTCTCTGCAAACAATCATCTTCCACACAATACGGTTAATCCTTTGTTACAGACAAGCCGGTGAGATTGACAACCTCACCTGTTTCGTTGGGGCAAAGTAGTTTGGTTGTGTTGTGCAGGTTCCACGTTGGCGCCGGAATCTCCGGTGTTGCGCCGCACTACATCCCGCCGCCATCAACCTTCAACGTGCTTCTTGGCTCCTCCTCGGTTCGATAAACCTTGGTTTCTTCTACGAGGAAAACTTGCTGCCGTGCGCATCATACCTTCCTCTTGGGGTTGCCCAACGAACGTGTGAAATACACGCCATCAAGCATATTTTCCGGCGCTCGTTGCCGGGAACCTGAAGAAAAGCTACACCACAAAGATTTCTAACTCCCACGTCAACTACGCGCCGGCCTCTTTTCCGGCGCCGTTGCCGGGGAGATCAAGACACGCCGCAAGGGGAGTCTCCACTTCTCAATCTCTTTACTTTGTTTTTGTCTTGCTTTATTTTATTTACTACTTTGTTTGCTGCACTAAATCAAAATACAAAAAAAATTAGTTGCTAGTTTTACTTTATTTGCTATCTTGTTTGCTATATCAAAAACACGAAAAAAAATTAGTTACTTGCATTTACTTTACTTTATTCATCATGTTTCCTTTTGATTTTACCGCAAAGAACATACCGGTAGGACAAGGGTCTATAATTGGGAGGAACAATATAGAAGAATTTTTCACCCATGTTAGTACCATTGAAGATTTTGAAGATAGACACTTGGTAGACCTTGCTCCCACTTATGAAATTGCTGCTGCTGCTTTAGTTCGCCTGTTGGAAACTAAATTTGTTAATCTCAATCCTATAATCCAACACATGTTTTTCACACTTGGTGATATGGAAGAAGGGGAAAAGAAAGATTTTGTTTTAGAAACCCTTCTTAGAGAATTTGGTGGTCTAGCAAGAGAAGCTAGAAAGGTCTTTGCTAAATTTAATATGCTTGGTTCTCCTACTAATTTTGTTAGTCTCCTTGAAAAGATGGATATGGATAGAATAAGATACACTAATAATATTGATGATGGTGGGGAGATCAAAGCACCAATACCATGCAAGCTCCTAGCTATGAATGATGCACTAGAAAATAATTATGCTTGGCTTGTTCCAGAAAATTTGTTTGATGAGAGTAGCACACCTAAGACTAATGAAAAGGGAGATGCTAAAACTTATGTATCTAATATAATATGCCTAGTTGAGAAAACTCCACACCTCGCTGAGAATGCACCACCCCTCGATAATACTTGATACACACTTTCTGCGCCTAGCTGAAAGGCGTTAAAGAAAAGCGCTTATGGGAGACAACCCATGTTTTTACCTACAGTACTTTGTTTTTATTTTGTGTCTTGGAAGTTGTTTACTACTGTAGCAACCTCTCCTTATCTTAGTTTTGAGTTTTGTTGTGCCAAGTTAAGCCGTTGATAGAAAAGTAAGTACTAGATTTGGATTACTGCGCAGTTCCAGATTTCTTTGCTGTCACGAATCTGAGCCCACTGCCCTGCAGGAAGCTCAGAAAATTATGCCAATTTACGTGCATGATCCTCAGATATGTACGCAACTTTCATTCAATTTGAGCATTTTCATTTGAGCAAGTCTGGTGCCATTTTAAAATTCGTCAATACGAACTGTTCTGTTTTGACAGATTCTGCCTTTTATTTCGCATTGCCTCTTTCGCTATGTTGGATGAATTTCTTTGATCCACTAATGTCCAGTAGCATTATGCAATGTCCAGAAGTGTTAAGAATGATTGTGTCACCTCTGAATATGTCAATTTATATTGTGCACTAACCCTCTAATGAGTTGTTTCGAGTTTGGTGTGGAGGAAGTTTTCAAGGATCAAGAGAGGAGTATGATGCAACATGATCAAGGAGAGTGAAAGCTCTAAGCTTGGGGATGCACCCGGTGGTTCACCCCTGCATATATCAAGAAGACTCAAGCGTCTAAGCTTGGGGATGCCCAAGGCATCCCCTTCTTCATCAACAAATTATCAGGTTCCTCCCCGAAACTACATTTTTATTCGGCCACATCTTATGTGCTTTTTCTTGGAGCGTCGGTTTGTCTTTGTTTTTGTTTTGTTTGAATAAAATGGATCCTAGCATTCACTTTATGGGAGAGATACACACTCCGCTGTAGCATATGGACAAATATGTCCTTGGTTTCTACTCATAGTATTCATGGCGAAGTTTCTCCTTCGTTAAATTGTTATATGGTTGGAATTGGAAAATGATACATGTAGTAATTGCTATAAATGTTTTGGGTAATGTGATACTTGGCAATTGTTGTGTTCATGTTTAAGCTCTTGCATCATATGCTTTGCACCCATTAATGAAGAAATACATAGAGCATGCTAAAATTTGGTTTGCATATTTGGTTTCTCTAAGGTCTAGATAATTTCTAGTTTTGAGTTTGAACAACAAGGAAGACGGTATAGAGTATTATAATGCTTTCAATATGTCTTTTATGTGAGTTTTGCTGTACTAGTTCATCCTTGTGTTTGCCTCAAACAACCTTGCTAGCCTAAACCTTGTATCGAGAGGGAATACTTCTCATGCATCCAAAATACTTGAGCCAACCACTATGCCATTTGTGTCCACCATACCTACCTACTACATGGTATTTTCCAGCCATTCCAAAGTAAATTGCTTGAGTGCTACCTTTAAAATTCCATCATTCACCTTTGCAATATATAGCTCATGGGACAAATAGCTTAAAAACTATTGTGGTATTGAATATGTAATTATGCACTTTATCTCTTATTAAGTTGCTTGTTGTGCGATAACCATGTTTACTGGGGAACGCCATCAACTCATTGTTGAATTTCATGTGAGTTGCTATGCATGTTCGTCTTGTCCGAAGTAAGGGCGATCTACACTCGAGTTGAATGGTTTGAGCATGCATATTGTGAGAGAAGAACATTGGGCCGCTAACTAAAGCCATGTTTCATGGTGGAAGTTTCAGTTTTGGACAAACATCCTCAAATCTCTAATGAGAAAAGAATTAATTGTTGTTGAATGCTTAAAGCATTAAAAGAGGAGTCCATTATCCGTTGTCTATGTTGTCCCGGTATGGATGTCTAAGTTGAGAATAATCAAAAGCGAGAAATCCAAATGCGAGCTTTCTCCTTAGACCTTTGTACAGAGCGGCATAGAGGTACCCCTTTGTGATACTTGGTTAAAGCATATGTATTGCGGTGATAATCCAGGTAGTCCAAGCTAATTAGGACAAGGTGCGGGCACTATTAGTATACTATGCATGAGGCTTGCAACTTATAAGATATAATTTACATGATGCATATGCTTTATTACTACCGTTGACAAAATTGTTTCATGTTTTCAAAATCAAAGCTCTAGCACAAATATAGCAATCGATGTTTTTCCTCTATGAGGACCATTCTTTTACTTTCAATGTTGAGTCAGTTCACCTATTTCTCTCCACCTCAAGAAGCAAACACTTGTGTGAACTGTGCATTGATTCTTACATACTTGCTTATTGCACTTATTATATTACTCTATGTTGACAATATCCATGAGATATACATGTTACAAGTTGAAAGCAACCGCTGAAACTTAATCTTCTTTTGTGTTGCTTCAATACCTTTACTTTGAATTATTGCTTTATGAGTTAACTCTTATGCAAGACTTATTGATGCTTGTCTTGAAGTGCTATTCATGAAAAGTCTTTGCTTTATGATTCACTTGTTTACTCATGTCATACACATTGTTTTGATCGCTGCATTCACTTCATATGTTTTACAAATAGTATGATCAAGTTTATGATGGCATGTCACTCCGTAAATTATCTTTGTTATCGTTTTACCTGCTCGGGACGAGCAGAACTAAGCTTGGGGATGCCGATACGTCTCCAACGTATCGATAATTTCTTGTGTTCCATGCCACATTATTGATGTTATCTACATGTTTTATGCACACTTTATATCATATTCGTGCATTTTCCGGAACTAACCTATTAACAAGATGCCGAAGTGCCGCTGTCGTTTTCTGCTGTTTTTGGTTTCGTAAATCCTAGTAAAGAAATATTCTCGGAATTGGACGAAATAAAAGCCCGGAGGCCTATTTTCTCACGAAGCTTCCAGAAGTCCGAAGGAGAGACGAAGAGGGGCCACGGGGTGGCCAAACCCTAGGCGGCGCGGCCCCCCTTGGCCGCGCCGGCCCGTGGTGTGGGCCCCCCGTGCCGCCTCTTGACTTGCCCTTCCGCCTACAAATAGCCTCCGTGACGAAACCCCCGGTACCGAGAGCCACGATACGGAAAACATTATCGAGACGCCGTCGCCGCCGATCCCATCTCGGGGGATCCCCGGAGATCGCCTCCGGCCCCCTGCCGGAGAGGGGAATCATCTCCCGGAGGACTCTACGCCGCCATGGTCGCCTCCGGTGTGATGAGTGAGTAGTCTACCCCTGGACTATGGGTCCATAGCAGTAGCTAGATGGTTGTCTTCTCCCCATTGTGCTATCATTGTCGGATCTTGTGAGCTGCCTATCATGATCAAGATCATCTATATGTAATTCTATATGTTGCGTTTGTTGGGATCCGATGAATAGAGAATACTTGTTATGTTGATTATCAAAGTTATGCTTATGTGTTGTTTATGATCTTGCATGCTCTCCGTTATTAGTAGATGCTCTGGCCAAGTAGATGCTTTTAACTCCAAGAGGGAGTACTTATGCTCGATAGTGGGTTCATGCCCGCATTGACACCGGGGAGTGACGTAAACCCCTAAGGTTGTGTTGTGCTGTTGCCACTAGGGATAAAACATTGATGCTATGTCTAAGGATGTAGTTGTTGATTACATTACGCACCATACTTAATGCAATTGTCTGTTGTTTGCAACTTAATACCGGAGGGGGTTCGGATGATAACCTGAAGGTGGACTTTTTAGGCATAGATGCGGTTGGATGGCGGTCTATGTACTTTGTCGTAATGCCCAATTAAATCTCACTATACTCATCATGATATGTATGTGCATTGTCATGCTCTCTTTATTTGTCAATTGCCCAACTCGTAATTTGTTCACCCAACATGCTGTTCGTCTTATGGGAGAGACACCTCTAGTGAACTGTGGACCCTCGGTCCAATTCTCTTTCTTGAAATACAATCTACTCGCAATACTTGTTCTACTCGTTTTCTCCGCAAACAATCATCTTCCACACAATACGGTTAATCCTTTGTTACAGCAAGCTTCGGTGAGATTGACAACCTCACTCTGTTTCGTTGGGGCAAAGTAGTTTGGTTGTGTTGTGCGGGTTCCACGTTGGCGCCGGAATCTCCGGTGTTGCGCCGCACTACATCCCGCCGCCATCAACCTTCAACGTGCTTCTTGGCTCCTCCTGGTTCGATAAACCTTGGTTTCTTTCTGAGGGAAAACTTGCTGCTGTGCGCATCATACCTTCCTCTTGGGGTTGCCCAACGAACGTGTGAAATACACGCCATCAATCACACCTTCCTCTTGGGGTTCCCAACGGATGTGTCAGCTACACGCATCAAGCAAATTTCTGGCGCTGTTGCCGGGGAGATCAAGACACGCTGCAAGGGGAGTCTCCACTTCCCAATCTCTTTACTTTGTTTTTGTCTTGCTTTATTTTATTTACTACTTTGTTTGCTGCATTATATCAAAACACAAAAAAATTAGTTGCTAGCTTTACTTTATTTACTGTCTTGTTTGCTATATCAAAAACACACAAAAATTAGTTACTTGCATTTACTTTATCTAGTTTGTTTTATTTACTACTGCTAAAATGGCCACCCCTGAAAATACTAAGTTGTGTGACTTCACAACCACAAATAATAATGATTTCTTATGCACACCTATTGCTCCACCTGCTACTACAGTGGAATTCTTTGAAATTAAACCCGCTTTACTCGAATCTTGTTATGCGAGAGCAATTTCTCAGTGTTAGTTCCGATGATGCCGCTGCCCATCTCAATAATTTTGTTGAATTGTGTGAAATGCAAAAGTATAAAGATGTAGATGGTGATATTATTAAATTGAAATTGTTTCCTTTCTCATTAAGAGGAAGAGCTAAAGATTGGTTGCTATCTCTCGCCTAAGAATAGTATTGATTCCTGGACTAAATGCAAGGATGCTTTTATTGGTAGATATTATCCCCCCGCTAAAATTATATCTTTGAGGAGTAGCATAATGAATTTTAAACAATTGGATAATGAACATGTTGCTCAAGCTTGGGAAAGAATGAAATCTTTGGTTAAAAATTGCCCAACCCATGGACTCGACTACTTGGATGATCATCCAAACCTTCTATGCAGGACTAAATTTTTCTTCGCGGAATTTATTGGATTCAACTGCTGGAGGTACCTTTATGTCCATCACCTTGGGGGCGGCTACAAAGCTTCTTGATAATATGATGGTTAATTACTCCGAATGGCACACGGAAAGAGCTCCACAAGGTAAGAAGGTAAATTCCGTTGAAGAATCCTCTTCCTTGAATGATAAGATTGATGCTATTATGTCTATGCTTGTGAATGATAGGACTAATGTTGATCCTAATAATGTTCCGTTAGCTTCATTGGTTGCCCAAGAAGAACATGTTGATGTAAACTTCATTAAAAATAATAATTTCAACAACAATGCTTATCGGAACAATTCTAGTAATAACTATAGGCCATATCCTTATAATAATGGTAACGGTTATGCTAATTCTTATGGGAATTCTTACAAAAATAATAGGAATACACCCCCTGGACTTGAAGCTATGCTTAAAGAATTTATTAGTACACAAACTGCCTTTAACAAATCTCGTTGAGGAAAAGCTCAATAAAATTGATATTCTTGCTTCTAAGGTTGATAGTCTTGCCTCTGATGTTGATCTTTTGAAATCGAAGGTTATGCCTAATAGGGATATTGAAAATAAAATTGTTACTACAGCAAATGCCATCCAAGTTAGAATTAATGAGAATATAAGATTAATGGCTGAACTGCGTGCTAGGTGGGATAGAGAAGAAAATGAAAAACTAGCTAAGGAGAAAAATGTAGCTAAAGTTTGGACTATTACCACCACTAGCAATGCTAATGATTCACATGTTGCTGCACCTCCTACTATTAATGATAAAATAATTGGTGTTGGCAATGTTTCTACTCCTAGTGCAAAGCGCGCAAAATTACCCGAAACCGCTAAAACCGCCGAAACCGCTCGTGATAAAACCTGCTGAAATTTTTTCCAACCTTGGGGATGATAATCCCATTGCTTTAGATTGTAATGATTTAGATTTTGATGATTGCCACATCTCTGAAGTTATAAAGTTCTTACAAAAACTTGCTAAGAGTCCCAATGCTAGCGCTCGTAAACTTGGCTTTCACAAAACATATTACAAATGCTCTCATAAAAGCTAGAGAAGAGAAACTAAAACTTGAAACTTCTATTCCTAGAAAGCTAGAGGATGGTTGGGAGCCCATCATTAAAATGAGGGTCAAAGATTTTGATTGTAATGCTTTATGTGATCTTGGTGCAAGTATTTCGTTATGCCTAAGAAAGTCTATGATATGCTTGACTTGCCACCATTGAAAAGCTGTTATCCTGGATGTTAATCTCGTTGATAATGCTAAAAAGAAACCTTTGGGGAGAGTTGATAATGTTCATATTATGGTTAACAATAACCTTGTCCCCGTTGATTTTGTTGTCTTGGATATTGAATGCAATGAATCTTGCCCCATTATATTGGGAAGACCTTTTCTTCAAACCGTTGGTGCTACTATTGATATGAAGGAAGGTAATATTAAATATCAATTTCCTCTCAAGAAAGGTATGGAACATTTCCCTAGAAAGAGAATGAAGTTACCTTTTGATTCTATTATTAGAACAAATTATGATGTTGATGCTTCATCTCTTGATGTTACTTGATACACTTTCTGCGCCTAGCTGAAAGGCGTTAAAGAAAAACGCTTATGGGAGACAATCCATGTTTTTACTACAGTATTTTTGTTTTATATTTGAGTCTTGGAAGTTGTTTACTACTGTAGAAACCTCTCCTTATCTTAGTTTTGAGTTTTGTTGTGCCAAGTAAAGTCTTTGATAGTAAAGTGAATACTAGATTTGGATTATCACGCGGTAAACGATTTCTTTCTGTCACGAATCTGGGTCTAATTCTTCGTAGGTAACTCAGAAAATTAAGCCAATTTACGTGAGTGATCCCCGGATATGTGCGCAACTTTCATTCAATTTGGGCATTTTCATTTGAGCAAGTCTGGTGCCTCAATTAAATCCATCTTTACGGACCGTTCTGTTTTGATGATTCTGCCTTTTATTTCGCATTGCCTCTTTTGCTATGTTGGATGAATTTCTTTGATCCATTAATGTCCAGTAGCTTTATGCAATGTCCAGAAGTGTTAAGAATGATTGTGTCACCTCTGAACATGTTAATTTTTATTGTGCACTAACCCTCTAATGAGTTGTTTCGAGTTTGGTGTGGAGGAAGTTTTCAAGGATCAAGAGAGGAGTATGATACAATATGATCAAGGAGAGTGAAAGCTCTAAGCTTGGGGATGCCCCGGTGGTTCACCCCTCGCATATTCTAAGAAGACTCAAGCGTCTAAGCTTGGGGATGCCCAAGGCATCCCTTCTTCATCGACAACATTATCAGGTTCCTCCCCTAAAACTATATTTTTATTCCGTCACATCTTATGCACTTTGCTTGGAGCGTCGGTTTGTTTTTGTTTTTGTTTTGTTTGAATAAAATGGATCCTAGCATTCACTCGTATGGGAGAGAGACACGCTCCGCTCGTAGCATATGGACAAGTATGTCCTTAGGCTTTACTCATAGTATTCATGGCGAAGTTTCTTCTTCGTTAAATTGTTATATGGTTGGAATTGGAAAATGCTACATGTAGTAATTCTAAAATGTCTTGGATAATTTGATACTTGGCAATTGTTGTGCTCATGTTTAATCTCTTGCATCATATACTTTGCACCCATTAATGAAGAAACACATAGAGCTTGCTAATTTGGTTTGCATATTTGGTTTCTCTAGAGTCTAGATAATATCTAGTATTGAGTTTTGAACAAGGAAGACGGTGTAGAGTCTTATAATGTTTTCAATATGTCTTTTATGTGAGTTTTGCTGCACCGTTCATCCTTGTGTTTGTTTCAAATAACCTTGCTAGCCCAAACCTTGTATCGAGAGGGAATACTTCTCATGCATCCAAAATACTTGAGCCAACCACTATGCCATTTGTGTCCACCATACCTACCTACTACATGGTATTTATCCGCCATTCCAAAGTAAATTGCTTGAGTGCTACCTTTAAAATTCCATCATTCACCTTTGCAATATATAGCTCATGGGACAAATAGCTTAAAAACTATTGTGGTATTGAATATGTACTTCGCACTTTATCTCTTATTAAGTTGCTTGTTGTGCGATAACCATGTTTCGGGGACGCCATCAACTATTCTTTGTTGAATATCATGTGAGTTGCTATGCATGTCCGTCTTGTCCGAAGTAAGAGAGATCTACCACCTTAATGGTTGGAGCATGCATATTGTTAGAGAAGAACATTGGGCCGCTAACTAAAGCCATGATTCATGGTGGAAGTTTCGAGCTTTGGACATATATCCTCAATCTCATAAGAGAATAATAATTGTTGCCACATGCTTATGCATTAAAGAGGAGTCCATTATCTGTTGTCCATGTTGTCCCGGTATGGATGTCTAAGTTGAGAATAATCAAAAGCGAGAAATCCAAAATGCGAGCTTTCTCCTTGGACCTTTGTACGAGCGGCATGGAGGTACCCCATTGTGACACTTGGTTAAAACATGTGTATTGCGATGATCCGGTAGTCCAAGCTAATTAGGACAAGGTGCGGGCACTATTAGTATACTATGCATGAGGCTTGCAACTTGTAAGATATAATTTA
>NC_061514.1:223615966-223838923 GCF_022539505.1 Lolium rigidum
TGGTTTCTAGCGAGGGAAACTTGCCGCTGTGCGCATCACACCTTCCTCTTGGGGTTCCCAACGGACGTGTCAGCTACACGCATCATGCTCCTGCTACTTTTCAAAGATGCATGTCTGCTATTTTTCATGGCTTTTGTGAGAGTATTGTGGAAGTATTCATGGATGATTTTTCCGTCTATGGGAATTCTTTTGATAGTTGCTTGCCAAACCTTGATAAAGTTTTGCGAGATGTGAAGAAACTAACCTTGTTCTTAATTGGGAGAAATGCCACTTTATGGTTAATGAAGGAATTGTATTGGGACATAAAATTTACGAGAGAGGTATTGAAGTTGATAGAGCTAAAGTTGAAGCCATTGAGAAGATGCCCTATCCTAGGGATGTTAAAGGTATTCGTAGTGTTCTTGGTCATCTTTGGGTTTTATAGGAGATTTATTAAAGATTTCTCCAAGATTTCAAAGCCTCTTACTAATCTTCTTCAAAAAGATGTACCTTTTGTTTTTGATGATGATTGTAAGGAAGCTTTGAAACTCTAAAGAAAGCCTTAACAAGCTGCTCCTGTAGTTGAACCTCCGATTGGAATTTGCCTTTTGAGATTATGTGTGATGCTAGTGATTTTCTTGTAGTACTTGTTCTTGGACAGCGAGTATATAAAAAATTAAATGTTATTCATTATGCTAGTAAAACTCTTGATGCTTGCTCAAAGAAATTATGCTACTACTGAAAAAGAATTGTTAGTTGTAGTCTTTGCTTGTGACAAATTTAGATCTTATATTGTTGATTCAAAAGTTACGATTCATCTTGATCATCTTTGCAATTAGATACCTTATGACAAAGAAAGATGCTAAGCCGAGGCTTATTAGATGGGTACTTCTTTTTTGCAAGAATTTGATTTACATATTGTAGATAGGAAAGGTCTTGAAAATCCTGTTCTTTGATAATTTGTCTAGATTGGAAAATATTGCTTATGATCCTGTTCCTGTTAATGATAGTTTTCCAAATGAACAATTGGCTGTAATAAAGGTGAGCTCACGAGACGAGTCCTTGGTATGCTGATTATGCTAACTTTATTGTTTCCAAGTACTTGCCTCCAACCTTTTCAGCTCAGCGAGAGGAGGAAATTCTTTTATGACTTGAGGCATTATTTACGGGATGACCCACACTTATATAAAGAAGGAGTGGATGGTATTATGCGAAGGTGTGTTCCCGAATATGAACAACAAGAGATATTGAGTAAATGTCATGGTAGTGCTTATGGAGGACATCACGCGGAAGATAGAACCGGCATAAAGGTTCTACAATCAGGTTTTTATTGGCCAACTCTCTTCAAAGATGCAAGGAAGTTTATTTTATCTTGTGATGAATGTCAAAGGGTTGGTAATATCTCCGGACGTAATGAAATGCCTATGAATTATACTCTTGTTATTGAACCGTTTGATTGTTGGGGATTTGACTTCATGGGACCTTTTCCCTCTTCGAAGGTAACACTCATATACTTGTTCTTGTTGATTATGTTACTAAATGGGTGGAAGCCATACCTACAAAAAGTGCTGACGGTGAGACCTCTTTAAAAATGCTTTTAGATATTATTTTTCCTAGATTTGGAGTACCTAGATATATTATGACTGATGGAGGTTCTCATTTTATTCATGGAGGTTTTAGAAAAACTCTTGCTAGGTATGGTATTAATCATAGAATTGCTTCCGCTTATCACCCTCAAACTAGTGGTCAAGTAGAATTATCAAATAGAGAGATTAAATCTATTTTGGGAAAGACCGTTAATAAATCTAGAAAGAATTGGGCTAGTAAATTGAAAGAAGCACTATGGGCTTATAGAGCTGCTTATAAAAACCCCATGGGAATGTCACCTTATAAAATGGTTTACGGAAAAGCTTGTCATTTACCTTTAGAACTAGAACACAAAGCTTATTGAGGCTGTTAGAGAATTAAATAAAGATCCTAAACTTGCCGGTAATAAGAGGTTGCTACAATTAAGTTCTCTAGATGAATGGAGAAGTGAAGCTTATGAAAATGCTAAACTCTTTAAAGAGAAAGTTAAGAAATGGCATGATAGAAGGATCATCAAAAGAGAGTTTAATATTGGGGATAAAGTCCTATTGTATCGGTCTCGTCTCAGACTCTTTGTAGGGAAATTACTCTCGAAATGGGAAGGACCATATGTTGTTGAGGAGGTGTATCGTTCAGGAGAGATTAAAATTAGCTCTCTCCAAGGCAACGCTACGCAAGTGGTGAATGGACAAAGACTCAAGCATTATATCTCAGGTGATTCTTATAATGTTGATGTTGATATTATTCAAGTGGAAACACCGGAGGCTTTCATCAAAGGACAAATTGACGAGTCCGCAGAACTCGACTTTGAATAGGTAACAGTACTGGTAATGAAAAGTTCGCGATTTACTTTCCGAACAATATTTTTGCTGTTTTTGGAAAATATGAAAAATTACGAGATCGAAACAGAGTGGAAAAGACGCACGAGGGCATGCCACCATAGGCCGGCGCGGCCTGGCCTGGGCCCGCGCCGACCTATGAGGACACCGCCTCGTCGCCCCTTTCCGACTCTGGTTCGACCTGGTACTTTCCGTTTGTTCTGAAAATTTTTATTATATAATCCCCGGACCCCTGGAGGTCCGTATATCGTTTTCTCGACGTGTTTTGTTTCAAGCTGTTTACTGCCAGGATTTGTTTCGGATCTAGAGCCATCATGTCTTCGTCGGGAACTCCGAAGGACAGCTCTGCAAGGATGTTGGCAACTTGTACATGGAGGAGCTGAGGATGCACCCAAAGGAGTTGATGCTCGTCGAGGGAAAGCTGCAGATCAAAGATGTCCGGGGTCCCAAAGGAGAAGGAAGCTTGGAAGACGAGGATGGAGAAGCTAGAACAAGAGGTCTTCAATTACAAGAAGATGGCCGAGCGTGAAGTGGATATCTTTCACAAGATTGTGTACGAACTCATTCTTGAACACGAGAAGGAAGCTGCAAAGCTATGGGGCGACATCCTCTCACTTCACGACACCACCAACAAACTCCAAGCTCAACTCTATGACGTTCATAATCGAAGCTGTGAGTATGAAAACATGTTTAAACACATAAGCCGTCTTGCTAGTTTCGGGATTCCCGAGACCAAGATGTCATTTGTTGATGGAGAGCCTCTATCTTGGAAGTACGAAGACGGGAATTCATCACCACCATCGCCAAAGGAGTAATCCATCATCGGTATTGGCATCCCCTTGGTTTGTTCCAAGCTTGGGGAGTGCCGCGGTATCACATCATCACTACCTTTTATTTTTTACTATCAAGTAGTGTCATATCATGAGTAGGGAAGTTATCGTATAAGATGGGTTGCGGTGTGGAAGTATCTCTCCTTTAGCTTGTCTATGTATCCCTTGGTGTGAGTTATCGTTATGAAATATTAATGAGAAGTCTTATCATTTACATATTGCACACCTTATTTTAGTTTGCAATTTCTACTATATGATTGATCTTACCACTTTGGGAGCATTGAGTAAATGTATTTGGTTTTGGCAAACTTAGCATTGGTCAATAGCAACAACACCTTGAAGTTTAAGTAGAAAAGAGAAATACATATAGTTGTTTCATTGTCTTCCTTTCTTGTTAGCTCATAGCTTGGTATTTTGAAGTTAAAACTGTTTGTGCTTACAAGTAAGATGCATGATTGTTTCTATCACATGTATATTTGTTTGTCTCCCTCAACTCCTATGCTTGCTAATTAACCTTGCTAGCCAAAGACACTGTGCTTGAGAGGGAATACTTCTCGTGCATCCAAACCTGAACCCAAACCTATGCCATTTGTGTCCACCATATCTACCTATTGCATGGTATTTTCTGCCATTCCAAGTAAATACTTCATGTGCTACCTTTAAACAATTCAAAACTTATTGCTTCTTATTTGTGTCAATGTTTTATAGCTCATGAGGAAGTATGTGGTGTTTTATCTTTCGAGTCTTGTTAGGCAGCCTCCACTAATGGACTAGTGGCTTCATCCACTTATCCTATAATTTTGCAATAAGAGCGGCAGCGGGGTTCCCAGCCCCAATTAATCAACTTTCATTAATAATTCTCTTCACATGTTTTGCCCTGATTCATCGGTAAGCAACTTAATTTTGCAATAGACACTCCTCCATGGTATGATATTGTTGGAAGGCACCGAGGATTCGGTTAGCCATGGCTTGTGTAAGCAAAGGTTGGGGGGAGTGTCATCCTTAAATAAACTAAAGTACATGTGTAAACAAAAGAGAAGAGGGATGATCTACCTTCTTCGGTAGAGATAACGTCCTTCATGGGAGCCGCTCTTTGGAGGTCTGTTTGGCAAGGGGGTTAGAGTACCCACTACTGGTCGTTGACAACAACAAACACCTCTCAAAACTTTACTTTTATTCTCTTTATATGATTTCAAAACTGAAAAAGCTCTAGCACATGATTTAATCCCTGCTTCCCTCTGCGAAGGGCACTGTCTTTTACTTTATGTTGAGTCGGTAAACCTATTTCCCTCCATCTAAAGCAAGCATTTGAGTTGTTGTGATCAAACTATTATATTGTGATTTGCTTCATCATGTCTTTACTCTTTCTTGTTTAGTACAAGTTTTACCCTGAATGAATATAGCTTTGAAAGTCATCAATGATTAATATGATTGAGTATGCAAGTTTACCATAAGCTTTTAATATGAGAGCGCTGCTCAATAGATAAGTATAATCTTTAGCTGTTCTCGACCAAGAACAAAGTTTGCCATCACCAATTATGATTTCTTATGCACCTTTATTTGTGATTACCTTATACTTGTTTCAAGTTGAGTTATATGAGGAAGTTGTTTACTATAATGTCTTGTGTGAATGAATATGATGCTTCTTGTCCGTATTTTGTTTATCGACTCTTCACTCCATAAACATGTGGTCCTGTTTACCGAGTTCAGTTTCGCTTGGGGACAAGCGAAGTCTAAGCTTGGGGGGAGTTGATACATCCAATTTGCATCACTATTTTATATCATAATTTGCTGTTATTCATTGATATATTTCATATTGGGACACAATACTTATGTTATTTCATCTATTTTGCATGTTTCATGATTATTTGGAGATCGCGCACCGGAGCCGGGATTACTGCTGGAAAAAGCATCGTCGGGATGCAATATTTCGGAAGATCAACTGTGGAAGGAAATTTCACCAAAAATCCTATTTTTCCAGATGACGGAGAAGGCCAGAAGGGGGAGCTGAGAGGACCCAAGGTGGGGCCAGACCACAGGCCGGCGCGGCCCATGGCCTGGCCGCGCCACCTTGTGGTGTGGGGGCCCCACAGCCCCTTTCGCCTCCTTTTCTTTGTGAAACCCTTCGTCCCGAAAACCTAAGCTCCAGAGGGTAGGTCGCCAAGAGTCACAGCCGGCTCTGCGGGGCGGAGAACACCAGAGAGAAAAGAGCTCTCCGGCGGGCAGGAATCCTCCGGGGAAATTCCCTCCCGGAGGGGGAAATCGACGCCATCGTCACCGCCATCGAGCTGGACATCATCTCCATCACCATCACCATCATCTTCATCATCATCACCGCCATCTCCACCGCTGCACCTCGTCACCGCTGTAGCAATTTGGGTTTGATCTTGATTGTTTGATAGGGAAACTCTCCGATGATCTACTCCTCGTCCTCGATTTGTTAGTTTGTACTATGAGTCAGTAGAACTTGTTATTGATGCTATTGAGTGAAACCATTGAACCAAGGTTTATGTTCAGATTGTTATTCATCATCATATCACCTCCGATCATGTTCCATATGATGTCTCGTGAGTAGTTCGTTTAGTTCTTGAGGACATGGGTGAAGTCTAAATGTTAGTAGTGAATTATGGTTGAGTAATATTCAATGTTATGATATTTAAGTTGTGGTGTCATTCTTCTAGTGGTGTCGTGTGAACGTCGACTACACGATACTTCACCATTTATGGGCCTAGGGGAATGCATCTTGTACTCGTTTGCCAATTGCGGGGTTGCCGGAGTGACAGAAACCTAAACCCCGTTGGTATATCGATGCGGGGAGGGATCGCGAGGATCTCGAGTTTAAGGTCTGTGGTTAGATTTATCTTAATTACTTTCTTGTAGTTGCGGATGCTTGCAAGGGGTATAATCACAAGTATGTATTAGTCCTAGGAAGGGCGGTACATTAGCATAGGTTCACCCACACAACACTTATCAAAACAATGAAGATTAATCAGTCTGCATGTAGCGAAAGCACTAGACTAAAATCCCGTGTGTCCTCAAGAACGTTTGGTCATTATAAGTAAACAAACCGGCTTGTCCTTTGTGCTAAAAAGGATTGGGCCACTCGCTGCAATTATTTCTCTCGCATTTTACTTACTTGTACTTTATTCATCTGTTACATCAAAACCCCCGAATACTTGTACGTGAGCATTTACAGTGAATCCTTCATCGAAACTGCTTGTCAACACCTTCTGCTCCTCGTTGGGATCGACATTCTTACTTATCGAAGATACTACGATACACCCCCTATACTTGTGGGTCATCAGTTTAAAGGATAGCTTAGTTGTTGCTACTGCAGTTGAAGGACACAATTGGATGTTCCCTGTTGCTTATGGAGTTTTGGAGGATGAGTCAGAGGAAAGTTGGACTTGGTTTCTGCAGAATTTGCGCGACCTTATAGGTCAACCACCAGGACTTGTTATCCACACAGACGCTTGCAAAGGTTTGGAGAGTGTAGTAGAAGCAGTATTCCCTGGAGTGGAGCATAGGGAATGTATGCGACACTTGGTACAAAATTTTACAAAGAAATTCAAGGCCGGGTAAAGTTTTTACTGGACAACCTATGGTCGGCTTCATACACATGCAGCAGTAGGAAGTATCTGTTTCATTTGGATGTGTTGTATAAACAAAAACCTGAGGTGAAGGAGTACTTGGATTAACATCATGGTAGGGTGTGGTCAAGAAGCCAATTCAATGAAATTTGCAAGGTAGACTATGTAACAAGTAACCTTGCGAGAGAGTTTCAATGGAAAGATCAAGTCATTGAAAGGGCTTATGTTGTTGCAAATATTTGATAATATTAGGCAGATGATCATGGTAAAGATCTATCTGCGTCAAAGAACTGCAGCCAACAAATATCAAGGTCATCTCATGCTCCCATCTTTGATTAAGTCTTTGCATGCCAGGGCAAAACTATTGAAGATGAAATGCATCAAAAAAAGGAATGGAGGCTGAGGTAACCTACACTGGCAGTAAAAACTTGTAGTGGAGGTATCCAGTGAGTTTGGTTGATAGGACATGCCAATGTAGGCGATGGCAAATCCGTGGGATAACCTGCATACACGCATTGTTTTTCATCAGTGTTATAGGGGGTGCAGAAGGTGAAGTTGATTAGTATGTGTCAGAGTATTTCCCTGTTGCCAAATTTAGGGTTGCATATGCTATGAATGTTCCTACCTTGTTGGGAAAAGACCAATGTATGAAAGTCGATCTAGGCTTCAAACTGTACTCTCTAGTTTTGACTAGGCCGGCAGGTAGGCTGAGAAAGAGTAGGATCAGAGCTAGTGCAGAGGGTGGTGCACCGATTCGAAAACATAAGTGCAAACATTGTGGAATCCCTGGAAACATTGCTAGGCTTCGTAAAAATGAAGTTGACCCAGCTTTTGGAATGGAAGATCAGGCGGGAGCAGCAAATGCAGAGGAGAATGAAGCAGCAATTCAACATGAGGAGATTGATCGAGAGCTGCTTGAACCGATGGATCGAGAGCTGCTTGAATCGATGGATCGAGAGCAGAGGGTACGAGATGGATCGAGAGCTGCTTGAACCGTTGATCGAGAGCTGCTTGAACCGATGGATCCGAGAGCGGGGAAACGAGATGGATTGAGAGGCCGTTGAAGAAATGATGCACCAGATGAGTGAACAGATGGAAGAGCAGATTGTAGAAGCAAGGGAAGAAAATGCATTAGAAGAAAGAGCACAAACTTCGTATGATATGGTTGTCTCGGTCTTGGCACAACCCGAAGAGACGAACAATAACAAGAAAGAGGGAAAAAGGAAGGTAGACCCCAGCAATATCCCTGGTAGGGTTACCCGGAGTAAGGTGGTGGCCCCAGCAAGTCACACCAGGACCAAGAGAAAGATTTGAACAATTAATTTGAATTTGCATGAACAATTTGTATCTGGGATCCCTTTGTATTGGGGATCCCTTTGTATGACCAATTTGTATTGGGGATCCCTTTGTATTGGGGTTCCCTTTGTATGAACAATTTGTATTGGGGTTCCCTTTGTATGAACAATTTGTATTGGGGATCCCTTTGTAAGTTGAATAATCACAATAAGGGCACCCTCACAATAATGTATGTGCTATTGCTTAAGCCACATTTGTCATTTTCTAAGTGACGAAACTCAAAAAATATAGTTTTGGGTTTAGTTTAATTCAAAATAATTCAAAACATGGTGGAACCTTCCCATGAAGTCTTGTTATGTTACCTGCAACCTAGAGAAATAATAATGGAAAAAGGAAATATAGAGATATGTAGTTTTTCCCAAAACCACTTCCTAGTCCATGAGCTACTAGCTATGAACATGCATGGCTTTCTACTCAGCACACCTCCCAAATACCCACTATGCTTACAAACTTTGTCCAAATGAGTCCAAATTCGTCACACTTGTGTATCTTTGAATTGCAAACAATATCACGTCGGCCAAAATGTACTATATTGTTGAAATAACACAATCTAACAATTTTTATGCCAAAAGCTTCAATTTCCCTTACTCCCTTTATTATTTGGGTGCCCCTGTTTTACTTAGTTTTACTCAGTTTTCCCCCCATCGGGTCCACTTGTTTTACTCAGTCCTATTCACTTTTGTCCTTCCGATAAACATTTCCTCACTTTTCCCCCTCTTAGTTCTACTAAGTTTTCCTCACTTGTACTCATCGGCTGATCTACGATTGGTCGGGATGTATATCACACGGATCTTGGTTGGTTGATAGCTCAACGTACGCTTGCACTGTTGGATCATTTATGATCGGACGGCATGTATATATCTCTCTACCTCGATGGACGCATACAAAGAGAAGAGCAGAGCACATACCTACCAACCCTGGCAATCGCATATTCCAGTCGCATCTTCCTCTCTCCTATTTCCTCTCTTACTGCGGCGGTCGCGGCGGCGCGGAGCTGCAGCGTGCGTGCGAGGCGCGGATCTAACCGTACAGCGGCGCGGATCTAACCATGCGGCGGCGTGGATCTAAGAGTGTCGGTGAGGATCTAACCCTCGAAATATTTGAAATGTCTCTCGCTTGTCTCACTTTCGTTTCGTTCTCAGATCCGTTGCCGATGAAGAACACCAAGACGGCGGCCGTGCCGACAGTGGTCATCGATGCCAAGAACATTGAAGACATCGCCTACAACATCGCTTCGACGGCAGCCGTGTGAATCGATGCCAAGATGATTGAAGCCATCGTCTACAACCGCACTACGAATCCGCCGATCCAGCCCTCCTTAGATCCGTCGCTGATAAAGAACACCAAGACGAGCATCCGTGCCGACGGTGGTCATCGATGCCAAGAACATTGAAGCCATCGCCTACAACATCACTGCGGCGGCGTAGATCCAGCCTTCAATGTCGGAGCCTGCCGATGTGTCACTTCCGTTGCCCTCCTCAGATCCGTTGCTGATGAAGAACACCAAGACGGCGGCCGTGCCGACAGCGGTCATCGATGCCAAGAACATTGAAGCCATCGTCTACAACATCACTACGACGTATCGCCCTCCTCAGATTCGTCGCTGATGAAGTACACCAAGACGGCACCGGTGCCAAGTGTGGTTGTGAAGCCGTATATCCAGCCCATCGCTGCGCGGCCGTGTTCGACGCCGCAAATTGGGATAAATTATGATAAACTTGTTCGAACTACTACCTCCATCTCAAAAAAAAGCTTCTCCACTTTCTCAATGTGTCCATGTACATCCGTATGTATGATTTGAATTCTATCCCAACTTGATTAGGAATATTGATATGTATTTAATCCGAGAGGCTGGTACATGCTTTCACTTTTGGGATCCCTTCACTTTTATAAAATGTTCATGCATGCTAAAATTATAGCACAACTAGGAAATTGTCCGCCAAAATACAGTGGTTACAACCACACCAAAATACAATACTATATAGCTGGTGGGGGCGCCTAGTCAGCGAGAGGACGCGACGGTTCGCATCGGCCGCGACGGTTCGCATCAGCCACTACCAACCGATCCATTCTCTCCTCTCATCTCCACCACCGCTGCTCCATTCTCTCCTCTCCACATTAAAATGCCGCGCCGTCTGAAGACCACCTACTCGATGCTTGGCCTCAACGGCCGCGTGCTGCCACCACCACCACCGCAGCCGGAGCCGGAGCCGCGAGGCCTACGTGGAGTACAGCTCCGCCGAGGACGAGGACCCACGGTTCGCGGCGTGGCATGAGGCCTACGTCGCAAACGCGGAAGCGAGAGGCGGCGGAGGAGGCAGCGCGGTCGAGCGAGCCGCCGCAGGCCCCGCCCACCCGGAGCAGGCGGCGATCCTTGCATCGTTGAACGCGCAACGATACCAGCGGTTGAAGGAGGAGCAGCGCGAGTTCGTCAACGATGCAAATCTTGAACACGTCCTCGAGATCTCGTGCCAGCGAGCGGCCACTGAGGAGGTGGGACGGCGCCTCATGGAGACGAAGCGACAGAAGCTCGCAGAGCTCAACGCTCATCGCCACTACGAGGCGTTCGCCCGCCAGCACGCGAGTCGTGCCGAGATCAAAGCTTCTCGGGAAAGGCTGGAAGCATGGGGACAGCGCCGCCGGCAAGCCCCTGCGACATCGGCCGCCATGCTCCACCGCCAGATACGTGAAGCAAGGGAGGAGAAGCGGGCACGGATGCAGGCGGCAATGGCGAAGAACGACGACGAGGCGGGCGCCCCAACCGAAGGCCAGTAGATCAGGATTAAGTTTAGGGTGTTTAAGTTTTAGTTATGTTTAAATTCGAGCTACTTTTGTATGAATTTCGTATGAATTTGGGTTTTTAAATATCATTTTAAATTTCAAAATCTATCGGGGTTGGCGTATGGGTGCGCCGTTGTGGGAGCAGCATCCCCAAATTTTAGATTTCAAAATACTATTTCGGGGCTGCCGGTGGAGATATATGATTTTCTCTAAATAAATAGACGACCCCACTGGTCATTGCCTGTGGCAGCCCCACAGAGCGGCAATATATGTCCTTTCCTGAAAAATACACGACCCCACTGATCATTGGCTGCGGCAGCCCAACAGAGCGGCAATATATGTTTTTTCCTGAAAAATACATGACCCCACTGGTCATTGGCTGCGGGAACCCTATAGAGCGGCCCCATTTGCCATTGGCAGCACCGCGTATACAATCAGGAAATAAAACGGCCCACACATCAGCGATAGATAGATGGCTGCTCTGACGTGTCTCCTGACCCTACACGTCAGCACGAGATGGTCGGGGAGGAACCGCCTGTGCAGCCCCACCCGTCGGATTAACGGTCAAGGCCTCCGACCGGATGGCAACTGGCCCTTCCAGCGTCCGCGAGGGTTTCAAACTAGAGGGAGAGGAAAACTGAGGAAAAACTAACGAGCTGGGGAAAACTGAGTACAACTAAGGACCCGAGGGCACGGAAAAAGAAAATCGTTGATAAAATGGGTGCTCTTTAACGTGAGTATGCCAATGATGTGGCATCCCTAAAGGATGACCTTGAAGAATAACAAACCACCAAGGAAGCTCTTGAGGAGACCTTTGCTCTAGAATTGTCTAGAGAAAAGGAAAACCATGATAGAGCTCTTGAGGTGGCAAATGAACTAAAGCTAAAAAATGATAAGCTTGTGTTTGTTAATGCTAAACTCCTTGATGATTTTGAGCAACTCAAAAAGGGCTCAAGGGTCATTGAGAGTGCACTCACCAAACTCACCAAGTCGCATGATCAACTTAAAGCTTCTTATCCAAAAGAGCATGCCAACTTGCCTTCTCATATTTATATTAATAATTATGCTTGTGCTACTAACTCTACTTCTTGTGAAGCATCTATCTTGAAGGAGAATGTTGAGCTAAGGGCTCAACTTGAATTGCTAACTACCAATTGTGGGAAATTAGAAGAAAATCATGGAAAGAGTTCTAGCTCCCATGAGGATCTTCTAGCCTCCCATGATAGGCTAAAGTTAGCTCATGAGGCTATCATATCAAAGGCAACACCTTGTGAGCCTCATGTGGATACTACCACTACTACTCAAAAGAATATATTGCCATGTGCTAGACCTAGTAATTCATCCACACACAGTATTGCTAAATCTTGTGATGAATTATCTTCCTTGCCTTGTAGCTTTAACAATGAAGGTTATACTTTCTCTAGTACTTGTGTTGCTACTAACCATGTAGAGGAAATCAAAGAGCTCAAGGCCCAAGTCACTTCTTTTAAGAAAGACTTGGTAAAGAGTCATGAAGGAAAATGCAAACTTGACAAGATGTTGAGTGTGCAACAATCCCCCAATGACAAGAGTGGACTTGGATTCAACTCCAACAACAAGAACAAGTCCAATAACAACAAGAATAAGAAGGGCCAATTACGAGTCAAAGACCCGGCCAAGATTGTTTGCTTTAAGTTCAAAATAGAAGGGCATCATGTTAGATCTTGCCCTTTGAAGAAGAAGCAAAAAGGGAAGCAGCCTCAAGCTCAAACTCATATTCAACCTCAAGTTGAAGAAATGCCACTTCCCAAGAATATTCAAGCCAATTCTCCCATTGTGGAGAAATCTAGTGAGAAGAAGGAGAAGAAAAGAACTTGCTACATATGCCGTGAGAAGGGTCACATCTCCTCCCTTTGCACTATCGGTACCTCATCCAACTCTATCACCATTGATGATGTTTATTCTCTTCGCAAGGATGAGGGTGGCAATGTGTTTGCTAAATTAGTTGGTGCTCAAAGTGGTGTCAAGAAAAGAACCATTTGGGTTGCCAAGTCTATTGTGACTAACCTCTTAGGACCCAACTTAGTTGGGGACCAACAATCCAAAACTTTATCATTAGGTGCTTGTGGGAGGGCATTGGAGACTTGGCTACATCATGTAGAATTAAGGGATCTTCATCATTTATATTATATCAAGCCAAGTCTTTTGATTATCTTGCTTCTATAATATATCCAATGTTCCTCCTTGCGGTAACATGTGCTCAACTCATTTATATTGAAAGTTACTCGCCCCTTTGCATGTGTTAGTTTTATTCCTAACATGTGTTGGTATATGTTGTGCTTCCTAGTTTCTTTTCTTGAGAAATCAAGTCTATGTATGTTGAGTTGCACACCATGTATTTGTATTTGTGTTGGAGCCTCTTTGCATCTTGTTGTATCTTATATGGCTCTTATGAACGATTAATGGACTATCCCATTTTGGGGAGTGATATTCCTTTGAGAATTTCACAATCCTAACAATGTGTCTACATGAGGAATATCACTTAGAATTGATATTGCAGATTATCTAGTCTCTATGTGGTATGTCATCTTCATGAGAAATTCAAATTCTAATGTCCATTAATATCTCTAGTTGGATCTTATTTGCCTCTTGTGAAAATAATTTCCTTATCACATTATGGGAGAGTAATAAGCTTTTGTGCATATTACAAGCCTAGAAAATGTGAACATTTGAGGTTGTGTCACATAGAATTGATATTGTAAATTATCTCTCCCATATGTGGCATGTTCGCTCAAACAAGTTCTAATTTGTTTAAATGGCTTCATTGATAATATCTTTGTGGATCTTATTTGTGAAAGTTTTTCTTGGCATGGTTTTCACAACGTGTCCCTCAATACAGTTTTGGGAAACCATGTGCTTCAAGTCATTCTATTAATTACTTTGCATGTTTACATGAATGATATTAATTGCTTTGCATGTTGGTACGACTAACTGAAGCTATCAAGAAACCCTTTTTGCATGATGCTTAACTCTTATCTTTCACCATATGCTTTATATGTTGTAAATATGATCTTACGTATACTTACAAACTACCACCGGGAAATATTTCCTAATACCTCTTGTCCTAGGACAATTGAGAATATATTATGAGGTAGATATTTATTAATCATATTTACTTTGTCTCTTGTGTTTAATTGCCTTATTCAATGCCATGAGTTTGTTGTGCTTTGACTCTCATGTGTCTTCCTTTCATCTTATGAATCCAATTTGTCTATTCAAACTTTCTTAGCCTTTTTTAGTAGATATAGGTAGCGTGATGATGCTAATTTTGTGCATTTTGTATTCATATGCAAAATCCTAGATAATGCACTAATCATGGGAGAGCTCTCCTATATTTGTTAGAATGCTTAACATCTCTTGATCATTATCAATGGAAGACAAACCTTTTCTTGTTGGTACTTTGTACCATCATAAAAAAGTGTTGAGGGTTTGGTTTATTTGTTGGAACCTTGCTCTCTTGGGAGTTGGTTATCTCATTCTTTTGTGTTTGGGTTTAATTAGCATCTTATAATGAGATAAGTCTTTGGAGTCAATCTTGTGTTGATTTGATTCTTTGATCTAATTTGTACAACCATCGTTTCGTAACTTACTTGGTGTTTTGTCCAAATTTTATCTTCATTTGGTTCTTGAAAGTCTTGTGCATGCATATTTAATATATTTATATCTTATGGCATGTGTTACTTTTTTGATCCAGTATATAGGGTAAACTCCATCAAATCCTAATTTGATTAAGATGTGCATGAAATTCGATTTCATATCTATATGCACATAGTTTTGTGGAGTTTGTCATATATGTTGTAGTGTACCTAACTACTTTGGACCTAACTAGTTTGGAAACCATTTTGTGCTTAATTTTGTTTTAGGTACAAGGAGATACATTGGATGTTTGTCTCACACTTAGGAAGATGTGGTGACTCAATGATAATTTGAGGCAAGCTAGGATGGTCAACGAACACATATCTACTACATCCACACCAATGCTATCTCGATAACAAGTATCTTCTCATGCATATTTTTCTAGCATCCAACCATGTGGTTGCATCTAGGCATTAATCTCTTGATTTGCAAATATTATGTTTCTTGCAAAGATTTTAATGAAACCTCTTTATTGCAAATGTGAGTAAATTGAGATGAGCACATATGTTGGGAAGTATATAAAATCATGCTCATGATTCATCCATCCCAACTATGCCTATCTAGCAATTTTATTGCATATCAATTCCTCAAGCCTCTCACATGTGCAATATCGATGAAAGTGCAAATTGAGTTATTTCTTTTGGTATCCTTGTTTGTGATACTTGTTGCCTTTCTCAATGCATCCCAACTATATTCTATCCCTTGTTGATATTTGTGATGTATGTTGTGGTTGAAGTTCATGAATATACAAAAAGTTAAAATCGAGCCTTTGGCCATGCTATTAAGCAAAAATTCTTATTGGTATATTGCATGACTTCGTCTTGAATATCATGCTATATTTCTTGTGTATCTATCTTGTGTGTACATGTTTATTTGTGGATAAATATCTTCGTGATTTTGTCCACTTAGAGAAACTTATACACATAAGAGATGATACATCTCCATTTGATATCTTATTTATGTGTTGTGTGTTGATTGGTCATTATAAGCAATATAATTCATTGAATACTATTATGATGCTATTTGCTCATCCTTGTAATAGTCTTATAATATGCTTTGGCATGTCTTTCACATATCCTCTTGGTTGAGCCTTTTATTATGGTGCCTCCTACTTGTTGATCAACCATTTGTTTGTTGCAAGTGTTTTTTCTATCTATGATCTATTGCAAATGTTTGTGTTTTTAAATGGTAATGAGGGAGTGAGGATTTCATGTTACGCATATTGTATTCAAATGCAACATTTTAACTTATGCATGTACCTTGGGGAGCTTCCTCATTTTATTTAAAGCACTATTCCGTGGTGATCACTAGAGTTTAATTCACTTGGTATCTTTTGTTTTCAATGATATTTTTGGAGTGATGATTCCATGTTTGTGCACTTTATACTCCAATGCAAAGTGTCCAGTTTTGTGCACAAACCTTGGGGAGCTTCCTCATATTATTTAGAGCAATCTTCTTGATCTTATCATAGTATCTATTTCTTTTGGTATCTTCTTTGTGGTTCATTTGGTTGCTTGCTTCATTTGTTGAAACTTCTTGACTTTATTATCTTTTTGCAATCTTTGATCCTCTATATAGTGTGATTCCTTTCAAATATTCGTTATTGGATACATGCATTTGATTCCACTCAAATTATGAGAATGCACACGGTATGGAGGGACTCTCACTTTATTGGTCTTCTAAATATTTCACCCATTTCGGAAATTGGTGCCAATGGGGGAGAAGTTTGGAGGGTTTAAGGGAATTTGGTTATGTCTTTGCTTTGTGCTTAAGCATCTGCCTATCAATATTCATCGGATCCCAACAAACACAACATGTAGGATTACAAATAGATGATCTTGATCATGATAGGCAGCTCACAAGATCTAACATGATAGCACAATGAGGAGAAGACAACCATCTAGCTACTGCTATGGACCCATAGTCCAGGGGTGAACTACTCACACATCGATCCGGAGGCGATCATGGCGACGAAGAGACCTCCGGGAGATGATTCCCCTCTCCGGCAGGGTGCCGGAGGCGATCTCCTGAATCCCCCGAGATGGGATTGCCGGCGGCGGCGTCTCTGGAAGGTTTTCCGTATCGTGGCTCTCGGTACTGGGGTATTCGCGACGAAGGCTTTAAGTAGGCGGAAGGCGGAGTCGGAGGAGTCATGGGGGGCCCACACGCTAGGGCCGCGCGGGCCCCCCTTAGGCCGCGCCGCCCTAGTGTGGCGGCGCCCCGTGGCCCCACTTCGTATCTCCCTCGGTCTTCTGGAAGCTTCGTGGAAAAATAGACCCCTGGGCGTTGATTTCGTCCAATTCCGAGAATATTTCCTTACTAGGATTTCTGAAACCAAAAACAGCAGAAAACAGCAACTGGCTCTTCGGCATCTCGTCAATAGGTTAGTGCCGAAAAATGCATAATAATGACATATAATGTGTATAAAACCTGTGATTATCATCATAAAAGTAACATGGAACATAAGAAATTATAGATACGTTTGGGACGTATCAATCGGCCACAGAATTAAGTCTAATAGTAGTTGCTTTTGTAACAAATTTAAAATAGACTTTAAGAAGGCAGATTGATCTATATTGTTGAATCCGTTTGGCATCACTAACCTTTGGCAATAGAATAATTTTCCCGAAATTAATGCGGAAAAGCTCAAGCTGGCCACCATGAAGCTCTCCAAAGGGCTCCATTAGATCCGTCTTGATTATATCCTAGAATGTTTGATAAAACTATGCTGGGAAACCATCCGAACCTAGCGCTTTATTATGCTCCATTTGGAAAATCGCCTTCTTCACCTACTCCTCGGAGAATAAGGAGCAAGAGCAGTGAGCACAGTGAGCAAGATTGGAGAAGAGTTGGGGCTCGATTCAATCGCGTGGTCGTGCTCATGCAGTGTGCCACACTTGCAGCTGCGTCGATACCCTGGCAGCCCATGGCTACGTCCGGCAGTGCGCCGCTCGATCCTTCTGCGTTGCTAGCTCCTGTTAGGTTGCTCCATCGCTTACCCCTTGTTTTTCAGTCGAATGAAGGTGAATTCTCTAAAAAAGGCCGGTCTTCACGAAGGTCCAAAAATCTCTCCGCATGCGACGCGTGGTGCGTTGTGGTGCCAGAATTTTGGTGGGAAGTGGTCTTCCTGCCCGTCAAATGTTGCAAGGGGAAGTAAGGTGGGATAGGAGAGGAGAGAGAAGGACAGGGGATGGTCCAGTTTTCCCTTTATTTTTTTAGATTGATTTTTTCTAAATGAAAAATCTTGCGAACCGTAAGTCTAAATTGTGAACCGTTTTCACTTTTGAGATCCTCGCGTCGAGATCTTCAAAACTAGATCCCATCTAGATAGGTTTCGAAATACTTTTTTCAGTACTTCCAATACTAATGTGATTGTACTCGTTGTGGTACCTAAATGTACTCGTGTTTCAACTGATAAGTACTTCTGTTTTTAGTGTATTTGATGCAGTTTTTCCCTTTACTC
Source organism: Lolium rigidum (assembly GCF_022539505.1). Taxonomy (NCBI): domain Eukaryota; kingdom Viridiplantae; phylum Streptophyta; class Magnoliopsida; order Poales; family Poaceae; genus Lolium; species Lolium rigidum. The sequence continues at coordinate 223,634,067 of NC_061514.1, forward strand.
AGCAATTGTACTTATTCGTGTGCGCTAATGTACTTGTGTTTTTGTACCAGTACTTCTTAGTGTGCGCGACTGTACCTCTGTGCTAGTACTCGCTCGTGTGTGCGACCGTACTTCTGTACCAGTACTCGCTCGTGTGCGCGACTGTACCTGCTCGTGTGCGTGGCTGTACCTGCTCATATGTTCGACTGTACTTCTGTGCATGTACTTGCTCGTGTGCGCGATTGTACCTGATAGTGTGCACGACTGTACTTGTACTCGTCCGTGTGTTCAACTGTACTCGTGTGTTATATGCAATTGTACTCGCAAAGGCGGAGCCAGGCCCAGGCCACACGGGCGACGGCCTGGGGCGTGAGAAATCCATTGAGCCTATATTTCGGATTTTGGCCTGGGGCGCAGCCCAGCCCAGCTAGGGATGGCTTTCCTCACGTTTTTCCCCACACTGTGAGCGCGAGAGCTAGCGAAGACACACACGGATGGAACAAATCGAAACCCCAACCCCCAGGAGACGAGAGCGAGCGACGGCCGCCTCCGCGCCATTGCTGCCGCCGGGATTCGGCTCCACTGCTCCAGGCTCCAGCACTGGCGAGCGGCGGGCTCCGCTTTCCGTGCCTCTCCCTCTCCAACCTCCGCTTTTCCGGCGTCTCGTGACTCCCGTCGCCGCCTCGCCTCCTGGCCCGGCGCAGAGCTAGGTTTTCCTCTTTCCCCCCTTTTTCTCTACCCTTTGTTTCCTCAATTTTTCTTACAATTTGATTGTCTAAATTTCCCCTTTAGTTAGGTGCTCTGGCCGTAGCTATTTTAGTTAATTTAGCTACCGATTATATTTTACAGGAGGATAAGATGAACGAAAGAAACACAATTGATAGTTTTTTCCCATTGCAAACCACATAATCGGACTTTTTTTTTTGCCCTTTGTAGTTCGTCCGTGGCGTGACAAATTCCTGGCTCCGCCGTTGTGTACTCGTGCGTTCTACACAACTGTACTTGTGTGTTGTACATAGCTATATTCGTGTTCTCGCGCGGATGTACGCGTGGATTTCGTGTGGTGGGCGTACACGCGGACTGACACGTACTTGCGCGGAGGCGCTGTACACGCGTTTGTACTCGCGCGGAGGAGTGGCGTACGCACGGAAGGAAGAGTGATGTACGCGCGGAAGGAGTACGCCACGCGCACGGGATCGTCCATGTGCTGCCACCAGTCAAACGCAGAGGCGCTGTACGTGCGGAAGCGTGCGGTTCGCTCGCTCCGAAACAGGCCTTCTGAAAGGTCGGCCTCCGTCCAGTCGTACCCGAACGAAGGAGATAGATAATGCAACAGACGGGCCAATGTTTTCTAGTAATAGAGTGGGCCTTGAATACATATTAGTAAGTATTTGTTTTGCAGAAAACTAGGGTGGGCCATGGCCCAGTTTAGCCCCAACTAAGCTCTGCCAGTGCCTATGGATATTCCTCTTCATGTATGTTCGATTGAAAGGTTGTTCTGCTGAAAGGATGCGGCGAGTGATAAGAATGAAAAATGTCACAAAATAGTGTATCCGAATGATACTGATGATTGTGTAAAAGGAAACAGATCAAGGTGATCTGTCTCACCCTTCAGTGAATTATATTATGTTTCAGCATAGTAGCAATAGTTCGTGTGAGATATACCTTTCTGCAATTACCTAATTTGCTTCTCTTTGCAACATAAAACTCTTTTGCAGCAGAACTGATTGTTGGATGCAAACGTCGTGTGATCCATGCCATGTGTTCTTTGAGATGGCCACGGCTAAAAAAATCCAAGCGGTGAGATTCGAACTTTAAACATTGTACTTCCACGCGTGAGTTGCCTTCTTATGCATGCAGTTAGAGATACTTGAAATAGTTATATAGGTCACTGTTCACAATATACTTGAGTGAATGCTGAATGAATCAGACTTTCAGTTTGTGTGCAAATTTGTATGAGGATGTTTCCTGTGGTCTCCATGCTCTTTAATTACGCAACAATTTCTCTCTATTTTCATTTTGGATTCACCTCTTTTATTTTGTTAAGAATTTTCTTTAGCACTACTCTCTCCATCCGCAAAAAGGCTAGTGGTATCTTAGTCATGATAAAGTTCATAAGGTTCCTCCAGGTTGTGTTGCATGCTGCAAAAGTTGAAAAGTTTCTTCTGTTATGCAATACCCATTTATTATGGAGCTAAATACACCACGAGTCCTAATAGTTGTAGTTCATGTGCATTTTAGTCCCAATAGTTGTAAAATGGAGTAATGTAGTCCCAAAAGTTGTTCATTTGTGCAAAAGTAGTCCCAAATAATTATGGTGCTGACACGTGGCATTTGGTCTTTTCGCAAAAGTCCCCCTACCTTTTTCCTATACCAGATCTGGCCCCGCAGATGCCTAACTCAGGTGGGTCCCACCTGTCAGGTTGGAGCAAGAAATAAAACAAAAGCGCGTCTGCCGGGTGGGGAAGCTAATGGCCGATGAGTAGATGAGCTAAATACACCACGAGTCCTAATAGTTGTAGTTCATGTGCATTTTAGTCCCAATAGTTGTAAAATGGAGTAATGTAGTCCCAAAAGTTGTTCATTTGTGCAAAAGTAGTCCCAAATAATTATGGTGCTGACACGTGGCATTTGGTCTTTTCGCAAAAGTCCCCCTACCTTTTTCCTATACCAGATCTGGCCCCGCAGATGCCTAACTCAGGTGGGTCCCACCTGTCAGGTTGGAGCAAGAAATAAAACAAAAGCGCGCTGGAGCTGGTATTCGAACGCACAACCAATACGGGGGGTTGGTTGTAACCCTCACCTATCAACCGGCAGCGATGACCGTTCCTTATGAAACATTGCAGACCATTTGGTTATTTATATTAGATATTTTCTGTTGGAACTGGACAGCCTAGGTCTTTGCGTGCTCCAGCCACTTGGGTCTTTGCTGGCTTACGAACGTAACATGAAAAACCTTCATTAGCTAGCACCAATGGCTGTTTAACTACAGAATTACAACACTAAAATATAAATAAACCTACAGCTACCTAGTGACTGGCTTTAACCCATTTAATATTCGCATGCTCCACAAAAATATCATATGATGTTGTAAATTTCGTCGCTCGCTGCACACGGCAGGTTGTACGAGCACCCCACGTTGGCGGCTGGGTGGTCCGGGCACCAAGCGGCACGTTCGCTAAAGCTCAGCTCAAGCTCAGCTGCCATGGCCTGTAATTGCTAGAGCTCGAGTACCTGGGGAAGGTGCTCCTGCATATGAATACCCAGTGACAGACCTAGGATTTTGCCAAAGGGTATGCGGCACTAAATTTTTGGCGCACCAATTGATAATATTTTTTGTAGAATATAGCATAATTATTAAATAAAAGGAATTTTGGAATATAATTTAAAAATTAAATTTTGGACACATGCACGACTGACGAGGCATCCTACTATTGAACTAAATTCTCACGGTTGCATCGGATTCTGAACTTCCGAAGTATATGGCTGCCGCGAGCTAATTATTTTGGCAACACTAGAAGATACAATACAGTTAAATTGTATTATTAAAATAAACTACAAAATATACATAAATAATGTTATAGAAAGTTACAATGAAATGTAAAAAAATAATCATATAATTTACTACCGCGAACTAATTAAGTCTCGTTGTCTGTTTGATTAAATCCGATTGACTAGAAAAAATTTGTTAACTTTTTTAACGGCATTTTTATAGGTAACCTTAAGCTCTCGATTGTGACACATTAAAACGATGGAGCTGATGGTGCGCGCGTCCGCGTGCTGGCCACCTGGGCCGGGAGTTCGAATCCTGGCGACAGCACACTATTATATTTTATTTCTTTGTTACCACCTGACAGGTGGGACCCACGTGCGGTAACGATGTGCAAGGCCAGGTGTGGTATAGGAAATATGTAGGGGCTCTTTGGCGAAAAGACCAAGGCCACGTGTTGGCAGCAGAATAGTTTAGGACTAGTTTTGCACAATGGGACAACTTGCGGGACTAACTTACCCCATTTTACAACTATTGGGACTAAAATGCACCTAAACTACAACTATTAGGACTAGTGGTGTATTTAGCTCTTAATATTCGCATGCTCCACAAAAATGTCATATGATGTTGTAAATTTCGTCGCTCGCTGCACACGGCAGGTTGTACGAGCACCCCACGTTGGCGGCTGGGTGGTCCGGACACCAAGCGGCACGTTCGCTCAAGCTCAGCTGCCATGGCCTGTAATTGCTAGAGCTCGAGTACCTGGGGAAGGTGCTCCTGCATATGAATACCCAGTGACAGACCTAGGATTTTGCCAAAGGGTATGCGGCACTAAATTTTTGGCGCACCAATTGATAATATTTTTTGTAGAATATAGCATAATTATTAAATAAAAGGAATTTTGGAATATAATTTAAAAATTAAATTTTGGACACATGCACGACTGACGCATCCTACTATTGAACTAAATTCTCACGGTTGCATCGGATTCTGAACTTCCGAAGTATATGGCTGCCGCGAGCTAATTATTTTGGCAACACTAGAAGATACAATACAGTTAAATTGTATTATTAAAATAAACTACAAAATATACATAAATAATGTTATAGAAAGTTACAATGAAATGTAAAAAAAATCATATAATTTACTACCGCGAACTAATTAAGTCTCGTTGTCTGTTTGATTAAATCCGATTGACTAGAAAAAATTTGTTAACTTTTTTAACGGCATTTTTATAGGTAACCTTAAGCTCTCGATTGTGACACATTAAAACGATGGAGCTGATGGTGCGCGCGTCCGCGTGCTGGCCACCTGGGCCGCGAGTTCGAATCCTGGCGACAGCACACTATTATATTTTATTTCTTTGTTACCACCTGACAGGTGGGACCCACGTGCGGTAACGATGTGCAAGGCCAGATGTGGTATAGGAAATATGTAGGGGCTCTTTGGCGAAAAGACCAAGGCCACGAGTTGGCAGCAGAATAGTTTAGGACTAGTTTTGCACAATGGGACAACTTGCGGGACTAATTTACCCCATTTTACAACTATTGAGACTAAAATGCACCTAAACTACAACTATTAGGACTAGTGGTGTATTTAGCTCTTTATTATGGTTACTTAGTTGATGAGACATGCATGTGTGTTTTGTCCTGATGAAACATGCTTAGCCATGGTACCTGGTGGCTGGGCCATCGTTCCCTATTTCATTTGTATACGGCTCAGTGAGAAAACAACGTGGCCGGTTGGTCTATAAAGAGGAGCGACCTCTTCTGCACCGAGCATGACTGATGTAGTCTTGGTTCTCAAACTACTGTGTAGTCTTTTCAGTCTCTCCTAGAGCATTATTAGTACATGTTTCTCCGAGGATAGGAGCGTCGTTTGTTTCCTGGTCAGTTTCCACTTCTCCTTGTTAACATGCAGATACCTTGCGACTATGATCAGCTGGCCTTTGCTGATTGGAAGAGGAGGCCCATGGAAACAACTGCATGGGTTCCTGGCATCCCTTTGGAGATGACAATTGCTGCTCCTGCTAGCCACGGTGACATGGTCCTTAGCTCAAGGGGACAGCAGCAGCTGAAGCTGGTTGAGAGTACTGATCATCATCAGTATGACTGGAGTAGCCCGATCGAAGTGTTTGAGCAAGCAGTACAAGCATTTGAGGATGAAGTTGGCGAGATGGAAACGAAGATCCACCTCTTCCCTGCAAGCATGAAAGATCTCTCCGCCCAGTACGCCGCCCCAAAGGTCGTGTCCATCGGCCCTTACCACCACGGCAAGAGCCCGGACTTCCGGCAGATGGAGAGCGCCAAGTATGCGGCCGCCTGCCACTTCATCAAGGATTCGGGGCACTCCGTCGAGGAGGTGTATGGGGCGGTCTTCGCAGTAGCGGACGAAGCCCGCAGCCACTACGACAAGGACAAGGTGCGACGTTTCGGCGATGACGATTTCAAGCCTATGATGTTCTATGATGGCTGCTTCTTGCTGCAGTATATGATGTCTTGGTGCGGACACAGCGGCGATGATGATGACGGCACGGCAGTGGATGTGGATCCGTTGCTGAATAGTGTTTTCAGCTCCAATGACCGCCGAATCTTCAGCGACATTGTACTACTTGAGAACCAGCTCCCTTGGGTGGTGGTTGAAAAGCTCATGGGCTTCATGCCCAATCCCCTGGACATGGAAACGTTCCTTGGACGGGTGAAACCGTCTCTGCGATCCCGCCAAGATCTTCTTTTTGATCCTCCTAAACTGGACAGCAGCTACAAACCTCCACATCTCCTTGGCCTCCTACGACACTACATTGTAGGGAGCAATCACATTAGTGCTACTCAGGTGTCAGAGGCTGAGACCGAAATATCCCACAAGGCCAAGAAAGTGTCACTTTCTGTCAGTGTCATCGAACTCGCGGAGATCGGCATCGAGCTCACAGCAACCAAAACTAAAGCAGAACTACAGGACATGGGCATCAAGAGAGGGATCTTCTCTGGAGAGCTCTTCCTAGCGCCTCTGTCACTGGACGATGCAAACGCAGGATTCCTTGTCAACATGGCAGCTTTAGAGCTATGCATGACCCCAGATTTCTCCGAAGCCGATGATACATTGTCGACAGTCTGCTCGTACCTCTGCCTCCTGGGCATGGTCACGGACAGTGAGGAGGATGTGCAGCAGCTGCGAAAGAAGCATATCCTGCAAGGAGGAGCAGGGCTCACCAACAAGAACGCGCTTGACTTGTTCATCAGCCTCGAGAAGCACCTGCGCCCCGGGAACTCCTATTTCAACACCATTGTAGGCATTGAAAACTACAAGGTCGAAAGGCGGTGGTGGATCATAGTGTACAAGTTTGTTTACAAGAACCTCAAAACCATCATCACCGTGGTGTCCGCCATGGCTGGATTTGCTGGCTTCCTTGGTGCGATCAAGTCTCTCAAGGGATCAAGATAAGCTGCACCCTCCTGTGCTGCGATCGATGAAGTGTTGTTTTGAGTGTGCTTAGCTGCTGCGACAGTCAGTTTTCCCTGTATGTCAGTTCTATTTGCAATGATATCTTGATATAAACATTCTCTAGCTTAGCAAGGGTGTTAAATGTTTTTCTTTATGGTGTCATTTGTCTCGCCAACAGGGGTTTTCATAACTCCGATTCTGGCTTACTTAACTGCCCTTGTGAACCAAATGTGCGTACAGTATGATAATTTCCTGCCAGAATTAATTCACTGTATATGAGTTCCATTTGCATTGATATCTTAATATCGATATTCTCTGTATATGTGGTATTATCCTAGCTGCGCAAGAATTTAAGTGAGGGCTGACTAAGCTAGCACTACCACCAACCCAGCGCGTACGTTGCAAATGCAACACATCATGGCGAAGCATAGATGAGGTCATATGCTAATAGGGCAATGTTAATTAGGTGCCAGAATTAGGCCAAGACGTACCGTAGCCCATTACAGTTGAAAAAAGTAAACTAGACCGCTCGATCGGCACACGATGAGCAGAGGGATCTGTTACTTTGTTAATTCATCCATCGTGGCCTCGTGGGGTGCTTTTAGCATTCGAGGAGCAGCTATGGATACATATACTTGGTAATTTCTTTTTGACTTTCCAGCAAAGCATAGCTAACAGTATGGCCTTTGATATTTGTCAAGGTAAAGCACAGGCTTTATCCAAGTCTCAATGCCATGACATGCAAGTCTTTTGCATGTTCTTGAAAAAAAAAACAAGCTTTTCCCTCATGCATGCTGGGTTGTGCCTTCACTTTTCGATGCGAGTTGCGCGTTCGTAATTAATTATGAACTTGTGATTATGATAAGGTGGTTGGGGATCTTTGGCAGAAGGCTGTCAAAGGTGTCGGTTTAGAGGGTTTTGCAAAAACTCTTACTAGTTTGCAAAGTGGTTTATCGTCCTGGGGTACGGCAACCTTTGGAAATTTTTAAAAAGGGTCCTGAAATCATGTTGAGGGAACTGGAGCTAGAGCGTCTTGTAGCCCTGCCTGCTTAATGAAATCCTCTTTTACCCGCAAAAAAAACCTTCGAATTTTTTTAAAAAAGGTTGAACAATCTAAAAAGAGAGCTTGAGCAGGTACACAGACTTTCAGTGGGTAGAGGCCCATCAGCGGAGGAAAGAAAAATAATGGAGAGAATCAATGAGGTTTTGTACCAAGAGGAGATTCGAACTAAGCCGCGATCACGAGGTCAATTGGCTAAGGTTAAGAGAACATTTCTACCCTCAACGTGAGGATGGCGCATGTTGCGCCGATGTCGAGGTTGTTAAAGAGGAGGTTCAAGGTTTCTATAAGGATGTGTACATATCAGATGGCCACTAGTAGAAAACAGGTCTTTTGTTCGGAGCTGTCCGGAGCATTTGTTCTGGTCGTGTTACGAACCCGGACTAATATGAGCATTAGTCCCGGTTCGAACGGCTAGGGGATGCCGCACGGTTTTAATCCTGGTTCAAATGGAAGCTTTAGTCCTGATTGGAGACACCAACCGAAACTAAATGGGTTACAGCAGGTCCCACCGGTGTGAGCCTCTTTAGTCATGATTGATGTCTCCAACCGGCAGTACGGACACCAACCCGGACTAAGGGTGACTTCTTTTGGGCTTCTAGCCCAGCTTATAGGTTCCACGCCGCTGAAGCCCAAAAGAATGGGAGAGTTTCTACAGGGCTTCTTTCTACCGCGAAGCCGGGTTCCTGTGTCTAGCGAGAAACTGCTAGCGAGCAGTTTCCCGAGCTTCTCCGTCCAAAATCGAACCGGTATCCCTATTTTCCCTCTTGTTTCTTCCTCACATCGTCTCCTCCAATCCCGCACAGTGGACATGGCGAGCTAGACGACATTCTCCGCCGCCGCCGGCCCTCCGCCCGCCGCCACCGGACCCGTCGCCGCCGCCGGACCCGTCGCCGGCTCCGCCGCTCCAGCAGGGCACAGCCCGCCTTCTTCGAAGAAGCAGCGACTCGCGCCGAAGCAGCAGGGAATTCCCCGCCACCGGACCCGTCGCCGGCTCCGCCGCTCCAGCAGGACCCGTCGCCGCCACCGGACCCGTCGCCGCCGCCGGACTCGTCGCCGCCGCCGGATCCGTCGAGGACGAGCTGGCCGCTCCGCCCCCACCGGTCGCGGCCTACCTTCTTCCGGCCGTGATCCATCCGCATAAGGAGACCTTGGCCGACGACCCAAGGACTCCACACCGGCAGCCAAGCACTCACAGGAGGCGCCCAACGCCTTCCTCATCTGCACGATGTGCTCACAACTGTGAAAAGTAGCTCCCTTCCTTGTAATTAGCTCAAAAAAAATTCCCATTAGCTTGAGATCTTTGCAATTAGCTTGAATCCAAGTTTATGGGAGGGTTTGGTATAAAATTTGGTACATAATAACAATTCCAGCTTGATGAAAAAATATCATAGAACTCAAAATATTATACATGAGTTATTTAGGGGCGTTGTAGACATTTTACAACTCAACACATCAATACGCTAAATTTTCAGAAGCCCAAAAGAATAGGAGAAACAAGTTTCTACGAGCTTCTTCCCACCACAGTTTCTCCCCACCGTTTCGTATAAACCGGCTTATGCATAAGCAGGAGCCCAAAAGAAGTCACCCTAAAGGTTCTCTGGGGGGTCACACTGTAGGATAACGTTGCATAGAAAACAAAAATTTTCCTACCGCGAACACGCAATCCAAGCCAAGATGCAATCTAGAAGATGGTAGCAACGAGGGGGTATCGAGTCTCACCCTTGAAGAGATTCCAAAGCCTACAAGATGAGGCTCTTGTTGCTGCGGTAGACGTTCACTTGCCGCTTGCAAAAGCGCGTAGAAGATCTTGATCACGATCGCTTCCGGCGCCACGAACGGGCAGCACCTCCGTACTCGGTCACACGTTCGGTTGTTGATGAAGACGACGTCCACCTCCCCGTTCCAGCGGGCAGCGGAAGTAGTAGCTCCTCTTGAATCCGACAGCACGACGGCGTGGTGTCGGTGGTGGTGGAGAAATCCGGCGGAGCTTCGCTTAAGCGTGCGGGATGTGGTGGAGGAGAGAGACCGCTAGGGTTTGGGGAGAGAGGGGGTTGGGCGCCGGCCCTCTAAGGGGTGCGGCCAAGGCTGAGGTTTGAAGTGGCCAGCCCCCTCTCCTATGCCCCTCATTATATAGGTGGAAGCACCAAGAGTTCTAGTCCAAGTCTTCGAATAAGACCCCAACACTAAAACCTCCCATATGTGGGAAACCTACTCAAGGAGGGAGTCCTACCCAAGGTGGGACTCCCACCTTTCCTTGAGGTGGGTTGGCCGGCCACCCTAGGGGAGTCCACCTTGGACTCCTCCCCTTTGGGGTTGGCTGGTCATGCAAGGTGGAGTCTCTCCGGGACTCTACTTTCCATGGTGATTTCTTCCGGACTTTTCTAGAACCTTCTAGAACCTGCCATAAATGCACCGGATCATTTCCAAACTTGGAATATGACTTCCTATATATGAATCTTATTCTTCGGACCATTCCGGAACTCCTCGTGATGTCCAGGATCTCATCCGGGACTCCGAACAAATATTCGAACTCCATTCCATATTCAAGTTCTACCATTTCAACATCCAACTTTAAGTGTGTCACCCTACGGTTCGTGAACTATGCGGACATGGTTGAGTACTCACTCGACCAATAACCAATAGCGGGATCCGGAGATCCATAATGGCTCCCACATATTCAACGATGACTTTAGTGATCGAATGAACCATTCACATACGATACCAATTCCCTTTGTCACGCGATATTTTACTTGTCCGAGGTTTGATCTTCGGTATCACTCTATACCTTGTTCAACCTCGTCTCCTCACAAGTACTCTTTACTCGTACCATGGTATGTGGTCTCTTATGAACTTATTCATATGCTTGCAAGACATTAGACGACATTCCACCGAGAGGGCCCAGCAGTATATCTATCCGTCATCGGGATGGACAAATCCCACCGTTGATCCATATGCCTCAACTCATACTTTCCGGATACTTAATCCCACCTTTATAACCACCCATTTACGCAAGTGGCGTTTGATGTAATCAAAGTACCTTTCCGGTATAAGTGATTTACATGATCTCATGGTCATAAGGACTAGGTAACTATGTATCGAAAGCTTATAGCAAATAACTCAATGACGTGATCTTATGCTATGCTTAATTGGGTGTGTCCATTACATCATTCATACAATGATATAACCTTGTTATTAATAACATCCAATGTTCATGATTATGAAACTAATCATCCATTAATCAACAAGCTAGTTTAAGAGGCATACTAGGGACTTCTTTGTTGTCTACATATCACACATGTACTAATGTTTCGGTTAATACAATTATAGCATGATATATAAACATTTATCATAAACACAAAGATATAAATAATAACCACTTTATTATTGCCTCTAGGGCATATCTCCTTCAGTCTCCCACTTGCACTAGAGTCAATAATCTAGTTTACATTTGTAAAGATATAACACCTTGGCCTTCTGGTGATTTATCATGTATTGCTCACGGGAGAGGTTTTAGTCAACGGATCTGACACGCTCAGAAACGTATGTATTTTGTAATTTATTTGCGTCTCAACGCATCACTCATTTCCAAATGAGTCGGTATTAAATATGTTTGGTCTTCTCGGTGGAACCTTAATTCCGCGGTCTGAAATATGTCACTAATATTGTCACACACAATATAGCTTCAAAGTTCCGACTCGTCGGAACTACACCAAGTTCTCAAAGAACCTCTTGACTTAACATCCTTTGTCATTGTCAAAACAATGACATACTCTGCCTTCTTTTGTAGAATCCGTCACAATATTTAGAACTCTTCTAAATCTAGCATAGACAACTTCTAGCTCATTGTGCTACCTTTTAAACAACACTTAATCTAATTTGAGATTGAAATTATATTTTATATGTGACAAAACCAATATCGGTGTAACACCTTACAGCGATTTGTTTGTCTTTTCTTCATACAAAAATATATATATATATATCCTTAGTTCTTCTAAAGTACTCAAGGATATTCTTACTGTCGTCCAATGATCATCATATGAATCATTCTGGTATATGCTCATAACACTTTATAGCACATGATATCTGGATTGTGTACATATTATTCGTGATCTATAATCACTCATGTGTTTTTACTCATTGAGTGTCGGATACACTCAAGTCTTGTTAAAACTTCACATGACAAGAATATTTTCTTAATATTTCTATATTGAACTATTTTCAATATCCATTCTATGTACTTTGACTTAAACTTATTTTGTGTTTCAATCTATCTTCATAGATCTTGACACTAGATATGTTTCAGTCCATATCCTTTCATTGAAACTAATTTCTCAATGAAACCTTTTAATCAAGTATATAATTACATCATTTATAACTAACTATATGTCACCTACATAAAGTATTATAAATGTGTCTTAGCGCTCCCACTTAATTTCTTGCAAATGCAAGCCTCTTCATCGTCTCTGATGAAATCAAAAACTTTTTGACTATTTCATCTGGTGAATATTCCAACTCCGTGATACTTACTTCATCCAATTGAAGTTCGTATACCTATCTAGTATTATACGGACCAGCAAAACTCTTGGTTGTATCTTGTATACCCCTTTAATACACACTTCTGATAAGTAATGTATTTTGCCATCCTACTAACATATCTCATAAAGGAAATATGTAGTGATTACTAGAATAATCCATATAGACTTTAATCATTGCTACGGAAGATCTAATCTTGTCGTAGTCAATTCTTTGAACTTTGTCGTAAACAACTTTTCGACAAGTCAAGCTTCTTCAAGGATATTTCATCCAAGTCCATCAATTTTATAGATCTATTTACTTTCAAAAAGTATTCATCTATCTTGGATTTCATGGCGTATAGCCATTTTAATGGAGTCAGGGCCCATCATAACTTCTTTGTTTGTAGTTGGTTTATCATTGTTTAAAATCAATCCTTTGTCCACAAATCATTTATTTGATCACAAAGTAAACCATACCTACAAGGTTCAATATGTACTTCGATCTCCATGGCTAAAAACACTTTGTAGTCATGGGAGCCATGATTGTCGTGGCCGCTTCTGAAACCAATTCCGATGCTCGCGCTACTCGATCATTATGCTCGTGTTCATAAACCTTATCAAAATATATTGTCCTCCCACTCAAATACTTTACTAGAAACAATTTCTCGGAAATAAGAAACATTGACAAACACTTTTGTCTTTGTCTTGTGGGAAGAATTCCCAATTAAATCTCTCGGGATAACCAACAAAGACATTCATCCGATTTTGGTTTGTAAACTCTTAGACCAAAATTTAAAGAAAGGACTATTAGGATTTATACCCATGCCATAACTCGTATGGTGTCATTTCAACGGATCATGATGATGCTCTATTTAGTGTAAAAGCGGTAGTCACTAAAGCATAATCCACAAAAATATAATGGCATCATAATATTTTATCTCATCATTAATCCAACAAGATTTGGATACATCTCTCGGATACTATATCATCATTGTGATACTCCAAGAAATGTGAGTTGTAGAACAATTTCATGACTCTCTTAGATGTTCGCTAAAACTCGTAATTCAAATATTTTCACCATGATCCAATCATAGATATTTGACTTTTCTATTACGATGATTTCCACTTCATGCTGAAATTTATTTGAATCCATTCAAATGTTTCAAACTTCTTCCTTATCGAATATATCCACATATATACTCAATTCATTGTTGAAAGTTTTCATGAAGTATAAGAATCTCCCGCACACAACTATGCCCAGTGAACCATATACATCATCATGTATTTTTCCACTAAGTTAGTTGCCCGTTCAACTCTTGGCCTATGAACGGTATTTTAATCATTCTCTTTAGAAAAGATTTGCAAGCGCCAAATGATTCAAAAATCAAATGACTCCAAAAATCCATTTACATGGAGTTCCTTCATGCGTTTCTTTCTAACATGACCTAAATGGCGGTTCCACAAATAACTCGGAATTCAAATCATTTGCCTTATGGCATTTTAGCGTCGTTGTTATGTATGTGTGTTTCACCATTAAGATTTATAATAACTTATCCATCGTACATGGAGTAATGTCATAATTTGAACAACTCATTGTTTTCATTTGACCAGAGCAAAATAACAATTATTAAGTTCTTTATTATAAATTCTAAGGGCTAGATAGAATGCCAACGACGAACATAATAACACTTTATTTTTGTTCCGTACGTGCATTCCTATCATATTCCTTGTCGATCACTTAGGCCATTGTATTCTTGTATTGCGTTGTTTTGTATGACACTTCATACCAACCAATATAGTACTAATACCCAAGAATTTCATAGTGTGACTTAACTAGGAATACAACCATAACATGTATATCATTTATATACACCCGAGCTAGACTTTCTAGTCTTTTCTTTTCTTTTTGCCAAAATATCTTTTGCAGCTTCTCTTTTAGCTTTCCTCATTATTCGAAAAACACTTCAACATCATTAACTTCTAGGTTTGTTGGTAAAATACCAATAACCTTGAGGTTCTTACTTTGAAGTTGATCATCATATGATAAGTGTTCCGGATTTCACTATTAGTAACCTTGTAATATGATGAACAATTTCACTCATAATTTTATCCATCATATCATGACGACTTTCCGAGACCATGTCTGTACATGCTAGGCTCGTAAAGTTTTAACCTTGGTATTTGCATGTGCAAATCTAGCTTGCACCCGTTGTATGCACACGTAGAATCTATCACACCCGATCATCACGTGATGCTTCGAAACGACGAGTCTTAGCAACGGTGCATATTAAGGATGGTCACTTCATGGATATGCGAATATCGTTAGTGCCCCAATAGTTGGAGGATTGTGACGCCTTGCGTCCTTAACCTTCGTACATTCCCATAAAACTTATGAGTTCATGTAGTCTCACCAAATTATATTCTATCATCTTGCAATAAGGTCTTAGATATCACATATATCTCATACCTTGATTATTTCTGAAAACTAAATTTTCAGCTCCTTACTTTTCAAACAGATTTGAACTTCAAGTTTGACTGGAGACAAGATAACTTTAGGTACTAACCGAAACCATAGCTCTTTGAATCAAAAATGTGAGGTTTACTAAAAGTTTGCAATAGGACTTAATCATTTCTTGATTCATTAACAATACGGTACCAATCCGTAAAGTTTCTTATCAGATTTTAACAGTATTTCTATCTCAATAACAAGACTAGCGCATAGTAGAAAACGGATGCCAATACTACAAAAATTAATTCAAAATACTACTCATACTATGTTTATGATAATTAGTTCATGTTCTAATCTTATTACTAATGAACTCCCACTTAATACAACATCCCTCATAGTTGTTAAGTGGTACACGATCCAAATCCACTACACCAAAACCGATCATCACGTGAGATGATGTAGCTTCAATGGTGAACATCAACATGTTGATCATATCATCCATATGACTCGTGTTCAACCTTTCGGTTTCCGTTGTCCCGAGGCCATGTCTGTACATGCTAGGCTCGTCAAGCAAACCCAAGTATTCCGCGTGTGCAACATGGCATACACCCGTTGTATATGAATGTTGAATCTATCACATCCGATCATCACGAGATGCTTCGAAACGACGAATTGTACAACGGTGCATACTAGGGGAGAACACTTTATTATCTTGATATTAATGTGAGGGATCATCTTATAATGCTACCGTCGCGATCTAAGCAAAATAAGATGCATAAAGGATTAACATCACATGCAGTTCATATGTGATATGATATGGCCCTTTTGTCTTTGCGCCTTTGATCTTCATCTCCAAAGCACGGACATGATCTCCATCATCTTCGGGCATGATCTCCATCATTGTCGGCGTAGCGTCAAGGTTCATGGCGCCGTCTTCATGGTTGTTCACCTCATGTAGCAACTATTACAACTACTTTGAAATACTACTCAACATAAAATTAAAGACAACCATAAGGCTCCTGCCGGTTGCCACAATACAATAATGATCATCTCATACATATTCATCATCACATTATGGCCATATCACATCACCAAACCCTGCAAAAACAAGTTAGACGTCTCTAATTTGGTTTGCATATTTTACGTGGTTTAGGGTTTTCGAGTAAGATCTAATCTACCTACGAACATGAACCACAACGGTGATACTAGTGTTGTCAATAGAAGAGTAAATTGAATCTTCACTATAGTAGGAGAGACAGACACCCGCAAAGCCTCTTATGCAATACAAGTTGCATGTCGAACGAGGAACAAGTCTCATGAACGCGGTCATGTAAAGTTAGTCCGAGCCGCTTCATCCTACTATGCCACAAAGATGCAAAGTACTCAAACTAAAGATAACAAGAGCATCAGCGCCCACAAAACCATTGTGTTCTACTCGTGCAACCATCTATGCATAGACACGGCTCTGATACCACTGTAGGATAACGTTGCATAGAAAACAAAAATTTTCCTACCGCGAACACGCAATCCAAGCCAAGATGCAATCTAGAAGATGGTAGCAACGAGGGGGTATCGAGTCTCACCCTTGAAGAGATTCCAAAGCCTACAAGATGAGGCTCTTGTTGCTGCGGTAGACGTTCACTTGCCGCTTGCAAAAGCGCGTAGAAGATCTTGATCACGATCGCTTCCGGCGCCACGAACGGGCAGCACCTCCGTACTCGGTCACACGTTCGGTTGTTGATGAAGACGACGTCCACCTCCCCGTTCCAGCGGGCAGCGGAAGTAGTAGCTCCTTCTTGAATCCGACAAGCACGACGGCGTGGTGTCGGTGGTGGTGGAGAAATCCGGCGGAGCTTCGCTTAAGCGTGCGGGATGTGGTGGAGGAGAGAGACCGCTAGGGTTTGGGGAGAGAGGGGGTTGGGCGCCGGCCCTCTAAGGGGTGCGGCCAAGGCTGAGGCTTGAAGTGGCCAGCCCCCTCTCCTATGCCCCTCATTATATAGGTGGAAGCACCAAGAGTTCTAGTCCAAGTCTTCGAATAAGACCCCAACACTAAAACCTCCCATATGTGGGAAACCTACTCAAGGAGGGAGTCCTACCCAAGGTGGGACTCCCACCTTTCCTTGAGGTGGGTTGGCCGGCCACCCTAGGGGAGTCCACCTTGGACTCCTCCCCTTTGGGGTTGGCTGGTCATGCAAGGTGGAGTCTCTCCGGACTCTACTTTCCATGGTGATTTCTTCCGGACTTTTCTAGAACCTTCTAGAACCTGCCATAAATGCACCGGATCATTTCCAAACTTGGAATATGACTTCCTATATATGAATCTTATTCTTCGACCATTCCGGAACTCCTCGTGATGTCCGGGATCTCATCCGGGACTCCGAACAAATATTCGAACTCCATTCCATATTCAAGTTCTACCATTTCAACATCCAACTTTAAGTGTGTCACCCTACGGTTCGTGAACTATGCGGACATGGTTGAGTACTCACTCCGACCAATAACCAATAGCGGGATCCGGAGATCCATAATGGCTCCCACATATTCAACGATGACTTTAGTGATCGAATGAACCATTCACATACGATACCAATTCCCTTTGTCACGCGATATTTTACTTGTCCGAGGTTTGATCTTCGGTATCACTCTATACCTTGTTCAACCTCGTCTCCCGACAAGTACTCTTTACTCGTACCATGGTATGTGGTCTCTTATGAACTTATTCATATGCTTGCAAGACATTAGACGACATTCCACCGAGAGGGCCCAGAGTATATCTATCCGTCATCGGGATGGACAAATCCCACCGTTGATCCATATGCCTCAACTCATACTTTCCGGATACTTAATCCCACCTTTATAACCACCCATTTACGCAGGTGGCGTTTGATGTAATCAAAGTACCTTTCCGGTATAAGTGATTTACATGATCTCATGGTCATAAGGACTAGGTAACTATGTATCGAAAGCTTATAGCAAATAACTCAATGACGTGATCTTATGCTATGCTTAATTGGGTGTGTCCATTACATCATTCATACAATGATATAACCTTGTTATTAATAACATCCAATGTTCATGATTATGAAACTAATCATCCATTAATCAACAAGCTAGTTTAAGAGGCATACTAGGGACTTCTTTGTTGTCTACATATCACACATGTACTAATGTTTCGGTTAATACAATTATAGCATGATATATAAACATTTATCATAAACACAAAGATATAAATAATAACCACTTTATTATTGCCTCTAGGGCATATCTCCTTCACACACCCCCGTGGATCACCTTTTTTTTAGCTTTAGAAAATATAGAAGAAAATGATAGAAAATTAAAAATTAAAAATCCTTTTAGATGTAGGTAGGTTAGGTGATCTAGTTATTATGAAAAATAACAAACATGAATTTTGACTTTTTTTACAAAAGCTGTATTTTTGGTAAAATGGCAATGTCTTTTGCATACGAACTCGAAAGAAAATAATTAATATATGAAAATCTATCTACGCGAAAAGTTACATCTCATTTCACCGGCTATGCGTGGTTAGCCAATTTTTTTATTCTCAAACTGCTAAAGGGAAATATGAAAATTTCAAATTTTAGGTTTTGCAAAAAGAAAAATTGGTATTTATTTATTTATTCAAGATTATTATCATTACTTTTGTTTATTAAAAGAATTATTTGGAATTCAAACAATAAAGAAATGTGACATTGTGACCAATAGCTTAATAGGATTGATATGATACTAATATCAATAATGTGTGCTCAAAGCACTTTGAAACGGGACGGAAGGGACGGAAGGAACTCACAAGTTAAGCATGTTAGGGCTGCCGTAGTTTGAGGATGGGTGACAGAGCGAAATGTTTGACCACTAGTTAGAGACTAAACTGGTCAAATAACTTAAATACTAGAATTCTGAAAATCAATATAAAAAAGTTTGAATAAGAAAAATACACATGGAGGCATTTAATCTCCGTTGGTGTTACAAACCAGGACTAAAGATCCTTCGCTCTGGCGCACGCTCGCATCCCACGTGGAGAGTCTTTAGTTCCGGTTTGTAGCACAATCAAGATTAAAGAGTAGGGTTTTAGTCCCTTACCAACCGAGACTAAATGCCCGTTTTCTACTAGTGGGCGCACATGCAAGGACTCTTAAACTTAGTGAATGAAAAGGTAGTGCAAGAGGATAAGGCAATTCTAGAAGCAGAAATTATAGAAGATGATAAGAGAGCTCTTTTTCGGATGCATCCTGAAAAGCCACTAGGTGTGGACGGCTTCACAGCTGGTTTTTACCAGCGCCATTGGAGTTTGGTTGGCCCGGAGCTTTGTATTGAGGTGCTTGGAACGCATGGAGATATGCCCGGAGCAATTACTCTAATCCCAAAGGTGCTAATTCCCTAATCCATTAAGCAATACATAGACTCATTTCTTTATACACTGTTCTATAAAAAAATAGCCATAAAACAGTTGCAAATAGAATGATGCCTGTTCTTGAGTATACATCAGCCACGAGTAAAGAGCTTTTGTGCCAGGACGTTTAATTAGTGACAATGCTCCCGTGGCTTTTGAATGTGTCCATTCAATGAAAAGGAAAAAAAAAAAGAGGCATTGTGCAGTTAAGCTAGACATGATAAAAGCTTATGATAGTGTGGAATGACCTTTTGTTCTTTTGTTGAATCTGTGATGTAAAACTAGGTTTTTCTTCCCGTTTTGTTCAGATAATTATGAAATGCGTATCCTCAGTCAGGTTTTAGTTAAGGTGAATGAAGGTGTACTGAGCCTTTCTCTCCTTCTCGTGGAATCCGTTAGAGAGATCCCATGCCGCTGTATTTATTTCTTGCTTGTGCTGAGGGACTGACGGCATTGACACAACACTACAACACGGGCTGAATGGCGTTTACGTAGGATTTTTTTAAGATGATGGCATCCATATGTAATAGAATTTTATTATATTGGATATAAATAGAACTTTATATCTTAAAAGAAATTATTATTTAACTAGAAGTTATAACTTATAACCCATTATTTGATTAAGTGTTGGATGCTTTAAAACCGCCAAACCAAGACACGGTTCAAAACCCCCGGAGATCACCATGTATATCTCATCTCTTATTTGTTGATGATACTTTGGTCTTCATCAATGCACGCGGTGCAAGTGCAACCGGACTTAATGAAAATTTTAATATTTAAAACTTGGCATCGGGATAGAAAGCAAATAAGGAGAAAGAGGGCTATCTTCTTCAGTCCTTGTACTTCAGATGGTCACAAAGAGGAGGTGAAGCAAAGTTTGAATACCCAAACTGAGACCTTCAGTCTGGGATTACCGACTGCGGTTGGTAAATTGACAAGGACGACGAGCTTCCCCAATCCCCACACTGCCAGCAGATTTGAAGAAGACACCTCGCCGACTGGATCTATTAGAGCATCTTCATCAACGCTTCCGTAGCGACTATAATAGTAATTTAGTGCTTGGGCGTGTTTTTTTAGAGCCACAACCTCTAAAGTAGTCAGTCAATTTTGAAACCCAACACACGCCTTTGCCGCTCCCTACGCACCGGGCTGTGGACCGCCCTAGCATTGAGAGAAAGCGGTGGTCACATTTTTAATGACCACACGCAAAAGTTTGGTCGTCGTCGTCTTCAATGTGCACGCTTGTTGCCGAGGCGGCGACTCAATGGCACGCCGCCCGCCCCTCCACGCGGCGACGGATGAGTACTTTGCGTCTCAAAGCACACTGCGGCCGTTCTCTATAAACTGCATCGGCACTACCTTCTCCGCCCATTTCCCTGCGCTACTACTCCTCGGACAACACTAGCCGCCATCGACCACCTCATCCTCCACCGCCATGGCGCACAACCACGAAGCCGGCGACAACGACACCGGCGCCGGGGAGGACCGCCCACACAATTTCACCATCGATGAGGCTGAAGTCCTCTTCCATGCGCGTCTGCTGGTGCCGCCGGAGTATAGACTGCCACACGACTAGCACCACTCAACGTCGGCTACGTTGTACCACCGACGCTGGAGGGCGAGGAGCATCGCGCCCTCATCACGGAGTGGCGAGCACAACTGCCACCGACGAAGTGTAACTTACTGATGTGGGCGCCGAACAACCTGAAGTGGTCAGCCGTCTTCTAGCGCGAGCCGGAAGCGGAAGTCGCGCGCTTCGCCGACCCTGGCACCGGCCGATTCGGCGTATGTGTATCATCCAGCCCCGGCGGCGCATTCCACCCTAGTGTCGGCATACCCAGCTTCCTCCCGCTCTGGTTCGTCCCAAAACGGCTCGTCGGGATCCGCAGGGCGGCAACACTCGGCGCCCTATCCGCCGATGATGTGCGGCGGCATCATCATCGGAGATGCACCTCGCGGTTCGTCCTCAGCGCCGATAAAGAGGGAGGCGGTGGTGAAGAAGGAGGCACACTCACCGCCGCGTGGGCGCCTACACCTTAGTTTCGCAGGGTGTCGCTCCTTCCGCCGGTTCTGCCATCACCGCCACCACAGCCGGCGAAGAAATGGTGGGAGGAAGAGCTCGAGATGCAGGAAGCATACCGCGGCGCTGACGACCCAGATCGACGAGGACGTGCCGGCGGCAACGCAACGACATGCAGTGTGATGGTCGGCGTTGGTCATCAACAACTTCATCGGCCTCGACCCCCCTTCACTGGCACCGGCACCTGCACCAGCGATGGCGGTAAGGAAGGAGGACGCGGTGACGGTGCCGACAACCTCGACTTCAGCGCGTTCGACCGCCTTCATTAGATTAGGATTTACTTTTTTAGTTTACATTTGTCAAGCTTTGTGCAAATTCTAATGAAAACCGTCGAATTTTAAGTTCAAATATATTATAGTGCTATTGGGATCGCCCGTTCGGGGTCACCGGTGTTTGACCTCTCCCCAAATTGGGGAGCAGGTGCTGGCGTCCCCCATAGTGCGGTGTCGGCATCCCTGTCGGCGCCTATTTAGGGTGCGCCCGTGGAGATGCTCTTAGGGGTCTCATCTCATGTGACAGCGACCTTTGCTGCAGGGAATTCGTGCCTGACAAGCTCGAAACGGCAACGGTGGTGTCTCTATGGTCATTGGAAAGTTTAACTTTTAGGTAACTCTTTTTGATGTTACTTACGGTGTTGTGATTTGCTACATATGTGCATAGCTTTTATTGTGTAAATATGGGTAAAGTGCTATAATTGCTTTTTTACATATGCTATAGAGAGATTGCACCAATATTATAAACGTGTTCCTTTAATATTGGATGAGTTAGACAAAAATGTGAGATGTATAGTAGAAAAATGTTGCAAAATAATATCGCATTTAAAAAAATGCTACATACATAGAAAAATGTAGCCTTTAGGTTTTCTTTAAAAAAAATTGCAGCATGACAAAAAAAAACCTGAAAAGGGCAATAAAGACAAATTCTAGTGTAAACTATGGGTTATGAGTTAGGACCCATGATTCTGAAAAAAAAGAGTTAGGACCCATGACTATCAGAGCATCTCCAGCCGTTGGGCTCTCCAGGCCGAAATCCAACGCTAAATAAAATATGGTCCGGGGACGTCCATTTTTCCAGCAGCGAGCCTAGGATGGATGAAAATTTTGAACAAATATATGCGAATTCAGATGAAATACGTTCAAACATAGGCGAAATTTAGAGATATTTAACATATATAGGCGAGTTCGTACATATATAGGCCGAATTCGTAATATATTTGAATTTGGCCAGAGGGAAACATGAACTAAAGCTAGAACACGGTGATCTACAGACTGAAATTGCGGTAGAACATCGTGTAGTCGCCCCCTCGTCGTCATCACTGGAGTTGTCGGCGTCCTCGGGCGGCGGCGCCTGCTGGCTGCTCTGGCCGTCGTCCCCGTACCAGCGGCTGGAACCCTGCGCAGGGTCACCGTGTGGGTGCGGTGGGTGTGGTGGGTGTGGCGCGGGCGGCGCGGCACCGCACGGCCGCCAGGTCCAGTAGACGATGCTGCTCCGCCTCCTGCCTCTCCTAGTCCTGCCTGGACCAGGCGAGCGCCGCGTCCATCGAGAGGGCGTTGTCGGCGGGGACGAGGTATCGCAACGACCTCGCCATGGCCTCGCGGATCGCCACGTCCTCGGCCCGTGCGGCCTCCTCTTCGGTGAGCTGGCACGCAGCGGCCACTGCGGCCTCCTTCTTGGCCGTCTTCTTCTTGCGGCCGCGCGATGGAGACGACGACCGGAGCCCCCCTCGCGGATGACGAGGGCGCCGCTACTGCACCCTCTGGTCAGCGGTGGCGATGTCGGCTCCTTCTTGACGGCCCTCAGCATCGCTGGTGGAGGATCCGACCCACAGGAGCGCGATGCCGACCTTGACGCCGACCCAGACGAAGACGACGACGATGGTGCCATCCATTGTGGCATCCACGAGCTTCCGTGTCGGCGCGACACGGAAGGCGCCGCCGGCGGCGGCATCCCCAGTACGGGGTAGTTGCCGCCCTCGATGTGCGCGAGCACGTTCTCGAGGGTGCGGCCCGGCGCGCTCCACCAGCGGCGGCCACATTTTTGCGCGCGGGACGAGGGGGAGGGTCATCGTAGGCGGCGAGTTCTCGCTCGTACCTTCGCCGGAAGAAGTCAGTTCATGCGTCGTAGTTGTCCGGGAAGAAGCGCGGCTCGGCGCGCTGCTCGTCGCTGAGGGTGACGAGTACGGCGTCGATCTCGGCTTCGAGCGTGTCCTGTCCCACTGGCGGAGGCGGGATCGGGACACCCCCGCGCTCAGATGCCAGCCTCCGGGTGCGCGGAAGTCCGGCGGCGTCTGCTAGCCCGCCATGTGCAGAAGCCTACCCTCCCATTGGTGCAGAGACCACCGCCATGTGCAAAATAAGCTCCACATAAAGCCTCGCATACCCGCTTTACTAACAGGTTGTACTAAGTCTTGTTGAGTCCCTGTACTCAGCCTTGCATGCTTTGTTTCAGACGAAGTCCTTCCAACTGATGGTGGTTTCTACCTCCACGTCAACGAGTAGTTCGGAGTTCCTCAGGCGGCAGCCTGAGACTTATGGGCTGGGACGTCGCCTTATGTTATGGCCTCTTAGGCCCTTTGCAGTCTTGTTATCTAGATAACATAATTTTCTTTTTGTTGCTTGTTGAATTGTGGTCAGTGACCTCTGCGTGTAATAAATTTGAATCTTAACTCTGCTAAGAGTTGTAATATATTTTTCTTTCGGTCGTAGAGTCACTGTTGTGTTACCGATTCTCACCCTGTAGGCCCTAGAGATCTAGGTTAGGCTTATGCCAGATGTGATATTTGGGTTTGTCTAGCCTCGACCTCCGGGGTTCCCCACAATAGTGCTAGACATAGGCGCCGGTGATCACGCGTCTCGCGCGCGGATTTCGGCGCGCCTCTTTGTGAACCAGGCCCTTGTATCATCGTCGACGCTTCTCAAGTCGGCTAGCATGATCCTTGAGTCCTCTAGATGGGTCTTGGCGTCGGCGTCCATCCTCCTGGCCTCGGTGTCCATCCTCCTGGCCTCGGCCTCACGTAATTTCGCCTCGGCGTCTGCCTTTTTGGCCTCGACGTGCATCCTTTGGACCTCAATGATCTCTTTCGTGAGGTTGAGGTAGATGGCAGTTACGGCCTCTTTCTCTAGACGCTTCTTCTCGTCCCTAGGAGCCATGCCGGTATGATTGGCGGCCATCATCTTCACCAAGCTCTGGGTGAACGCAATGGCCTGTGCCTCCCGGACTAGATCGGCCTTGGTAGCCTTATGGCCTCGGGGACGCGGTGGAAGGTCATGACGGTCATGATTGTCATCTTCGCTGTCGATGTTAATCGCTATCCCATTCTTCACAGCTTCATCGAAGGCCGCAAAGCTTGTATTCCACTTTTGCGCGTCCTTCAGCTTCTCCCAGCAATGGACCATATGGTAGCCCTTCTTATGCACTGCCCTGAACCTCTCCAAGGCACGGGATACCACTGAAATCACTCCAACGCCGCTAATGGGGTTGTTGACAACATGTTCAATGGCGGAGCAGAACTTGATTGTCTCTTGTTTGATGTAGTTCCATCTTTTTCTGATGGACTCTTTCGTGCGATCGCTCTTCATCTCGTAGGGCTCGTGAAGCTTTTTCTCATTGTACTCATGCATGACCTTGGCCCAGGACACCTTGCCCTTTTTTGGGCTCCATTGATACAGTCATGGCTTGTGGCCAGCCAAGCGTCGCACAAACACTTGTCCTCATCGTCGATAAATCCTAGTGTCATGTGGCTCTCCCCCTTCTTCTTGCTAGCATTGTCCGTGGTGACGACAGACCCTATTGGCGCGTCCTCATAGTCGTCTACGCACACGGCTGTTGGCTGCATGGGCTGGGTGGAGAACAGCCGTGCGCCTTCGATGTCCACGCCATTTTGCGTCGGTGCCCACTCATCATGCGGCTCTCTCCCGGCCCCGGCGTCACCAACGAAGCCGCCGTTAAAGATCATGGCCTGGATGTCGCTCTCTTGCCGGTCGTTCCAATAGGCCTACGAATCACCGGACGTCAGACGCATGGCACACGACAGTCGCACATAGTGAGAGAGCTTTACGTATCGGGTCGTCCATCGTCGGGGCAGATGCTGCCATTTCGTCATACAGCTTGCGGGGCTCCGGCATGCTCTCCTCTGGCACCTGACGCGTCTTATGTGTCGCGCCCGGGCAGGAGTCACCGCTCTTCGGCGTCCTATTGAGGTCGGGAACCGGCGCCCCGTTGAACAGCACCGGCGCCACGCCGGAGGCGAACCGCGACGCCGGCTGGACCTGCACGGGAGCGGGAGTTCCAGGACGCAGAAGGGAACTTACCGAGCTCACTGATGAGGCCGGAGGAGCGACGCCGGCAATCCCCTCTCGCTTGACGAGCATGTAGGCCTCCGCTAAGGTCGGATGGAGGGCTACTTGCCTGGTGCCGGCTTTCAGCTGCATCTGCCACGCCTACTTCCTGGCCTCCTGGACGGCGCTCGCTGCATTTCTGTCCTTCAGATTCTTGCGCCGGCCTCGACGCCTTTCTCCTCCTTCGACCGCACCTTCTTTGCCGGCTTGGCCTTAGCATCCTGGCCGCCGGTGGCGCCCCGTTTTGCTTCCGCTGGAGCTGCGGCCTCCATTGTGGCAATGGTCATGGCTATGTGGGAGTCTGGGGCGGCGGCGGGTGCAAGGGTTACCTCGGAATCCATGGTGGTGGCTGCGGCGGCGAGGAGGTCCATCGCTTCTAGACTGCTCGCGCCGGTCTACTTTGATTTTTCACGCGGGGAATGGCCAGTGGCGGGAATGTTATCGGCCTGCCTGCCACTGACGCGCGGGTCCTACATCAGTTTCGGCGGACACTCGACGCGATTGCGCAGCGTCCGTGGAGACACAAACCTGGCGCATATTTGGGTCAGGTTTGCGTCGCCGCGGACGGGACGGTCACGTTGCGTCGCCCCACTGGAGCAGGGCCCGAACGCATTTTTGTTCACGGTGGACCCAAACCGATGAGGGACCGCGGTGCCCCGTTGGAGATGCCTTGACCAATGGTTATTCTAAAAGGAATGGCGTAGACCGACAGGGGCGTTGTAGCGGCGAGCCGGTCTGCCGGAGAGAGAGGGGTAGGGGCCGGTTGATTGATTCCGGAGAAATCATCGGTGCTCTCTCGGGGTGAAACCCGGTACAGCAGCACTCACGCGGCCACGCGATTCGGGAAGCGGAGAGAGCTTTTGTATGATTTTCCGTCGTCTGTTCATCGATACGTGACCTGCTCGGCGTACTGTCTCTGGAGCGGAGAGAGACGAAGAAGGGGTCGATGGTGAGCAGGGACGATCGCATCAGCGCCCTCGCTGAATACCTCCTACCACCACGTGCTCTCCTTCCTCCGCGCGCACGAAGTGGGGTGGACGGACGGCGCCAGACTGGACTCCTCCGCAACGCCCGCGCTAGACTGGACTCCTTCTCGGGGTCATCCGCGACAATGGCGCTCACGTGAACCTGTGGCTCCGGCATGCCATGATGTGCGGACCTCGAGCACTGCTGGCATGAATAGCGTAACAGCGTCTACAACTGGGAGGACGATGGTGCGCCTCTACGGCTTCTCAATGCCCCTCCCCTCTGGGCTCTGGCCATCTCATATCCCACCACTTCTCGAGACTGGAGCTTCAAACAATGCATATGCACTCGGGTTGGCTGGCACTGGCGAATCTCAAGATGAGGATGTGACATTAATGGGAATTCTCTTTTTCGTTCGGTTTGTTCGCCGAGCCTTGTTTCAATGGAGCTAATCAGTGCTATGTGTAGGGCTCTCTACTAGTTGAAAGCATGCCGGTGTTGCTTTCAGCAACTGTTACTTTTTTTCTTTCGGAGAGCAATTGTTATACTTGATCTGGCCAGCTTGTGCTGATTAGATCCTTGTGTGGGGGAACTTCTGATTCGAAGAAACCCTAGCCTCCGGGTCGCTCTCGCGCGACTCCGAGGAGACCCCCCCCCCCTGCGCCGCCGCCACAACCCCTCCCCAACCTCGCCTTCTGCCCCCGCTGCTGCCGGATGAGGCCGGCCGTCCCACGGCGGACGGAGGCGGCGGGGAGCACCCTTGGCTCAATTCCCGCCAAAAAATTCAAATCTCCCCATGTTCCACCCCTTCCTCGCGTGCCAAGGTGCGCCGCCGGCCCGACCGTGCTCGGCTTCGTCGCCCCCATGCTCATCAACCCGCGGATGTGCTCCTTCTCGGGGGCCTGCTGGCGTGCTCGACCCCTGCGCCCGCGGCGCGAGTTCCTGCGCGTCACGCCCTGGCAGCCTTCGTCGCGTGGTCATGCGCTTCGCCACCCTTTGCGGCGGGCGCCTGCCTCTCTGGTCATCCTTCCCCATGGTTCTGGCCGTGGAGGCCAAGGGTCTAGGCCAAGGCCTACCGATTGCGCTCCCGTCTTGATTGGACCATCGGTGGTTCGGCCACTGCCAGACCGGTGGCCCGTGTCCACCTTGGTCGTGGTTTCCGCCGTGTGGGGGAGGTCATCCTGTCCCGATGTGCGTGCCTTCTCCGAGAGAAATATCTGCTCCGGGCATGGTCTGGAACTGACGGCGCTCTCTCCGTTGTATTCCTCCTTGGAGGCACCGTTCTGGAGCTTCGCACGCGTCGGATAGATGTGCCTCTTGTATTCCCGCCGGCCCTTGGGTGTATCCTTACGGGGCTGGCTGTTGTCATGATGGCCCAGGCGGGGCTGCCTGGACGTCCTGGGGTGGCCTCGGCTTGCGTTGCCCTTCGACCACGGGGGCGGCAAACCGGCGTCATCGCCCCAGTCTCGGCTATTCGACGCCCTTCGACTGTGCTTGGTCTCGCCGGCAAAACGCCCTTCGGCTTTGCCGACGGCACACCGGTCTCGTCGCACGGTCTCGGCTATCTGACGCCTTTCGACCGTGCCAATGATGCTTCTTCGTGTGCCCATGTCTGGTGTCCACGTATTCCGCTGCCTGTTCCTCTGGGCTGCTCTCCTTCGGTGTCGAGGTTCTCACCGGAGGCCTCCCTGGCGGATGGCTTGAGGCCCTCAAAGAGGCGGTCTGGTTGTGACCTTGCTCTGGTTCGCGCCTTGTGGTGTGACTCGATTCTGCATCGCCATTCGACCACGGGGTCGGCACACCGGTGTCGTGGCCCCAGTCTCGGCTATCCGACGCCTTTCGACTGTGTTTGGTCTCGGTTCTGCAGGTCCTTCGTCGTTTCCCGTTGCTCGCCTTGCCAAGTCGTGGTGCTCGTCCTTTGAGATGCTTTCCTCCCAGGGGGTTCGGTTGGCTTCATATGCTAACCTCCCCCTTCCTTTGTGTTACCTGTTTCTAGTAGGTTTTTTTCTATATTTTGCGTGTCTTCTCTCCCTTGTACCCCCTGTATTTCTCCAATCTGTTTGTAAGAACTTGAGCCTCCTAGGCTACTTTCGATGGAATGCAACAAGCGGTGGGGATTTCCCCCTATCAACCTCAAAAAAAAAGCTTGTGCTAATTATTGTCCTATGAATGACTAAAGGGATTGCGACGATAGTCAGTGCTATGGTTGTTATAATTCTCATGGTGATGCTGATGATAAGTGTGGCGAGTCTGTGCTTCTGATTCTGAAAGGTCTATTGGAAGCCGCGGAGTTGGGGTTGTCAATCAATTGGTATGCTTCCTTACACCTGCTTTTGTTTTGTTTTTTTTCTATTTCAAAACAGACCGGCTTCATTTTGGCAGTTAATATTACGATGCTCATACGGGCTGCGATGGCATGGTCTGCCGTCTCCGGCGCTCCCTCTATAGCCTTAAGCAAACCCCTCACGTCTGGTTTGACCATTTCGCCTCTGTGGTGACTTTCGTTGGCATTGTCCCTAGTGCACTTGACCCTGCGCTCTTTGTCCACACATCTTCTCGTGGTCGTACTCTTATTCTCCTTTATATCGATGACATGATCATCACTGGTGATGACTCTGAGTACGTTGCCTTTGTCAAAGCCCGTCTTCTGTGAGCAGTTGCTCATGAATAATCTTGGTCCTCTTTGCTACTTCCTTGGAATTGATATTTCTTCTACCTTCGATGACTTCTATATCTCCTAGAAGAAGTATATTGAGGATCTCCTCACTAGTGCCGCTCTTGACGATGAGCGCACTGTCGAGACCCCTATGGAGCTCAATGTGCATCTCTGTGCCACTGATGGTGATCCTCTACCGGACCCAACGCGCTACGGTCACTTGGTTGGGAGCCTTGTCTACCTTATTGTCATCCATCCTTACATCTCCTATCTTATCCATATTATAAGTCAGTTCATGTCTGCTCCCACCACAGTCCACTACAGTCACCTCCTTCGTGTCATCCCCTATCTTCGTGGCACCATCTCTCATCCCCTTTTTTTCCTCGCTCTAGCTCCTTTAAGCTCCCGGCCCACTCAGATGCTACGTGGGTTAGTGATTCATCGGATCGCCCGTCTCTTTCTACCTACGGTGTTTTTCTTGGTGGTTCTCTCATTGCTTGGAAGAGCAAGAAATATACCGCAGTCTCCCGTTCGAGTGGTGAGGATAAGTTGCGAGTGATGGCTCTTTTGATGCTAGAGGTGACTTGGTTACGTTGGTTACTGGCGGACTTTGGTGTTTCTACTACCGCCCCAACACACCTCTTGTCTGATAGTACTGGCGCTATCAACATTGCGTGTACCCGGTGAAGCATGAGTTCACCAAGCACATAGGTTTTGATGCCTCCTTTGTGCGTACTATTGTGCAGGATTAGATTCTCGCTCTTCAGTATGTGCCTTCAGAGTTACAGCTGGCAGACTTCTTCACGAAAGCCCAGACTAGAGCACAGCATAGCTTCTTCCTCTCAAAACTTACTGTTGTTGATCCACCATGAGTTTGAGGGGGTGTTAGAGATGTATAGTCTCCTTTTTTGTATATCCCCACTCTATAAGGGGTTTCCTGCACTTTACATACATGTACATGTATTGGCCTTTGGCCCCCTTGCCCATTCACAACAATTTTATAGTGACTAGTAATATTAATGAAGACTGACACAAAGTGATGTGTGATTGGCCTGATGATACTAATGATGGTATAAAAGAAAAGAGCTCAAGGTGATTTCTATTACCCTTCAGTTAATTGTCATGTTTTCACCTGTGGACAGAGGTGAGGGCCTAACCTAAGGTAGAAGAAGGCTGCAGGGAGGAACTCTCTCTCTCTCGCATTAGGGTTACAGAGATAGAAGCACCTTATATAGGTTAGGACTGGGCTGGGCTAGATGGGGCACAAGAGAGAACAAGGAGACAGCCCAACAGATACACCAACAGTTATCCAACACTCGCCCTCAAGATGGGTGATAAATGTCAATCATCCCCATCTTGGCACATGCACAATTACACTCCTTTGATCCCAGCCCTTTTGTTAAACAGTCTGCCACTTGTTGTTCTGATCTCACATAAGCCAATGAGATAATACATGCATCAATCTTTTCTTTAATAAAGAACTTGTCTATCTCCACATGTTTAGTTCGCTCATCCTGGAAAATGGTTGTTTGCTATGTTAATGGCAGACATATTATCACACCACACTTTCAAGCTTCCTTGCCTTAAAATTTTCAGCTCTTTTATAAGGTTTCGTACCCACAACATTTCACCCAGTGCCCCGTGACATAGCTCCGTACTCGCTTCGGTTGTTGATTTCGAGACAACATATTGTTTCTTACTTCTCCATGACACCAAATTTCCTCCAACAAAAACACAATACCCTGAGGTGGATCTTCGATCATCTAAGCAGCTAGCCCAATCTGCATCACAATATCCATCTACATTTAGGTGTCCATTACTTTTAAACCACAATCATTTTCCCGGAGTGCCCTTCAAGTATCTCAAGATTCTTTGAGCTGCTTCCAAGTGTCCATCCCTCGGGTCATGCATATAGCGACTCACTACACTCACTGCAAATGATATATCTGATCTCGTGTGGCATAAATATATTAGTCTTCCAACAAGTCTTTGATATTTCTCCTTGTCTATGGGTTCTCCAGACTCTATTGTGATTTTATTATTTTGGTAAATAGGTGTTGAAGCCACTCGGCACCCCAGCATGCCCATATCATCTAAGAGATCCAATGTATACTTTCTTTGAGATAGTGATATCCCGTTTGACGATCTTGCAACTTCTATTCCAAGGAAGTATTTAAGTTTTCCCAAATATTTCACCTCAAAGGCTTGACTCAAGCATCCTTTTAGTTTTGTGATTTCCACATCATCATCTCCCGTGATAATAATATCATCAACATACACAGCAAGGGTAGTGATTTTCTTCTCAGCATATCTGTAAAATAAGGTATGGCCTCCATTGCATTGACCATATCCCATGCCACACACCACTTGTCTAAACCTGTCAAACCAGGCCTGTGGAGATTGTTTGAGCCCATATAGACATTTCTTCAGTCTACATACCTTCCCTTTAGTTTTAGGTCTGACAAATCCTAGTGGAATCTCCATATACACCTCCTCTTGAAGATCACCATACAAAAATGCATTTTTGACATCAAGTTGATGCAAGGGCCATCCAAAATTTGCTGCACAAGAGATCAATATTCTGACAGTGCTCATTTTTTTCACTGGTGCAAACGTCTCATCATAGTCAATGCCATAAGTCTGACTATATCCTCTTGCCACAAGTCTTACCTTATATCTCTCCACTTTTCCTTCTGCATTTTGTTTTACAGAATAGATCCACTTATAGGCTATTGTATTATTTTCTTTAGGAGATATGTCAACTCCCACGTTTTATTTTTCTTCAAAGCCTCTAATTCTTCCATCATTGTATTGGACGATTTCGGGTACAACCTGGCCGCCTTCCAATCCTTAGGAACAGATACAGTTTGCAGCGAAGCAACAAAAGCCCGAAAAGAGGGTGACAATGCCTCGTAAGAAATATAATTTCCTACGTCATAGTCATCATAACTAAGTCGTGTTAGGGGCCCAACTTTCATTATCCCTTTCCTTATTGAAATTGGCAAGTCTAGGATATTATTAAACTCGGTCTAAGATTGATTCTCCTCAGCAGAATCTACGCTTGTGCTTCCTTGATTTTCAGGTCCAATGGGTTGCTCCCCCTGCCCCTGGTCTTGTTGCTCCTCTAGTGCATCTACTTGTTCCCTTTGTACTTGTCTTCTGGAGTACACAAGTGGATTCTGCAGCCATCTTTGTGGTGGTACGGGTCTAGGTGGTGTAGGTGTACCAGGAATTGCAGGAATCTCCGCAACAATAGGAATTTTTTGATGTTGTTGTTGGTCACCATCTTGCTGCTCTTGATCACCACCTTGCTGTTGCTCCCCCTCTTGAGCATCACCAAGATGTTCAAGCCCCTGGAACAAGCCGCTAAGATCACTCTCACCGCCATAAAATGGTTCTGACTCGCGAAACGTAACATCCATGCTTACAAATGTCCTCCTGTCAGTGGGACTCCAACACTTATAACCCTTCTATCTGGAGGAATAGCCAACAAAAATACATTTGATAGCCCGGAGATCTAGCTTGCCAACAGATGTCATGTGATCCCTTACAAAACATGTATAGCCAAAGAGTTTAGGTGGTACAACAAAGTCATTGTTATTTAGAAGGAGTTGGCAAGGAGACTGCATACCTAGAATCTTTGAAGGCATTCTGTTGACCAGATACGTAGCAGTCATAACTGCCTCACTCCATAAGAATTTGGGAACACTCATGGTAAACATAAGAGATCGAGCCACTTCAAGAATGTGCCTATTCTTTCGCTCAAGCAACTCCATTCCGGGGAGGAGTGTCGAGGATATGAAGTCCGGTGCAAGTATACCTTGCAAAGATAAGAAAGCAACAAAAGGTTTGTTGATATATTCGAGCACCATTATCAGTTCTAATCACTTGCATCTCGAACATTGAATTGGTTTTTCACATAGGCACAAATACTCGAAAACAAGTAAACAATTCATCTTTATGATGCATAAGATAAATCCAAGTCATTTCGGAATAGCAACCAATAAAAGTCACAAAGTACTTCATGCCACTTATCGACACAACAGGACACGTCCATACATCGAGTGCACTAACACAAATGGGGATACACTTCTGATCCCTCTACTAATATAAGAGGTTCTCGTATGCTTAGCATATTCGCAGGCATCACAACACAATTTGGTTTTGTCCACTCCATCCATTACATCAGGAAAAACTCGAAACATTTTATCAAACGCCACGTGGCCCATTCGGCAATGATGAAATAGTTCCATACTCTCCTTTCCTCCAACAATCGCAGCAAGCACAGAACTAGCATCATGCCCCATCTTGTCACGATCTATGTGCTAAAGACCTCTATGTCTGGTTGCATTCCCAATCTTCTTGCTGCTCTCCATTTCCTAAATTAAACACATATATATATCCACTATTATACGGTGGTTCTGCTGATCAATCAAGGCACTTCGAGATAGCAGATTTATTGGAAAAGCATGAACATGTAGAACTAATGACAATTTTATGTTGGGTGTACATTGCACCGACCCCTCCCCTTTTATAGATCATGCTTCCATCTGATGTTTGGATACTGTCTCTATGTGTGGGAGGATACTGAGTATAAGAGTCAAACTCACTAATATTCCCAGTAACATGTTTGGATGCTCCAGAATCAAGAATCCAATCTGAATTAACATTATGAGTGACTATAGAAACTGTATCAATATTACCTCCATCTTTATAGACATAGTGAGCAAAGTTCCTAAAGGTTGCTTCATTTTGTCCTTCTTCCTTTGATTGTCCCTGAGAGGTACTGGTAGTTGACTCTGAAACTGTTGCCATATGTGCCTTGGGTGATGTAGCATGCTGGCGTGTAGTTGACACACGTCTGTTGGGAACCCCAAGAGGAAGGTGTGATGCGTACAGCAGCAAGTTTTCCCTCAGTAAGAAATCAAGGTTATCAAACTAGTAGGAGTCAAGGGCCACGTGAAGGTTGTTGGTGACGGAGTGTAGTGCGACGCAACACCAGGGATTCCGGCGCCAACGTGGAACCTGCACAACACAATCACACTACTTTGCCCCAACTTAACAGTGAGGTTGTCA
Source organism: Lolium rigidum (assembly GCF_022539505.1). NCBI lineage: Eukaryota > Viridiplantae > Streptophyta > Magnoliopsida > Poales > Poaceae > Lolium > Lolium rigidum. Next base: position 223,668,526 of record NC_061514.1, read on the forward strand.
ATCGCACCGGCTTGCTGTAAACAAAGGATTAAACGTATGGTGTGGAAAATGATGTTTGTTTGCGAAGAATAGTAGAGAACAGAGTTTGCAGTAGATTGTATTTCAGATGTAAAAGAATGGACCGGGGTCCACAATTCACTAGTGGTGTCTCTCCAATAAGAAATAGCATGTTGGGTGAACGAATTACAGTTGGGCAATTGACAAATAGAGAGGGCATAACAATGCACATACATATCACGATGAGTACTATGAGATTTAATCAGGGCATTACGACAAAGTACATAGACCGCTATCCAAAGATGCATCTATGCCTAAAAAGTCCACCTTCGGGTTAGCATCCGCACCCCTTCCAGTATTAAGTTGCAAACAACGGACAATTGCATTAAGTATGGTGCGTAATGTAATCAACACAAATATCCTTAGACAAAGCATTGATGTTTTATCCCTAGTGGCAACAAGACATCCACAACCTTAGAACTTTCTCATCACCGTCCTGCATTCAATGGAGGCATGAACCCACTATCGAGCATAAATACTCCCTCTTGGAGTTACAAGTATCAACTTGGCCGAGCCTCTACTAGCAACGGAGAGCATGCAAGAACATAAACAACACATATATGATAGATTGATAATCAACTTGACATAGTATTCCATATTCATCGGATCCCAACAAACACAACATGTAGCATTACAAATAGATGATCTTGATCATGATAGGCAGCTCACAAGATCTAACATGATAGCACAAGAGGAGAAGACAACCATCTAGCTACTGCTATGGACCCATAGTCCAAGGGTGAACTACTCACACATCAGTCCGGAGGCGATCATGGTGATGTAGAGTCCTCCGGGAGATGATTCCCCTCTCCGGCAGGGTGCCGAGGCGATCTCCCTGAATCCCCCGAGATGGGATTGGCGGCGGCGGCGTCTCTGGAACTTTTTCCGTATCGTGGCTCTCGGTAATAGGGTTTTCGCGACGGAGAGTATAAGTAGGCGGAAGGGCAGAGTCGGAGGGCTGACGAGGGCCCCACACCACAGGGCGGCGCGGGCCCCTCCCTGGCCGCGCCGCCTTGTGGTTTGGCCACCTCGTGGCCCCACTTCGTATGCTCTTCGGTCTTCTGGAAGCTCCGTGGAAAAATAAGACCCTGGGCGTTGATTTCGTCCAATTCCGAGAATATTTCCTTTGTAGGATTTCTGAAACCAAAAACAGCAGAAAACAAGAACTGGCTCTTCGACCATCTCGTCAATAGGTTAGTGCCGGAAAATGCATATATAATGATGTAAAGTGTGTATAAAACATGTGAGTATTGTCATAAAAGTAGCATGGAACATAAGAAATTATAGATACGTTTGAGACGTATCAAGCATCCCCAAGCTTAGTTCCTACTCGCCCTCGAGTAGGTAAACGATAACAAGGATAATTTCGAAGTGACATGCTATCATAATCTTGATCAATACTATTGTAAAGCATATGAGATGAATGAAGTGATTCGAAGCAATGGTAAAGACAATGATTAAACAACTCGAATCATATAGCAAAGACTTTTCATGAATAGTACTTTCAAGACAAGCATCTATAAGACTTGCATAGGAGTTAACTCATAAAGCAATAAATTCTTAGTAGAAAGTTTTGAAGCAACACAAAGGAAGATATAAGTTTCAACAGTTGCTTTCAACTTCAACATGTTTATCTCATGGATAATTGTCAACACAAAGTAATATGATGAATGCAAATAAGCAAGTATGTAGGAATCAATGCACACAGCTTGACACAAGTGTTTGCTTCTAAGATAGAAAGAAGTAGGTAAACCGACTCAACATAAAGTAAAAGAATGGCCCTTCGCAGAGGGAAGCATGGATTACTATTTTTGTGCTAGAGCTTTTCATTTTGAAAACATAGAAACAATTTTGTCAACGGTAGTAATAATTCATATGTGTTATGCATAAGACATCCTATAAGTTGCAAGCCTCATGCATAGAGTACCAATAGTGCTCGCACCTTGTCCTAATTAGCTTGGATTTACATGGATTATCATTGCATAACATATGTTTCAACCAAGTGTCACAAAGGGGTACCTCTATGTCGCCTGTACAAAGGTCCAAGGAGATAGATCGCATTTGATTTCTCGTTTTTGATAGATCTCAACTTAGGACATCCATACCGGGACAACATAGACAACAGATAATGGACTCCTCTTTAATGCATAAGCATTCAACAACTGTATAATATTATCATAAGAGATTTGAGGATTGATGTCCAAACTGAAACTTCCACCATGATTCATGGTTTTAGTTAGCGGCCCAATGTTCTTCTCTAACAATATGCATACTCAAACCATTTGATCATGATAAATCACCCTTACTTCGTACAAGACGAACATGCATAGCAACTCACATGATATTCAACAAAGGTGAAATAGTTGATGGCGTCCCCGTAAACATGGTTACCGCTCAACAAGCAACTTATAAGAAATAAGATACATAAGTAACATATTCAATACCACAATAGTTTTTAAGGCTATTTTCCCATGAGCTATATATTGCAAAGACAAGGAATGAAATTTTAAAGGTAGCACTCAAGTAATTTACTTTGGAATGGCAGAGAAATACCATGTAGTAGGTAGGTATGGTGGACACAAATGGCATAGTTTTTGGCTCAAGGATTTGGATGCACGAGAAGTATTCCCTCTCAATACAAGGCTTTGGCTAGCAAGGTTGTTTGAAGCAAACTCAAGTATAAACCGGTACAGAAAAACTTACATAAGAACATATTGCAAGCATTATAAGACTCTACACTGTCTTCCTTGTTGTTCAAACACCTTAACCAGAAAATATCTAGACTTTAGAGAGACCAATCATGCAAACCAAATTTCAACAAGCTCTATGGTAGTTCTTCATTAATGGGTACAAAGTACATGATGCAAGAGCTTAAACATGATCTATTTGAGCACAACAATTGCCAAGTATCAAATTATTCAAGACATTATACCAATTACCACATGAAGCATTTTCTGTTTCCAACCATATAACAATGAACGAAGCAGTTTTCAACCTTCGCCATGAACATTAAAAGTAAAGCTAAGAACACCAGTGTTCATATGAACGAGCGGAGCGTGTCTCTCTCCCACACAAAGAATGCTAGGATCCGATTTTATTCAAACAAAAACAAAAATAAAAACATACAGACGCTCCAAGTAAAGCACATAAGATGTGACGGAATAAAAATATAGTTTCACTAGAGGTGACCTGATAAGTTGTCGATGAAGAAGGGATGCCTTGGGCATCCCCAAGCATAGATGCTTGAGTCTTCTTGAAATATGCAGGGATGAACCACGGGGGCATCCCCAAGCTTAGACTTTTCACTCTTCTTGATCATATTGTATCATCCTCCTCTCTTGATCCTTGAAAACTTCCTCCACACCAAACTCAAAACAAACTCATTAGAGGGTTAGTGCATAATCGAAAATTCACATATTCAGAGGTGACATAATCATTCTTAACACTTCTGTACATTGCACAAAGCTACTGAAAGTTAATGGAACAAAGAAATCCATCAAACATAGCAAAACAGGCAATGCGAAATAAAAGGCAGAATCTGTCAAAACAGAACAGTCCGTAAAGACGAATTTTTCAGAGGCACTTAACTTGCTCAGATGAAAAAGCTCAAATTGAATGAAAGTTGCGTACATATCTGAGGATCACGCACGTAAATTGGCAGATTTTTCTGAGTTACCTACAGACGGGGCTACTCAATTTCGTGACAGCAAGAAATCTGTTTCTGTGCAGTAATCCAATTCTAGTATCAACCTTACTATCAAAGACTTTACTTGGCACAACAATGCAATAAAATAAAGATAAGGAGAGGTTGCTACAGTAGTAACAACTTCCAAGACTCAAATATAAAACAAAAGTGCAGAAGTAAAATAATGGGTTGTCTCCCATAAGCGCTTTTCTTTAACGCCTTTCAGCTAGGCGCATAAAGTGTGAATCAAGTATTATCAAGAGATGAAGCATCAACATCATAACTTTCACAATTTGTCACAATAGGTATATTAGATGCTCCCTCATCCATAGTGGTACTAAGGGCTTTGTCAATTTTAGGCCTATAATAGTTTTTTGGCTTAGGCACCTTAGAGACATACATGAACTTTTGCTCCTTACCCACATAAGCTTTCTCCTTAAACTTAAGAGAAGAAAAAGTTGAACCCAAGGTTCCCATAGCTTCTTCAAGTTCACTAATCCTATGGTTTTGATTATCATGAGTAGCACAAGTTTCTAAGACGGCAATTCTCTCATTAATTCCACTTAGAGATTTATCAAGTTTATCAGTGTTATTAAGTAATATTCCCAATTTAGTCTTAATACTTGGAAGATTTTGCTCTATGGTCTCCAACTTTTTCATGACATCTTCAAGAGAGATTTCAATTTTAGCTTCATTAACAGGTGGTATTCCAACTAGACTCTCAATAATGCAACTAGCTTCTAAAGCAGGAGTGCCTAGGAAATTACCTCCCGCAAGAGTATCAAGAACATACCTATTCCAGCTAGAGATACCAACATAAAAGTTCCTAAGTAGGATAATAGTGGAGTGTTTCTTAGTGCACCTATGATGAGCATCACTAATTCTATACCAAGCATCTTTAAAACTTTTGTGATATATTTTCGTGCCTCTGGGTCCTTAGTTGTACTCAGCTTTCCTCAGCCTCCTTAGTTTTTCCTCGCTTTCCCCAACTTCTGTCTATAACCCGCGAAAGAGCTCTGACGGAAGGAATCCCGTTTAGTTGACGTTGGTTGGTGCCGGCAAGTGGGGCCGCCGTTGGTGCCCCGCAGCTGGACACGTCTCCACTTATCCGCATCATCGTGGGACCCACAACTTGTCCACGTGAGAGCGCCGGACCCACAGCCTTACCCAGTGTGACCGTTGCAAAATGGGAGCCCGACCCAGCCCCACGCCCCATGCCCGTGCCATTGCTTCCCCTTTCTTTCTCCGCGCCCCATTGTTCTTCTTCTCTCGCCGGCCGGCAGCCCTTCTCCCGGCACGCGGGTGATGTCTAGTTTCTCTTCGACCTCCCGTTCTTCATGGCCGCAGTATGGACCCGTGCCTTTGACAAGATGCCCCGACCGCCCACGCCAGAGCCTCGAAGCGGCCGATCCGTAAGACGGACGAGAACGGCAACCGTGGACGTGAGTTCGTTGCATGCGAGAGCTTGCCATATAGAGAGGGGATAAGGTTAGATCTCGCTCCAATTTCTCTGTTTTCTCTCGATTTTCTTGTTATTCCCTCGAATTTGGGATTTAGGGTTCACGTTGTTGTTTTCAGATCCTGAAGAAATGCAGGCATTTCGAGTGGATCGATGTGTACGTTCAGAGGCTTCAGCTTGCAGGAATCAATTGGCGCTATTGGGGGGCGCAATTTGGGAGGGGGGACTTGCCGTAGAGAATGCGGCGGAGAGAGGAGCCGTTCGATTAGGGACCTTCCGATTATGCCTAATGCTCCCAATGCGTGACTGGTGGAAGTGAAGGAGAACTGAAGAAAATGAACAAGCGACTAAGGCAGCTGATCGAGTTGAAGAAGCAAGCTAATCTGATGGCTGGTTGTTTTTTTTGTTGTATAATTACGATCGGATTCTTATCATTGCTCACCAGGCGCTAGAAGTTGTTACAAGGGATACCTTAGTTACAAATCCATTATTCAAGCTGGATGTACTTGTAGTTGTTTTCAAAGTTAGTGTGTGGCATTCACCGAAATTACCAAACTATATTCCCTAAAAGAAAAGGACAGCTAAAGATAGTTGATAATTGTTAGAGGGGTGACAAATAATGCAATCACCGAAATCCGCAAATATGTATGCCTCATGTTTAAACAGGCACTATTCTAGGGTTACAAGGAGTGAGTGACAGTTTCTCTCGAGAGTATGGCATCTCTATATCTTTGTTGAAAAATCATTTTCGAAAACAAGTTTCTTTTAAAGACTAGTAGGTAAGGATGACCCAATTTCCTTTCCGGCCATCTGAATGACCAAAACAACTTTACCAACTTTCCACCGTACCTCCGAGGTACATTTCCACCAGTCCCAGTGGCATCATTTTCCCAAAACATTTTTGAGAAAACACTTTTATAAACCAAAACTCTTCAGGCTAAGCAACAGCCTTCCCAACCGTCCATAACCGCGGACACGGCTATTCGAATAGTTTTCACTCTGCAGAGGTCGTACACTTTCCCCACAAGATCCGATAAATCCGCCGGGATCATCCCTGGTTCACCAAGCGTCAAAACGCGAGGCTCGGATAACCGATCGTAGTTTTTCGCTTGCTCGCCTTAGCCTAAGACATGCCGAATGAGTTGTACCTCCCAACACCAGAGTCCGGGATGCCGTTTACCCAGGAGTTGCAAAGTCCCCGACACCCGACCCTCCGGAATGCCATCCAACCACCTCGGCATCTTTCAATGGGAGCTCATAAGTTGTACCCCGCGTACCTAAAAAGGCAAATGGGTTGCGTCCCTTCTCATGGGAAGAACCCCGGTCGAAGCGTCCATGGTCGGACCGCCACTACACTTGCAGGACTCAAACTAAGGCGAGACAAACTACTACGCTACGCCCGTGCCCACTTTGGGGTAATGTGGTTGCACTGTCTTTTAGTCCGGGTGAGTACTTAGGCGCTAAAGTTTTCGAAAACATTTTCATTCCTCCACTTGCCTCCAGCAAATCTTCTTTCCATAAACCTTTTTCCTTTCATAAACTCACACTTGGGCAGGGCTACCCCATTCCAAGGTTTTTTTAAAAAAACTTCTTTTCTAGAAAACAATTTCACAACATTTTTCCAGGGCTCCAAACCTATAGTCCAACTTTTCTTGAAAAGCGGCGACAAAGGGAGGATAAGGTGTTAAGCACCAAATCGTAGCCAGGATTGTCCAGTAGGTATCAATGAGGGGCAGCACCCGTAAGGGTGGAATAATAAAACTCCGAGTGGCTATAACCAATCACATAAATAATAAAAGACATGCAATTTATAAAACCTGTAATAATGCAAGAGTAAGACAATTAGGATGAGGTATGCATCAAGAGGTGGCTTGCCTTGGTCAGCAAAGTGTCCCTGGTCTTTCTCTTCGAAACCCTCAGAATGATCCTCCTCTTCTTCACCGGTGGTGTTCGCAACTATCATCGCAAAAATAAAAGAACACACAATCACCATACAAGAAAACATACTTGCGACACTTAGGCTACTGCAATCAGTGGGTATTTCAAGCAATAATAAGTGCACAACACACCTAGTATTTAACTAGAACTTTTTTTTTATTTGAGAGAATTATTTTATTTCCACTAGATCAAATCTAGAATCCTAATAATTATAAGCCAGAAACTTACTTCTTCACTCCAGCGGCTAAATTTCAAATGCAAACGTAGTTAAGATTATTTAGAAACTAATACGACTGGTTTTGTGCCAGAAACATTTATATACTTCCAGAAACAGGTACAAGCATTGCCACCTATTCCAAAGTGTGGAAGGGGTTTGCATAAAGAATTGGTTTACTCCATAAAGAGTTACAGAACTTGTACTATTAAATTTATAATGCTACTGCATACTTTCAGTATTTTAATTACTGTTGGAGTTGCATGGTAGATCTGGAGATGATACTTAGTCTACGTGATAGATAACTCCTCCAGGGACGTGAGAAAATGTGAATCAACACATGTTGAACATCACGGAATTATTTGACGAATTTAAAGTAGAGTAGATCTCTCAGCAGGATTTAATTTCAGAATAAAGGAAAGTGACTATGTGCCGGTTTGAACAGATCGGACCAGGTCTAGAGCGGACCGAAACTGACAAGCAACCCAATACTGCGACAGGCCGGCCAAAGAAAAAAAAAGAACTGCTGATGAGAGGAGACATGCATAGCTGCATGCAATCGTCGGAAGGAAATCGAGCAGCCCTGGGCAAGCTCTTCCGCGATCGACAACCCACAACGAGCGGGTCGGCCGCGACCTAGCAATGGACAGGAAATAAACAGGAGCTCACCGTGGGGTGCAGAGGCGGCGGAGACGACGTGGAGGATGGTGCTGAGGGAAACGGTCGCTCCTCCCGTCGCCCTGGACGCGCGGTCGACCTCGAGGTTGTCCACATGGACGGAAACGAGTGCCGTGTCTCCGACAAGAGGTGAACGGCGATGAAAGAAACGCAACTGGACAACGGCGACGCCGACAGTGATTCCTCGGGGCTCGATGGCGGAGATGCAGCTGAGGACAGGCGACGCCGGACGAGGCCGAGCTCCGCGTCGGGGCAGCACGACGGAGCTCAACAACAGCGACGACCTGGTGGGTTCCTGGCAAGAAAAGGGCGGTGTTTAGGTCGTAGGTGCAGCGCAGAGACGATAGGAACGGAGAGCAAGAGTGGAGATGCACATCAGTCATGGCTGCGTCGAGCGACTGGGAACGACGACGCGACGCGTACACGCGAGTAACCGTAACGACACAGAGCAGAGGGCGAGCTCACCGGGGACCTGGAGGCGACGGATTCGCGTCGAAGGACTGCGTAGCGGCGGTCGGCGACGCTCCTCGTCCGAGCAACGTGTGCATGCAGACTACCGGACGGCGGTGTAGGGAATACGCGGAAGATCTGCTCGGTCTCCACGGATGCGCAGGAGGTTCCCGGTGGTCGGCGAGCTCGCAGGAAAGCTCGATACCGGGACGGACGGCGAGGAGAAACTCGACGACGACGGCCTTTCCGCGAGCTGCATGCAAGACGGGAATCAGGTCGGGGTCTCTGGAGAGATCTAAAAAGATAAAATCGGAGATGAGGGGTAGAGGGGTGCAGCAGCCATGTCCACAACGTGTTGCAGAACGACGAGAGCTCCGACCTGTTCCTCCTTTGCCCAGGAAGAGCAACGAAGCAGGGCTTCGTCCCTGGCGTTTCCGTGGGGGAGAGGGAGCCAGAGGAGATGGGGTTCAGTCTGCATTTGATGGAGAGGGAGGAGAGGCTGTTGTGAGTGGCCAGGGAGAGAATGGGAGGCTCGGGCTCGAGTTAAAAGGAGAGCAAGGCGACGGGGCAGACGTTGTGCACGAGCTCGTGAGGTTGAGGTGGCGTGGAAACGATTGGTCAAGAGGGCGGTGGAATAAGGTGAGGCGAGGAGAGACAGGCTCTAAGCGATGCCCGCATGGCTCCTCCGTGTTCTGAACCGCTCAGAACATGTCGTTTTCTACAGAGGCGAACAGGTGTTTGATACGTTCCATCGGTGGCACAGAGGACTAGAGCTAGTTCTAGGGTTGCTATACGGTCTATGGTGAGATGTCTTGTTGGTTCGAGACAATAGGAGAGGCCAGAGATGATTGGGTGGACGGGAACGCTCGGGCACGCCACAGTGGTGGTGATCACGCGAGTGTTGAGCAGGGTCGGGTCAGCGTGGAGCTTCGACTTGCCTCGGGAGCGAGCGCAGCACAGATGGAGGTGACGGGGCAGTGCCTTGGCGCGACCTATTGAGCTAGGGTGCTCGGTGTCTCGCTGACCACCAACGTGGTGACCACCCGGAGAGAGAAAAAGGAGGGCTGATGGTGGCGTCCATGGCCAGCGATAGGGAGATGATAGGCATGCTGGAGCGTTCCTGCACGCGTGAGGGACGGTTTTGGATGGTAGCGGTCGTCTGGTAGCTCCGAGGGAGGCCGTGGCCATCAAGCCGGCAGCCGTGCCAAGGAAGGCTCGACGAAAAGATACAACCAGCCGGCCGGGGCGGCGCGTGCGTGGTCCAAGGGAAGCAAGGCTGGCGCGGGAGGGAGTTAGGGATAGCTCCTCGTGTCTGTGCGTGTTCAACACCAGCCTAAGACGAGGGTGGAGTGCGGGACGGCAACGTGCACCGGGTGACACGGCCACCGTGCACGTCCAGGAGATGCACGGCCGGGCGAGCTGGGCTGCTAGGTGTCGATCTGGGTAAAGTCAAGGAGGAGGTGTGGAGAGAGAGAGGTGAGGTTTCAGTCAAGGATGGACATGCATGACGTAGTCGTAATTCCGTGGTGCCAAGCATGGATGGACTTGTATCTTGCTCAAATAGACAATACATGCTGGCTAGGCGATGGAGTTGATGATGGTTAGGTCCAGGTTTGAGTTTGGCAAAGTTTTAGGATGAGCTCAACAACTAGCTAAGGCAAAGGAGATTGATAAAAAGATATGATCAAATGATCGATTACCTTGATCAGTACTAGGTGGATGAGGTGGTGATGTAAAAGGGTTAAGATGGATACATTTGGTGTCCAGAGGTTGTTATTTAAATTCTAAATTTAATTGCAAAAGGTTTGGATCACTTTCCATGTCTATGGCCAAATTCGAATGAATTTTGGTAAATAAAGCCTTTGAAAATTTAAAGAAGTAAAAGATGCTATTTTGAGTTAAAATATACCTACTAGCACTAGCCTGCATTGCAGTAAATTTTGGAACAGGAGCAATGCAAGACATGGCATTATCACCACCGCATGCATTATTGAAAATAAGTAAATAGGTTAAAGTAAATTATTCATCAAAAATAATTTGGAAAGAATGGCTTGGTAAATAGAGCTAGAGGCCACCCTTGGTTTTTTTTTTGAATTAGGAAAAATGATTTTTTTTTGAAAATCATTTGATAAATCAATACTGGTTTGACAAATAAAAAAAAACAAGTTTTTGAAATTAGAGAGAAATTTTGGAATCCCTTGCTAAACCAGAGAAGGGTTTAACAAACAAAGAAGAGGTAAATTGACCTTGAAGAGAGGGGCCGATTGGGAAGTTGAAAAACGGCCACGAGGATAGTGATCAACGTTTCTAGAGATTATGCTTGGATTTTCTAATTCATTCCCACTTGCAGAGGAAAAAAAAAGAAACACAACAATTCACTCAGGGTCAACCTAAGTCACACAAGGTAATGCACACAGTCAAGCAAGGTGAACACAACAAGATACCAGCATTTCCGGAAGCAATGCTAAACGAGTGCCAAATGATGATCATGTCTAGATAAGGTTTGGATAGGGGTTCTAAATAAGGTAGTAAGATTTTGCAAGGTTTTTCTAGAAAATAGTGGAAACAGAAACATCTCCTGATTTTTGTAGCTTTTTCAAAAGTGTTTGAATCCATTTGTAAAAGTTCGTAAAAATGAGGCTTTGAAATATAGTGGGGTCATACCACTTGTAGATCCCTGTAGTTTTAGTAAATACTTAGTTTGGAAAATCTTTGTGTAAAACTAAATCTTGGCTCTTTTGTTTTGGAAAAGTAAAATGACTTTAAATTAGATGAATTGCCAAGATATATATTTTGTAAATTAGATAGCAATATTTTGAATGACATGATCTCTGGGGCACAAGGATTATTTTGGTTCACAACTTGTTCAAAACAAATCAAACAGACATGCTTAACACACCAAACATGAGAATCAAGCAAGAAATAATGTTTTCAAGAAGTTAAGACAAAAAGTTTTTGTTCCCCCTGATTTGTGCACTCTGCACAAATAAACAAGGTTGCAAAAGTTGGGGCGCTACACTACTTCCACAACACCTACTTCAAATGAGTCGGCCTCCAAAGGTAACAACATAGGTGTTGGTGATGCCATGATCCCCACTAGTGGACATGATGACTTATGAGTGCATGCATGATCTTGATGATACAATTGCTACATCACATGCTACTTTCATTTTCCCATGCGATACTTTGCTTGATAACATTGTTGATCATGTGGAAGTGAGTGCTTGTGATACCATGACCATGCCATGCTATGAGAGCTTCAATTTTTCTACCATTGCTTGCAATATGTCGACCACTTGCTCTTTCCCATGTATTGCTTGCAATGATAATGACAAGGATGACATTAGCTTCCGCATGCTTTGCCCAAAATGTTTACACCATTCCATGATCCTTGCATCCAAGATTGTGAACAATTGCTCTTTCCTATGCTTGGTATGCAAAAATGCCTATTTCATTGTCAACGAGATGGCCCCCATAGCCTTCTCCATTTTTGATGATCATGAGTTGCCGCATGCCATGAATGCACCTTCTTCCCATTTGCCCTATTGCCATGCATTTCATACTATCTTGCTTGACGCTCATGGTGATGTGCACGAGACATGGAACATCATGATGGATGATGTATTCCTTTACCATGCACACACGCTTTTTGTTTTCTCTTTTGTGTGTATAGGTACCCGAATGACAACTTCCACCGCCACGGAGCATGAGCTCACGAAACGCGCAATTGAGAGCTACCCCAACAAGGACCTAACCCGCGGGAATCACACCAAAGGGTATGTTCCCACAATCCTTCGCCCTCGTGTGTTTCCGACTTGCCTTGTCGAGTTTCCAGTTTGGTCCAACTCCTCGTCACCTCTTTTGCCTCTTATGCAACATATCTTGAAACATCTTGTTGGCACAATGATTGTTGTATGTCTTGATGTTATCATCATACACTCCGACAATCTCAAGGACCATGTCATACATGAGAGAGACATTGTATGCATCTTGTGCCACATGTCACACAAAAAGTTGCTTTTCTTTGGATTTCTCATTTCATCTATGGCAATGGAAAGTGATTCTTTGACACTTCAGGATATTCATACTCGGCTCACGCCAACCATACTTTCCCAAGCTAGAAGTTTCCATCTCTTAGCCATTGCACATAACAATTTTGCCCAAAATTTTGCCGCCGATACTTGCCTTTTGATTGTTCCATTTGTGTGGAAACTTTTACATGCACAAATTTTTGCCCTACCACATTTTAGATACATCGACACTCTTTTGGTTCCCATTTTTGCCAAATGCCTCTTGGAGAAACGACTTGATGCTTCGTATTTGATTGAGAGCCTCTTGTTCGCCGATCACAAAATTGGCATCCACAAGCTTTCCGTCCGCAAGTTGTTTTTCCCCAAGTTCTTCTTCGACCGCTTCATCGACAAACAAACTCCCAAGTACTTGGGGAGCAAGACGTCCACCATCTCGGACCTCTCGCCACAACATGGAGATGAGGAGGAACAAGAGTCGAGGACGACTCTTCCCCAAGGGGGGGGGAGATGATGTAGCCCCGCCTATCGTCCACGCTACACCATGGCCAAGGAGTCCCCCAAGTGGACCAACCACACAAATCCCCGCCATATATTTCAAGGTGAACTCTTTCCTCTCTAGGGTCGACCTCAACACAAAATTAATGGTATGCTACCTCATGCCTATCATCATGGTGTCTATAGGTGCCAACATCGACAAGGACCAAGAGAGAAGGAACTCCCATGGTGCGAGGAAGAGAGAAGAAGAAGAAGGAAAGAAGAGAAGAAGGAAGAGGAAGAAGAGGCGGGAGGAAGAGGCCCAGCCGGCCCAGAGGCCGGCCAACCGGGCCCCAGGCCGGCCAGGCCGGTCCCAGGGCCGGTCAGACCGGGCCCCAGACTAGATCCACCCCGGCGACAACCGGGCGTCGTACCGACGCCAACCAGAGGGACGTTTGCGAACTTCCCGGTCTGGCACCCGGTTGACCGGCCCTGGCACCGGACCGTCCGGTCCCAGGCCCGGTTGGCACCCGGTTGACCGGATTTCATGGGTTCGACTCGACCGGAAACTGCCCGAGTCGGTCCACCGCATACATATTCGACCCAAGTCGCCTTGTACCTCTATATAAGCACCTAGGTCACCCCCCTTACTCCTTAGACAAGATTTAGGCTTAGACATGGATTTGAGCTTTGTCTCCCTAGGGTTTCATCCCCTTTGTATCAAGGCTACCCTTGTTAGATGATTGGATTTGGTGTGTGAGATTCTAGTGCTACCCACTCTCTCTCCCACTCCTAGATTCATCTCCCTCACCAATCTCTCCGCTCGGAATTCTACCGCGCGTCTCTTCCAGCTTGATTCTATTGGCGTGGTCCATCGAGCCACGGGGGTAAGTATCGATTGTATCGGGTTGGTGTGCGTGCGTGAGTTCCTCGTGTTCTTCGTGTTCGTCGTGTTCTTCGCGCTCTCCCTCTCCTTCCCCTTTGGATTTCGGGTCAACCGCGAGATCGGGCCACAAACTGGGTCTTAGACCACATCACAATGGAGATACCAATGAAGATAGAGGACCTCCACGATGGCACCATCATATGGATCATCAAGAGCGTCCCCAACATGATCGTCATCGACACACATCTCCGAGCTCTACAAGGCGCCACCATGAGAGTGCTTATGCGCAAGATCATCGACATCAAGGGCATCATATGGAGCATCAAGAGCGTCCCCAACGTGATTGTCATCGACACTCTTCTACAAGCTCCACAAGGCGCCACAAGCAACATGCCAAGTCGTATGAGCCATCATATCTAGGCATGGCAAGGACCGTCATCGACTCACACCATCTCATGATAGTCGTCGACCATCACCACCTCATGGTCTCCATCGACATACGTCACCACATGATCTTCGCCGCCACAAGTCATCTCATGATCGCCATCGACCATCATCCTCCAAGGATCATCGACGACACTCATCAAGACATGGTGATGAAGCACGAAGAAGAGAGCCTCGACATGAAGGCGACAAACACCATCATAGGGTGTCTACCACTCCAAGGGTGGAGAGGGCACATCAAGTGATGCGGGGTGGCCTTCGGTCACCTCCACACCAAGACCAAAAAGTCCCCCAAGTGGACCAATGACACGAGCCCGAGCCAAGGCTCTACATGATGAGGTGAACTCGCTCCTCACTACCCTTGATCTTGGTACCCCTTTGGATGGATTGCTACCTCATGCCGACGTGCTATGTGTCATTAGGTACAAGCCGCATCAAGACCTCGGAGAGGAGGAGGCGCCAAGACCAAGGGAGGGAGAGAAGCAGCTGGACATGAAGATGATCATGGAGCCGAAGCCGACGTCGCTCGAAGCGCTCCAAGAAAGAGACGGACGCTGGCCGGTCCAGGACCCGGTCGGACCGGACCCACAACCGGACTCCCCGGTCACGAGCCCGGTCGACCGGTCGGAAACCGGGCCAGCCCCTCGTACCGGACGACGACCGGAAACCTCGCAGGAATCCGGTTTCCGACCGGTCGACCGGACCCATGACCGGCCCGCCCGGTCACGGGCCCGGTCGGACCGGACCCATGACCGGACAGCCCGGTCCCGAGCCCGGTCCGACCGGATCCCAAACCGGACCTGACGAGAGTGCCCCACCAAACTGCCTTAACTTATCCTTTTGCGTACCTGTTCGCCCTTGCTGGCTGTGTGTGCCTATATAAGTAGCTGGAACCCCTCATTAGCTCTTTAGACTTGTTTTGAACTCAAACCCTAACTTTGAGCTTAGTCTCCCTTGGGTATCATCCCTCCGTAATCAAGGCACCTTGGTTGTTGACTTAGATCTTGTTGAAGGAGATTCTAGTACTTGTTACTCTCTCTCCTTCCCCAAGCTCTTCCTCTCCAATCCCAATCTCTCTCCGGGGAATTCTACCGCGTGTCTCTTCCACGGAGATTCTATTGGCGTGGTCCATCGATCCACGGAGGTAAGCATCGGGTGTATCGTGTTGGTGTGCGTGCGTGAGTCTCGGGGTTCCTCGTGTTCATCGCCGTGTTCTTCGTGTTCCTCGCGTTTTCTCATCTCCCCCTTTGGTTTCGACGTCAATCCGCAAGATCGGGCCACACACGGGGTCTTAGACCTCATCATATGGTATCAGCAGCCTTTGGTTTCCGCGGATTTGACCCTCCACCCACCCAATTTCGTCCCTAGAAAATTTCCCAAAAAATCCCCAAAAATAGCCCCAAATTGCCTCTTGACCGATCTGTGATTTGGTTGCGTTTTGAGTGGTTTTGGTCCGTGGATTTGGTGTTGTTGTGCTTGATCTACTATTTCCCCAACTTTGAGCCTCCAATTCCATCGTTTCCCTTCGATTTGGTCGATTTGGCTTGGTTTTCGTGAAGAACAGGAGAGAGAAAGCTCATCCCGCGAAATCCGGTTGAGCAGCCGGTCAACCGGGCCCTCGACCGGCCGAGCCGGTCCAGAATCCGGTCAACCGGACAGACAACCGGCCAGGCCGGTCCAGGAGCCGGTCCAACCGGGCCTCCGACCGGGCGACGCAACGCCCCCTTCGACCTCGACATCCGGCGATCTCCACCACCACCACCACCACCACCATCATCGCAGGTATAACTTGCAGGTTTCACCTTGTAACCCCTCTTCCTTTTGCGATCTATCCCATTGAGCATTGCTTGTCTAGTGTTGCGAGACATTGCACGTGGCCCCGCATTGTGAGGTGTGTGTGTAGCGTTGAGTAAGGCACCCAAGCAAACACTCGTGTGGCAAGATAGCAAAAGCGAGGCTAACGCTAACATAGTGCGTCAAAAAGCCCCAAAACACAAAAAGAGTGCGAGTAGCACCATACATCGATACATCCATACATCCATACATCCATACGCCCATACATACAAAGTGTCCACGTGCCACCAATGATACAACGAGTGCAAGTGCCAACATATACAAAAGAGAAAAAGCTTTTAAGCAAAGAGAGATACGAGAAGAGAGGCCGCGTGTGAATCTAGTTGTTTCTTCTTTTGCAACCAAAGCTTTGACTCTCCTTGTGTTAGTGTGACACCGAGCATCCGCACATACAATTTTCCGCTCACTTTTGGTTGCACTAACCCCGCTTATCTCGTGTGTGTGTTCCACATCTTTTTTTTCTTCGCATCAACTTTTGGATTTTCGGATTTCCACCACTCTTAACAACATACTCGATCTTGGATTTGTCTTTTGGCTTTCCACAACACTCGCCTTACACCATATTTGCTAGCTTTTGCGTGTGGTTTTGCGTGTGTCCCCGATACACTTGATCTTGCTTTCGGCTTGGTGGATTGCCTCAATACTATCTTACCTTGGTAAGAGTGCGAGGTAGTCTCCTTCCACTAACATACACAACCTAGTGCTTGTCTTTGCATCATGGATAGGAGCGGAGATGATGCAAGGGAGGGAGAAGTCCTTCGCAACACCGAGAGGTTGGCTACTCAACACAACCTATGGACGCAACGCCAAGAGTTCAAGGAGCAACTCACACTCTTCGAGACGCGCATCGATGAGCAATATGATGAAGTGGCCCACAACTTCTCCGTTGTGAACCAAGACTTGGCTCTCCTTCGCGAAGCTACGGACAACTTGAATGGTCAAATGGCGGCCAATGATGCGAACATGGAGCGACGCATGGATAGCCTCGAGCGCGCCATCACCAACTTGGGTCGTCATCGCCGACACCGCTCGACTTCATCATCCTCAAGCTCATCACAAGATTACTACTCTCATGGTCACCGTTCGTCCTCAAGCTCCTCCTCAAGGCATGAAGACCATCATCGACCGCATCGCTCACATGCTCGTCATGAAGACTCTCGCTCCAACTCTAGGCGAGGAGAAATACATCGCCATGCTCGTCCTCATGAACGTCCTCCACAAGATCGTCCTCAACCGGATGGCCATGCCCACCATGGGCGTGACGGCCACCCACATGACAACGTCTTCCACAACATGGAGCCACATGGTGAAGCTCAAGGCCATGAACATCAAGACCAACCGAGGCGTGATCTTCGCAATCATCCTCGCCATGACCAACGTGGAAGAGGAGAACCACCACATGAGCAAGATGAGAGGGCCATCTTTGGGCGTCGCCAACCACCTCGTCAAGATCTTCAACAACCTCGTCAAGATCTTCAACCACATCCTCACCGTGAACCAAGTGAAGCAAGTGTGCACCTCCAACACCAACCCAATGCTATGGTTGGCCGTAGAAGACCTCCTATTCCTCCTCAAGCCGCAAGAGATGAAGGTGCCCCTCCTCGTCGAAGAAACTTGGAGGATGAAGAGAACATGTTTGGAAGACTCAAGTTCACCATGCCAAAGTTCAAGGGAGAAGAAGATGCCGAGGCCTACCTCTCATGGGCACTCAAGGTGGACAAGATATTCCGCATCCACAACTACTCCGGTGCCAAGAAGGTGGCTATGGCATCGCTTGAGTTCGAGGACTACGCAAACACTTGGTGGGAGCAAGTCCTCACTCTTCGAGAAGAGAAGGGTGAACCTCCAATTGCAACTTGGGAAGACATGAAGAAAGAGATGCATGCTCGCTTTGTTCCCACGCACTACATGACCGACCTCTTCAACAAGCTCCAAAAGTTGAAGCAAGGAACCAAGACCGTCGAGGAGTTCTACAAGGAAATGGAGCTCACTATGATGAGATCAAAAATCCAAGAGTCCGATGACCAAACAATTGCTCGCTTCTTCAATGGCCTCAACTATCCCATCAAGCGAATTGTGGAGTTCCAACCTTACTCCAACATGGTTGAATTGGTCCATCAAGCAACCAAGGCCGAGCGCCAAGTGATTGAGGACATCAAGTACTCCAAGGCCAAGACCTACTTCACCTCCAAGCTCGCTACATCGACTCCTTCTACTACATCAACTCCTCATGCTACAAGTGCCAAGGCCGACGTGTCCTCAACAACATCCAAGAAGCCGACTATCCAAAGTCGCATGAAGCAAACGGTCTCCTCCACCGCCTCCTCTAAGGCATCCACGGGACCCTCTAGTGTCACTTGCTTCAAGTGTGGCACCCAAGGTCACAAGTCGTTTGAGTGCAAGAACACCAAGGTCATGATCACTATGGAGAATGGTGATATCGAGACGCTTGATGAGGATGAATATGAAGCCCTTGTGCAAGCCGCCGTGGAAAGTGAAGAAGCTTATGAGCAAGAAAGTGGAGAAGATCCTCTCCTATGTGAGCATGACCCAAGTCCCTCACTTGTGGTCACAAGGGTGCTAACTACGCAACCTCATGATGTGGAAGAACAACGGTGCAACATCTTCCAAACCCGTGCCGGAATTGGTGGCAAGTCGATCAAGGTCATCATAGACGGTGGAAGTTGCCATAACCTTGCAAGCACCGAGTTGTGTGAGAAGCTCCACCTCACTCTCCGCAAGCATCCTCACCCTTACCATATCCAATGGTTGAGTGACAAGGGCAACGTCAAGATACAACATACCGTCACCGTCAATTTCAAGATTGGACCTTATGAGGATACTATTGAGTGTGACGTGGTACCCATGACGGTGTGCCACATGTTGCTTGGCCGCCCTTGGCAATATGACAAGAAGGCTATACATGATGGACTCTCCAACACATACACCTTCAAGGTCAACGACAAGAAGTTCGAGTTGCGCCCCATGACTCCTAGCCAAATCATCGCCGACAATGCGAAGGCTCTAGCGAGGGCACAACACAACTCCCACCATAGTGAGTTGAGAGGTGAGGGAGCGACCCACCAAATGGAGAGTGAGCGCCACAAGCCATATATGAGTGAGCGAAAGAGTGTCCTCCTAGCCACCAAAAGCGAGTGGAAAGAAGTGCAAGCAAACCCATCCACCATATTGCACTACGTCCTCATTTGCAAGGGACCGTCGTCGGAGACTAACGACTTAACCACAATTCCTTCGTCTTTGTTGTTTATTTTGAAGGAGTTCCAAGATGTCTTCCCCGACGAGCTCCCTCATGGCCTACCACCGCTTCGAGGCATCGAGCACCGCATCGACCTCATACCCGGCGCTCCGCTTCCAAACCGTGCCGCCTACCGCACCAACCCAGAAGAGACAAAGGAGATCCAACGCCAAATACAAGACCTCCTCGCTAAAGGGTACGTTCGAGAAAGCCTTTCCCCTTGTGCGGTTCCCGTGATTCTTGTGCCTAAACCGGATGAGACGCAACGGATGTGTATGGATTGTCGCCCCATCAATGCCATTACCGTCCGTTACCGCCATCCCATTCCGCGTTTAGATGACATGCTTGATGAACTTAGTGGTGCCACGATTTTCTCTAAAATTGATTTGCGTAGTGGCTACCACCAAATCCGCATGGTTATTGGTGATGAATGGAAAACGGCATTCAAGACCAAACTTGGTCTATATGAGTGGCTTGTTATGCCATTTGGGCTATCCAATGCTCCATCAACTTTCATGCGCCTCATGAATCACATCTTGCGTCCTCTCATTGGCAAGAGTGTGGTTGTCTATTTCGATGATATTCTTATTTATAGCAAATGTCTCGAGGACCATGTGCAACATGTGAGAGAAGTCTTGTGCATCTTGCGTCATGAAAAGCTTTATGCTAACCTCCCCAAATGCACCTTTGCTCAAAACAAATTGGTTTTCCTTGGCTTTGTGGTTTCCGCTAATGGAATTGAAGTTGATTCTTCCAAGGTAGAGGCCATCCATAATTGGCCTACTCCTACAAATGTTGGTCAAGTACGAAGTTTTCATGGCCTTGCCGGGTTTTATCGCCGCTTTGTGAAAGATTTTAGCACCATTGCTTGCCCTTTGAATGAGCTTACCAAGAAGAATGTTCCGTTTGTTTGGGGAAAAGCCCAACAAAATGCTTTTGATGAGTTGAAGAAACGCCTTACCGAAGCCCCCTTCTTGTTCTTCCAAATTTTGCCAAAACTTTTGAGATTGAGTGTGATGCAAGTGGGCTTGGTATTGGTGGTGTTCTTATGCAAGAGGGCAAACCCGTGGCATACTATAGTGAGAAGTTAGATGGCGCACGCCTCAACTATCCTATATATGACAAGGAGCTCTACGCTTTGGTTCGTGTTCTTGAAGTTTGGCAACACTATCTTTGGCCAAAAGAGTTTATCATTCATTCCGACCATGAGTCTTTGAAGTACTTGAAAAGCCAACACAATTTGAACAAACGTCATGCAAAATGGGTTGAGTTCATTGAGTCCTTCCCGTATGTCATCAAATACAAGAAGGGCAAGGACAATGTAGTGGCGGATGCTCTTTCCCGCAAAAACACCCTTTTGTTGACTCGCTTGGATTTTCATGTCTTGGGACTCAAAGAGATCAAAGAACTCTATACTTCCGATTCTTTCTTTGCTCCAATTGTTGAGAAGTGCTCCATTGAACGAGGAGTGGATGATTTCTATTTGCATGATGGCTACTTGTTTAAAGCTAACAAGATTTGTATTCCCGAGTCTTCGCTTCGAAAATTGCTTTTGCAAGAGTCACATGGAGGTGGTCTCATGGGTCACTTCGGAAGAGAGAAGACATATGCCATGCTCTCGACCCACTACTATTGGCCAAGAATGTACCGCGACTGATGCGGGCTAAGCCCGAGGGTGTGCCCAATCTTCACGGTTTAACCCGGGTGAGTGTGATTGCGGAGGGGGATTCGCGGGGAAGTGGATGGACGCGAAGAACACGATACAAACACACGCACACAACACAATCGGTTTGTTCTCGTTGGCCCGAACCACCAACTCGATAGAAGTTGCAAGGAAAAGACCTTTCGGTAGAAGTCCCGCAAAAAGATCGACAAATCGAAGATCCTATGAATCTAGAAGGGTGAAAAGACCAAACTCAATAGAAGTGCAAGCAAAAGACCAAATAGGTAGAAGTGCAAGCAAAAGATCAAGATTGGTAGAAGTCACCAAAGAGATACAATAGGATTCGATAAGGAGCCCAGGTGGTACAATAGGAATTAACCTAAGGTGGGGGTTTCCCAAATCCACAAAGGGATAATAGAGGCATAAGCCAATTCATCTAAACATCATCTCTCCCTCATGAAGGTGGGGGTAGGTGCCTATTTATAGGTAGGGGGCCAAAGGGGTAAGTTACAAGCTAAAAGGGGCTGAGATCTGGCTGAGGCTCGACAGGGCGGAAGTTCCGGTCGCTGAGGGTGGAAGCTCCGGTCCTGAGGGGCGGAAGTTCCGGTCGCTGAGGGCGGAAGTTCCGGTCGCTGAGGGTGGAAGTTCCGGTCGCTGAGAGCGGAAGTTCCGGCCATGAGGGGCGGAAGTTCCGGCCTGGAGCGTCCAGCTCCTCTTTCTCCTTCTCTTCCATGCTTCCGTGACATCGGCCTTGCGTCCTCGGGTCTCCATGGCATCCTCCCTTCCCTCCGTACTTGTCGTCGAGTTCCTATCATCAAGGTATGACGGAGTATGAAGTAGTATATCATTCCACATAGGCGATTTGATAGGGCAAAGATGGCCGATCTTTCGATGAGAGTATGATAGCGTCGATTTGTTGGTGGAGTTCGTGCTTGCCGATCCGACTACACGTGCAAAGCTCGTGCGCCAATGCAATCGCTAGGACAATCTCCGGGAGTTACTGATCTTGCGGATGCACGATCAGCTCGACCGACGAGGGTCTTAATTCCTACCTGAAATCGAGAACAAGTAAGAACTAGTAATGCAATCAGAAGTATTGCGGATATAGATGAAAGCTTTATTGAAAAGGTGGGATTCCGAATAGTCGGTCTTGTTCTGGGCGTTGGCCTCAAAATAAGTACACGAGAGTTGCAGCAATGGCTAACTTTTAGTCTAATCAAAATCCAAGTTCTAATGACGGCTACAGAGGGATATATATGGGGGAAGTAAAGGGATTTTCGTCCAACCAGCTAGGGTTGGCCAAAAACACCCCTAAATGGGCCTTCCTCCACTTATATGGCCTCTTAAAAATCCCCTAAAATACCTAATCCGAAAATACATGGGCCTGGCCCATTAAATAAGGTGACGTAGCACCAATAATAACTCTTTGGACGAATTTTATGGTGGAGTAACTTGTATAATTCATCCAAGCATCGTTGCTTCACTATGGTGGCTTCAATGTTCTGAAATCCTCGCTTGCAACGCCATCCTGAATCCTTGCAGGTCTGCTGCCATCTCCATGCACGTTCCTAATCCAATGCTTGGCGTCCATGCTAGATCCATTCCTAAATAATATAAATACATTTGATTTAGGCAAGCATCATATTCTCATATATATCAGGAAGGATTCCTAGTAACGAATGTACCTGAGAAGTGGTTGTAGGAGTATTGGTTGTATCTATCATAGAGATGTCCTCATCATCCTCCCCTACTTGAATTGAAGTCATCCTCGACGTAGTCTCATATTTTTCACCAAGATATGCCTTCAAATCGGAGGTTGGGATGTCCTCATCATCCTCCCTTTCTTGAAAGAAAAGCCGTCCGCGGCGATGTTTATTCTGTAAACATGCTAACAAAAGAGACAAGGTATATGCATGGTATATGTATATGTCATCCGTTTTAACAGCTCTTTCATGTTTCCCATTTAATTTTGTACATATACCAGTATTGTAGTAGCGTAGAAGCTCATTAGTCCCCATTAAACATTTATCACAACTCAGTTTGCAGATATAAGTGAAGCACATATTAACTCCTTTTAAATTATAATGCTCATCATTAAACCATCCCAATAGTGGTAAACCAAAATTCAGTAGTTCCAATTTACATGCTACAACTAGCTTAAATAAGCGATCATGCAACAAGCTATTTGGCATAAAGTCTACACCGTTATTGGAGGTCATATCAAAATGATTGAACATAGGTGGAATTTTACTTCCCATCAAACCAATAGTATATGGAACATCATCACATGTAATGCAAATTTTATTCACTAAAAATTCATTGTCTACGCCATACTCTCCAATTAAATTAAAAGTATAACCATGGGCATAAACACTCTTCAAATATTTGATTTCAGCAATCTTATTTCTAGCGTGTGATAAAGACATAGGAGGATCCATCACAACAGAAAACAAAGAATTAGCATGAGAAATCTTAGCCAACACTTCATTGTTCCTAACCAGTTTTATATGATCCATACTATAGTCATCTTTCAAATCAGAAGGTGCATTATCAGGAGCAAGAATTTCAGTTTGTACACTCATAGATATGGAAGAATTAACTTGTACGAGTAGGTGTACTCAACATAGGTTGTATATCAGTTCCACAATTTCCTAACACATGGTCATCCTTGGAAACAAAAGTCTCCGTTGGTATACTCATATCAATGCATGAATTAGAATCAACAATAGGTGCACTTAAACCATCATCTATCTGAGTTGTTTGATCACATAAAATCAAATTAGCAGCACAATCCTCTAATATAGGTGGTGTGACCAAATTATTTTCTACCTCATCACATGGTATATTTAAGATAACCTTGCATTCACCAATCTCATGTGGAGGGACAACATCAGTACCTTCATTGTTACCTTGTGACTCCGACTTAGAAGATGTTCGCAGCGACGTGTCACAAGTCTGTGGCTGGGCGACTCGCACAACAATATTCATGCGTGGAACGTTGGAAGAAACAACCGGTGCTAGTGTGCATGACTTGGAGGAGTTGAAATGGTCCACCGTGTTTTCCTGTATGTGTTTCTCAAAAGCACAAGCGCGAACATATATACCAATAGTAGAACGAGGAATATACTTAAACATAACCTTAATATCAGGGTTTAAGCCGTTGAAAAACATGTTTCTAGTACTTTCCTCAAATTCCTTTATATCACAACGGTACATGTAAAATTGAAAGTCCTGATAGTAAACATGCACGGTGTTACTACCTTGTTCTAACCGTTTAAGTTTGTGGAGCATTTCACGTTGATGAGAAAGAGGCACAAATCTACGTCTCAAAACAGATTTCAAATCTACCCAAGTAGTAGGTTTATTATCAACATTTTCTTTATAATTCCAGTCCCACCAAACGGAAGCAAGATCAATAAAAGTTTGGGCGGCAATTCTTACTTTCTCATGTTCAGTAAAATCATGGCATCCAAAAATATTGTCGACTTCAAACTCCCAATCAAAATAAGCATCTATATTATATCTACCCTCATAAACTGGTAAAGATATAACCTGATCATGATCTCCTGTAAATGGTTGCACATGCAGCTCCGTAGTCGTCATGGTACTCGGGTCGATGGCTTGGTCCTCAATTCCTGTCATTGTTAGTACCCAAAAAGCACAAATGTATATGCCTACAAGCTACGCAAATATGGTGGTATCACGCGTAATCTATCATGCAAAATACAAAGCTCTTACAAGTTCTTACCATTCAGGAGGTGGCGATCGGCAACCAACAGTATCGAGTAACTCCAAAGATTGAGCGAAGCGATTGCCAGGCACACGTATACCGCACGATGCAGAAATATGTAGAGCTGTAGGTAGGCTTAATATATGTGGAACTACAACCACAATAATCAATGTAAAGCTGAAAATTCGTTCAAAGTTGTCAAGTGCTGGTCCTAGGCTAGACCGTACTAGAGACGCGAGCCTAAGACACAGAAAATCACGCGCCCAGCAACTGATAGACACCAGGTAACGCGTAGAAATCCGAAGACCAAAAATATGATAATGGCGCAAATGCAGCTCAAGTGATGGTGCTCTTGGTTTTCGTGGCGACAGTGAAGCTATATAGATGGATGAGATGAAACCATGTGAAAGAAAGAAGAAAGAAAAGAAAATCGTGACCAGCAGTCCGACCAAGTTGATGCGACTTGACCAGCAACTTCTCTCCAAACACAAGCTGAAACAACTACCGGGACCAAGTCCCAATGTGAGTAGTCCGTACTTCCTTTGCTAGCTTATCAACCAGGTTAGGGATCAAGTACCAATGGAAGTCGGTCCATTAAAGATGGATCCCAACATATATACTACTACGGTAGTACCAACGTAGGTCTGATCGGTCCTTTTTTTTTTTCCTTTTTTTTTTTGCTTTCTTTTTGTACTCTTTTTTTTTGTCCAATCAGACCCACGGAATCTCTTTCCAAATAGATCGGATAACAAATTTGGAAAGTTAAACAACAATTGCTTGTGATATATTCGGAACTGAATAGCTTTTATTTTATCTGTATGTAACTGTCCAAAAAACAAGGCGCTAAGGACGGATATTCCAATGATACCGATACTCCCCCCTTCTTTTTAGCTGATTTCTTTCCAAATAAGAAAGACACACGGTGGAAGGTGAGACAACACCCCTATGCAAGTCAAACTGATTGATTCGATGGAGAAAGGAAACTGGAGGAAGACGTGGTCGGATGGCAGATGTAGACGAACAGACACACGGACGTGGAGAGTTTACCGAACGGTAGCGACGCGGAAACAAAAGGCGGAGACAAGAACGTGATTAGAACTCGAAACTCTAAAAGACTAGACACTAGAAACCAGCAACTCGACACACGACGCAACGAAAATTCAACAAAACAAAAATTAAAGTGATGATAGCGAAAAGGCTAAGACTGGTTTTAGGCGAGGATGAACTAATCTAACTTCTTTTTGTGGGGCTTTTTTTCTGGGTTTTAGGTAAAAACAAATCTACACTAGGAAAACAGTAAAATCTCACCGAGCAACCTGAAATCTGATACCACTTGATAGGGCAAAGATGGCCGATCTTTCGATGAGAGTATGATAGCGTCGATTTGTTGGTGGAGTTCGTGCTTGCCGATCCGACTACACGTGCAAAGCTCGTGCGCCAATGCAATCGCTAGGACAATCTCCGGGAGTTACCGATCTTGCGGATGCACGATCAGCTCGACCAGCCGAGGGTCTTAATTCCTACCTGAAATCGAGAACAAGTAAGAACTAATAATGCAATCGAAGTATTGCGGATATAGATGAAAGCTTTATTGAAAAGGTGGGATTCCGAATAGTCGGTCTTGTTCTGGGCGTTGGCCTCAAAATAAGTACACGAGAGTTGCAGCAATGGCTAACTTTTAGTCTAATCAAAATCCAAGTTCTAATGACGGCTACGAGAGGGATATATATGGGGGAAGTAAAGGGATTTTCGTCCAACCAGCTAGGGTTGGCCAAAAACACCCCTAAATGGGCCTTCCTCCACTTATATGGCCTCTTAAAATCCCCTAAAATACCTAATCCGAAAATACATGGGCCTGGCCCATTAAATAAGGTGACGTAGCACCAATAATAACTCTTTGGACGAATTTTATGGTGGAGTAACTTGTATAATTCATCCAAGCATCGTTGCTTCACTATGGTGGCTTCAATGTTCTGAAATCCTCGCTTGCAACGCCATCCTGAATCCTTGCAGGTCTGCTGCCATCTCCATGCACGTTCCTAATCCAATGCTTGGCGTCCATGCTAGATCCATTCCTAAATAATATAAATACATTTGATTTAGGAAGGATTCCTAGTAACGAATGTACCTGAGAAGTGGTTGTAGGAGTATTGGTTGTATCTATCATAGAGATGTCCTCATCATCCTCCCCTACTTGAATTGAAGTCGTCCTCGACGTAGTCTCATCTTTTTCACCAAGATATGCCTTCAAATCGGAGGTTGGGATGTCCTCATCACGATTCGAGGCACGCGTAAAGGAGAAGATTCACCTTAGCGTGTCGTCTTGGCGATGAAGCATATGATGCGGTGAAGACCGAAGGTCGGGCTGCATCATCTCCCCCCACTTGAAAAAGAGTCGTCCTCGACGATAAATCTTCATGAATGTGTAGAGGAGGTAGATGACACCAACACTTGAATGTCGCTTCACTTGTCAAGGGCCCTATCAATAGCACAAGAAAAGCCAAGCAACACTCAAAGCATAGCCAATGTTCCACGGGTTTAGCAAGATAGCGCAAGTAGAAAGAGGTCACCTTAGCAAGATGTCGGTGTGCTCTCATTGAGAGATCTTGTGTAGTAGATGTATGGGGTTGAACCCATTCGTTGACGCTCATCCACAAGTCACATGTACCTTCACACAACAAAGACCAAGCAAAGTATATGTGTGCGTGATAGAGGAGCATATCATCAACGACATGTCCATTCATGTTCACAACACCGTTAGCACAACACAAATTTATGAGGAAGAATGCATGTGCAAGGTCAATGTGTAAGAACTCCATATGAACATCTTCCAAATCCGGAAACACAAAAACTCCAAATTGTGAGACAACTATGATGTCCATCTCATGTATAAACTCATTTTCATTGTTGCTCTCAAGGCATCGGAAAGAGAAATTGTTCAACATCCTTGAAGCAACAAGTGGAGAATTTGGCAAAAACACATACGGAAGAGTGTCCAAAATATCATCAACATGTGTGCACACAAACCATTGGAAAGAGAAATTGGTCCTCATATTTGGTGCAATACACAACATATCATCCAAAAAGTTCACCAAGAAAACATTTGCACAACCGTGCGTGCCAAAAAACCAAATGAAAGAGCAATTGGTCAACTTGTTTGAGGCAACACCAACGGTAAGAATCACATCATCATGCTTGCAAAAGAACCAAGAGAAAGAGAAATTGTTCGACATGTTCAATGCAAAGCATGGGGAAGGTATTAGAGCCGGGTTCGATCTTGAACTCACTTGTATTATGCTCTCTAGAGCTCTCTTTGTCAACTCGTGCTCAATCGAGGTTGACATTGGCATTCTTGTACCTACACACACAATAGGCAAAGCAAAGAACGTGTGTGCATGGTATATGAACACATCATCCATCATGATGGTCCATCTCTTTTGCACATCACCATTAGCATTAAGCA
This sequence comes from Lolium rigidum, assembly GCF_022539505.1. Taxonomy (NCBI): domain Eukaryota; kingdom Viridiplantae; phylum Streptophyta; class Magnoliopsida; order Poales; family Poaceae; genus Lolium; species Lolium rigidum. The sequence goes on from NC_061514.1 coordinate 223,696,808, forward strand.
ATCTATCATAGTATATGTGGTGAATATGCGGAGTAAACACTTGAACATTCTCATCATGGATATAGGCAAAGTCTCCAAAGTTTGAGAGAGCTATGGGGGCAATCTCATGTACAAGCATACTAACATTATGGCAAACCAGGCATTGGAAAGAGCAAGTGTTCAAAATTTTGGTTGCACTAATGGGAGAGTATTGCAAGCATTTAGCACAAAACATGTTCAACATTGTATCATTGTTGTCGACAAACCTATGGAAAGAGAAATTGTTCGGCAAGGTTGTCACAACATAAGCATTATCGTCATCATTTTCATTGCAAGCAATACATGGGAAAGAGCAATTGTTCGACATATTGCAAGCAATTGGAGAGAAAGTGAAACTCTCATAGCATGGCATGGTGATATTATCATAAGCAACTAATTCCACATGATCAACAATAGTGGTATCACAAGTATCACAAGGGAATGTGAAAGAAGCATATGACATAGCAATAGGATCATCCAACTCATGCAAGCACTCACAAATCATCATGTCCACAAGTGGGATCATGGCATCATCAACACCCATATAGGTACCTTTGTAGTCCGACTCATTTGAGGTAGGTGTTGTGGAAGAGGTAGGAGCCATGTGGTCGACATCTTTGACTTCTTGTAAGCATGGTGTGATATCATCGTCTTCATGCACCATGTACATCTTCTCCATGATCGGGAACTCGTCATCCATGGGACCTAATGAGACACAAGGAAACACACTAGAGGTAGAGGGTAAGTTGTTAGAATTCGAAATGGCCTCACATGACCTATCAACTACCACTCTCATCTCACTCGGTGTATCACTCATATCCTCAATGTGGAGGCACTCAAGCTCATGTATAGTGGATTCACTCATCTCACATATAGTGGAGTCTCTCATCTCACATATAGTGGAGTCGCTCATCTCACATATAGTGGAGTCGCTCATCTCACATATAGTGGAGTCCCTCATCTCCATGGCAATGGCGTCGCCGATGTCCGAGCAATCTAGCAAAGAAGAAGACAACACAAGAGGAGTAGAGGTTAATGTGTTAAAAATCAAAGCGTCCTCACTCAACTCATGTGGTGTGTCACTCTTGCTCTCAAGGTGTTTGAAGTAGGATTTGCACTCGGCTTTATCTTGGGTGGTCATATGGGCTTCAAGAGCTTCTAGCTCGGCAAAGTAGGCTCTCATCTCGGCCTTTTCTTGTGGGGTCATATTGGATAGCTCTCACTAGGAAGGGTGTGTATGTATGTGGTGGAAGGAAAACTACCAAAGGTCAAAACTCGCAACCCAAAATCGAGAAAAATGGTTCAAGTTAGAGAATAACCGATATGTACTCACACACGCACTCAAAGCACACGCAAAAGGCTAAGAACTCTATATGGTGGTAGGTGAGGAAGTGGATAGCAAACGAAAAGAACCAAAGAAAATGTCTATTGTCAAATGTGGGTAAGATCCAAAGTCAAATGTCAAAAGCGGTGATCTATGTCAAGGAAACACGGAAACACACACAAGGAAGAACAATGGGGTTAGCGCGACCAAGGAAGTGAGCAAGTAATAAAGATGGTCCTAGCGAAGACTATAAGCTCGGTGTCGCGCCAACACAAGAGAGACCGTAGCTCGGTTGCATATGAGAGAAGCAACTAGATTTGCACAAATGCCACTCTTCTCGTTTCTCTCTTAGTGCTTACAAGCGTTGCACTCCTTTGTATCGGTGGACACACACTCTTTTTCTTTTCTTTTTCTTTTTCTCTTTTTTTTTCACTTTTTCTATGCTTAGAAGCTTTCTTTTTCTCTATATATATGTCACACTTTTTCTTCTTGTGTATCTTTCTCACCGAGCTTGCTTCGGAGCTTTGCTCAACACAACGCACACACACATCCGCTCACGGTCGTGACACTTGTGCAATGCTTCGCAACACTCGGAAAGCCACTCTCAATGGGATAGGTACACAAAGAAAGAAGTGGGGCTACAAGGGGTGGGGCAAGTTATACCTATTGATGTTAGGCGGTGTCAAGCACACGAACTTGCGATGATCGAGGTGGTGTCGATGATGATGTCGAAGTTGCGCCGGAATCCGGGGTGCCAAAGGTGTCGTCGCGGTGTTGGTGTAGGCGCGGAAGCGAAATAGACAACCAATGCACTCCAAATCGGAAACCGAGCAAATTAAGTCAATGCCCGAAAAGTTGGGTCAAAACGAGCGGTCAAAAGTTGGGCTCCAAAAATCGTCAAAAATTAGACGTAGACTATGTGGAATCGTTGGAGGATGTTGTTAAAGTTTGGAGTTAAACGGGCTCCGGAAAGTTGGTTAAGTTACATGCTGAAACTGCCAGTTTTTGTGCTGAAAATCGTGCTGGCGGAAGTTCCGGTCGCTCGGGGAGGAAGTTCCGGTCCTGAGGGGCGGAAGTTCCGGTCCTGAGGGGCGGAAGTTCCGGTCGGGGCGGAAGTTCCGGCCAACTTCCGGTCTAGTTCCGGAAATGGTCGTTTTCGTTACAGAACCATCCCGTGGCGTTTTGGCGCAATTCCGGAACTAGGCCGGAACTTGGGCGGAAGTTCCGGTGGGCGGAAGTTCCGGTCTCTCGGGGCGGAAGTTCCGGTCCTGAGGGGCGGAAGTTCCGGAAATACCAGAAAATTTCAGATCTGAATCTGTGGGACGAACAGCACGAACAAGCACGAACTCGGGGCGGAAAAATGGACCAGAAAATGATGGATTTCGTGGGAAATAGGTGGATTTGGCCGGTGAAAATTGGAGGGATGATAGATCAACACCAAAGACAACAGATCTGTGGATCAAAACCACAAAAAACGCAACAAATCCTGAGATCCAAATTCGAGCTATTTTTTGGGGAAAAAATTTTGGGGAAATTTTTGGGCGAAATTGGTGGAATCGGAGGGTCAAATCCGTGGCAACCTTTGCTCAGATACCATATGATGCGGGCTAAGCCCGAGGGTGTGCCCAATCTTCACGGTTTAACCCGGGTGAGTGTGATTGCGGAGGGGGATTCGCGGGGAAGTGGATGAACGCGAAGAACACGATACAAACACACGCACACAACACAATCGGTTTGTTCTCGTTGGCCCGAACCACCAACTCGATAGAAGTTGCAAGGAAAAGACCTTTCGGTAGAAGTCCCGCAAAAAGATCGACAAATCGAAGATCCTATGAATCTAGAAGGGTGAAAAGACCAAACTCAATAGAAGTGCAAGCAAAAGACCAAATAGGTAGAAGTGCAAGCAAAAGATCAAGATTGGTAGAAGTCACCAAAGAGATACAATAGGATTCGATAAGGAGCCCGGGTGATACAATAGGAATTAACCTAAGGTGGGGGTTTCCCAAATCCACAAAGGGATAATAGAGGCATAAGCCAATTCATCTAAACATCATCTCTCCCTCATGAAGGTGGGGGTAGGTGCCTATTTATAGGTAGGGGGCCAAAGGGGTAAGTTACAAGCCAAAAGGGGCTGAGATCTGGCTGAGGCTCGACAGGGCGGAAGTTCCGGTCGCTGAGGGTGGAAGCTCCGGTCCTGAGGGGCGGAAGTTCCGGTCGCTGAGGGCGGAAGTTCCGGTGGCTGAGGGCGGAAGTTCCGGTCGCTGAGGGCGGAAGTTCCGGTCGCTGAGGGTGGAAGTTCCGGTCGCTGAGAGCGGAAGTTCCGGCCATGAGGGGCGGAAGTTCCGGCCTGGAGCGTCCAGCTCCTCTTTCTCCTTCTCTTCCATGCTTCCGTGACATCGGCCTTGCGTCCTCGGGTCTCCATGGCATCCTCCCTTCCCTCCGTACTTGTCGTCGAGTTCCTATCATCAAGGTATGACGGAGTATGAAGTAGTATATCATTCCACATAGGCGATTCGAGGCACGCGTAAAGGAGAAGATTCACCTTAGCGTGTCGTCTTGGCGATGAAGCATATGATGCGGTGAAGACCGAAGGTCGGGCTGCATCAGCGACGTGGAACGCCTTTGCCGCCGGTGCACCACTTGCTTACAAGCTAAGTCTACCTCTAATCCCTATGGTCTTTATACGCCATTGCCTATACCTTATGCACCATGGACGGATATTAGCATGGATTTTGTACTAGGATTGCCTCGCACCAAACATGGACATGATTCAATCTTTGTGGTAGTGGATAGGTTCTCTAAGATGGCTCATTTCATACCTTGCCATAAGAGCGATGATGCTTCACACATTGCTTCGTTGTTTTTCAGGGAAATTGTTCGCTTACATGGAGTACCGCGAAGCATTGTGTCGGATCGAGACGTCAAGTTCATGAGTTATCTTTGGAAGTCGCTCATGGCCAAGTTTGGAGTGAAGCTCTTATTCTCATCATCCTCGCACCCGCAAACGGACGGCCAAACGGAAGTGGTCAATCGAAGCCTCTCCACCCTTCTACGCATCCTCGTGAAGAAAAACTTGAAGTCATGGGAGGAATGCATTCCACACGCGGAGTTCGCCTACAACCGCGCCAAGCACTCGACTACATCAAGGAGTCCCTTCATGGTCGTCTACGGGTTTGAGCCGCTCACGGCACTCGACATGCTCCCACTCCCACTTCATGAGCGGATCAACATGGACTTCGACAAGCGCACCGCCGCCGTCAAGAAACTTCATGAAGAGACAAGAGCTACCATTCAAGAACATGTGCTTCGTCAAGCTACAAGACTCAACGCCAAGAAGAAGGAACGCATCTTTGAGGAAGGCGACCTCGTTTGGATCCACCTCTAGAAGGAAAGATTCCCTCATGACCGCAATTCGAAGCTCAAGCCAAGAGGAGATGGTCCCTTCAAGGTCCTCAAACGCATCAACAACAATGCTTACGTCATCGACATCCCCACCTCCAAGTACTTGGTGAGCAACACGTTCAACGTGTCGGACTTATCGCCATATCATGAAGATGAAGAGGAGCAAGAGTCGAGGACGACTCTTTCCCAAGGGGGGGGAGATGATGCGGGGTGGCCTTCGGTCACCTCCACACCAAGACCAACAAGTCCCCCAAGTGGACCAATGACACGAGCCCGAGCCAAGGCTCTACATGATGAGGTGAACTCGCTCCTCACTACCCTTGATCTTGGTACCCCTTTGGATGGATTGCTACCTCATGCCGACGTGCTATGTGTCATTAGGTACAAGCCGCATCAAGAACTCGGAGAGGAGGAGGCGCCAAGACCAAGGGAGGGAGAGAAGCAGCTGGACATGAAGATGATCATGGAGCCGAAGCCGACGTCGCTCGAAGCGCTCCAAGAAAGAGACGGACGCTGGCCGGTCCAGGACCCGGTCGGACCGGACCTACAACCGGGCTCCCCGGTCACGAGCCCGGTCGACCGGTCGGAACCGGGCCAGCCCCCTCGTACCGGACGACGACCGGAAACCTCGCAAGAATCCGGTTTCCGACCGGTCGACCGGACCCATGACCGGCCCGCCCGGTCACAGGCCCGGTCAGACCGGACCCATGACCGGACAGCCCGGTCCCAGGCCCGGTCTGACCGGATCCCAAACCGGACCTGACGAGAGTGCCCCACCAAACTGCCTTAACTTATCCTTTTGCGTACCTGTTCGCCCTTGCTGGCTGTGTGTGCCTATATAAGTAGCTGGAACCCCTCATTAGCTCTTTAGACTTGTTTTGAACTCAAACCCTAACTTTGAGCTTAGTCTCCCTTGGGTATCATCCCTCAGTAATCAAGGCACCTTGGTTGTTGACTTAGATCTTGTTGAAGGAGATTCTAGTACTTGTTACTCTCTCTCCTTCCCCAAGCTCTTCCTCTCCAATCCCAATCTCTCTCCGGGGAATTCTACCGCGTGTCTCTTCCACGGAGATTCTATTGGCGTGGTCCATCGAGCCACGGAGGTAAGCATCGGGTGTATAGGGTTGGTGTGCGTGCGTGAGTCTCGGGGTTCCTCGTGTTCATCGCCGTGTTCTTCGTGTTCCTCGCGTTTTCCCATCTCCCCCTTTGGTTTCGACGTCAATCCGCAAGATCGGGCCACACACGGGGTCTTAGACCTCATCATCAAGAGGACCTCCCTCATAAGGTGACTCCCACATCTTGTGCCACCACCACAATGGCCCCTACCTCGTCACATGCCTATGGACTCCGATGCTACAAGTGCAAGCAACAAGGCCACCCTCCACGGGAATGTCCCAATCTCCTCTGTGAGGTGTGCAAGGCCAAGGGTCACGTGGCATGGCAATGCACAACACCAAGCGCCAAGACGCTCTACTTCGACAAGCTACAAGCACAAGCCACCAAGATGCCTATAGCGCCCACACTTCAAGATGAAGATCAACAAGGTCAACTCAAGGAGGATGTGGATCCGAGCCTAGCTCTCTATGACTCTATGGCGCCACCGCTTGAGGATGACTTGGGAGACGATGGAGTTGAGCATGGTGAGCATGGGATTATCCTTTCACCTATGGAGGCGCATGGAGTTGAGATGGTTGAGCATGGGAATTTCCCTTCAACCAAGGAGGCGCATGGAGATGAGAAAGTCGAGCCTACTCCGATATGCTTGATTGATGAGTTGGTACCAATCCCATGTGAGCATGAGAGCCACTTAGCCCACTTGAGTGAGAGTGATGGTTAGTTGAGTGCCTCCCACCCCATATGTGAATTTGAGTGCTTCCATTTGGAGGATATGAGTGATACACCAAGTGAGTTGAGAGAGGTAGTTTATAGGTCCATGGAGGCCATCACATGTGCTAACACATTAACCTCTACCTCTTTGGTGTCTTCTTATGTTGCAATAGGTTCCACGGAGGACGAGTTCCCGATCATGGAGACGATGTACATGGTGCATGAAGATGATGATATCTCACCATGCTTGCTTCAAGACGGACATGTTGACCACATGGATCCTCCTACCTCCACAACACCTACCTCAAATGAGTCGGCCTACAAAGGTAACAACATAGGTGTTGATGATGCCATGATCCCACTAGTGGACATGATGATTTATGAGCGCATGCATGATCTTGATGATACATTTGCTATGTCACATGCTACTTTCATTTTCCCATGTGATGCTTTGCTTGATAACATTGTTGATCATGTGGAATTAATTGAGTGTGATACAATGACCATGCCATGCTATGAGAGTTTCACTTTCTCTACTATTGCTTGCAATATGTCGAACAGTTGCTCTTTCCAATGTATTGCTTGCAATGATAATGACAAGGATGACATTAGCTTCCGCATGCTTTGCCCAAAATTCTTACACCATTCCATGATCATTGCATCCAAGATTGTGAACAATTGCTCTTTCTTATGCTTGGTATGCAAGAATGCTTATTTTATTGTCCACGAGATGGCCCCCATAGCCTTCTCACTTTTTGATGATCATGAGTTACTGATACGTCCCCAACGTATCGATAATTTCTTGTGTTCCATGCCACATTATTGATGTTATCTACATGTTTTATGCACACTTTATGTCATATTCGTGCATTTTCTGGAACTAACCTATTAACAAGATGCCGAAGTGCCGGTTCTCGTTTTCTCGCTGTTTTTGGTTTCAGAAATCCTAGTAACGAAATATTCTCGGAATCGGACGAAATCAACGCCAAAGTTCCTATTTTCATCGGAAGCATCCAGAACACCCGGGAAGGACCGGAGGGGGCCACAGGGCCACCAAACCCTAGGCCGGCGCGGCCGAGAGGGGGCCGCGCCGCCCTATGGTGTGGCCCCCCTGTCAGCCCTCCTGCGCCGCCTCTTCGCCTATATAAAGCCCCTGGATCAGAAAACCCGATACCAATTGACGAAACCCACGGAAACCTGCCAGAGCCGCCGCCATCGCGAAGCCAAGATCTGGGGGACAGGATCTCTGTTCCGGCACGCTGCCGGAGCGGGGAAGTGCCCCCGGAAGGCTTCTCCATCGACACCGCTGCCATCTCCACCGCCATCTCCATCACCGCTGCTGCTCCCATGAGGAGGGAGTAGTTCTCCATCGAGGCTCGGGGCTGTACCGGTAGCTATGTGGTTCATCTCTCTCCTATGTAGTTCAATACAATGATCTCATGAGCTGCTTTACATGATTGAGATTCATATGAGTTTTGTATCACAATTCATCTATGTGCTACTCTAGTGATGTTATTAAAGTAGTTCTATTCCTCCTGCATGTGTGTAAAGGTGACTAGTGCGTGCACCGTGTGGTTCTTGTCGTAGGCTATGATCATGATCTCTTGTAGATTGTGGAGTTAATTATCATTATGATATTATTGATGTGATCTATTCCTCCTACATATGCATGAAGGTTACAAGTGTGCATGCTATGCTAGTACTTGGTTTAGTCTCGTTGATCTATCTTACACTAAAGGTTACTTAAACATGAGCATTATTGTGGAGCTTGTTAACTCCGGCATTGAGGGTTCGTGTAATCCTACGCAATGTGTTCATCATCCAACAAAAGTGTAGAGTATGCATTTATCTATTCTGTTATGTGATCAATGTTGAGAGTGTCCACTAGTGAAAGTGTAATCCCTAGGCCTTGTTCCTAACTACTGCTGAGTTACTACTGCTTGTTTACTGTTTTACTGCGTTACTACTGCTGCAATACCACCACCATCAACTACACGCCAAGCACTTTTCTGCCACCGTTGCTACTGCTCATACTTATTTATACCACCTGTATTTCACTATCTCTTCGCCGAACTAGTGCACCTATTTGGTGTGTTGGGGACACAAGAGACTTCTTGCTTTGTGGTTGCAGGGTTGCATGAGAGGGATATCTTTGACCTCTTCCTCCCTGAGTTCGATAAACCTTGGGTATCCACTTAAGGGAAACTTGCTGCTGTTCTACAAACCTCTGCTCTTGGAGGCCCAACACTGTCTACAGGAAAGGAGGGGGAACGTAGACATCAAGCACTTTTCTGGCGCCGTTGCCGGGGAGGAAAGGTAAAAGGCTCTCATACTACGGTCCCAGGTAAAGTATTTTTCTGGCGCCGTTGTGTGTGTGCTCGAAGCTATTTCCTTTAGATCCTGCAATTGCATCTTGTTGTTTCTTGTTTACACTAGTTTGGCATAATGTACAAGAGTGAGCTTCTTGTTCTATTTCCTGATTTAAAACATGGATTGTTTGATGCGAAAATTAAAAAACCTATGAAATCTTCTTTGCATGCTGGTAGTAATATTAGTATGAACGCTTTGAACACCATTGTTGACAATGATATAGAAAGTTCTAAGCTTGGGGACGCTGGTTTTCATGATATTTTTAGTCCCCCAAGCATTGAGGAGAAAATTTTCTTTGATGATACTTTGCCTCCTATTTCGATGATTATAATGATAGTGGTCCTTTGATGCCACTTACTGCTGAGAGTAAATTTTGTTGTGATTATACTATGCCTCCTACACTTGATGAGAATAATAATGATAGCTACTTTGTTGAATTTGCTCCCACTACAACTAATAAAATTGATTATGCTTATGTGGAGAGTAATAATTTTATGCATGAGACTCATGATAAGAATGCTTTATGTGATAGTTATATTGTTGAGTTTGCTCATGATGCTACTGAAAGTTATTATGAGAGAGGAAAATATGGTTGTAGAAATTTTCATGTTACTAAAATGCCTCTCTATGTGCTGAAATTTTTGATGCTACACTTGTTTTATCTTCCTATGCTTGTTACTTTGCTCCTCATGAACTTGTTTATTTACAAGATTCCTATGCATAGGAAGCATGTTAGACTTAAATGTGTTTTGAATTTGCCTCTTGGTGCTCTCTTTTGCTTCAAATACTATTTCTTGCGAGTGCATCATTAAAACTGCTGAGCCCATCTTAATGGCTAAAAAGAAAGAACTTCTTGGGAGATAACCCATGTGTTATTTTGCTACAGTACTTTGTTTTATATTTGTGTCTTGGAAGTTGTTTACTACTGTAGCAACCTCTCCTTATCTTAGTTTTGTGTTTTGTTGTGCCAAGTAAAGTCTTTGATAGTAAAGTAAGTACTAGATTTGGATTACTGCGCAGTTCCAGATTTCTTTGCTGTCACGAATCTGAGCCCATTGCCCTGCAGGAAGCTCAGAAAATTATGCCAATTTACGAGCATGATCCTCAGATATGTACGCAACTTTCATTCAATTTGAGCATTTTCATTTGAGCAAGTCTGGTGGCCTAATAAAATCCATCTTTACGGACTGTTCTGTTTTGACAGATTCTGCCTTTTATTTCGCATTGCCTCTTTTGCTATGTTGGATGAATTTCTTTGATCCATTAATGTCCAGTAGCTTTATGCAATGTCCAGAAGTGTTAAGAATGATTGTGTCACCTCTGAACATGTTAATTTTTATTGTCCACTAACCCTCTAATGAGTTGTTTCGAGTTTGGTGTGGAGGAAGTTTTCAAGGGTCAAGAGAGGAGGATGATATACTACGATCAAGGAGAGTGAAAGCTCTAAGCTTGGGGATGCACCCGGTGGTTCATCCCTGCATATATCAAGAAGACTCAAGCGTCTAAGCTTGGGGATGCCCAAGGCATCCCCTTCTTCATCGACAAATTATCAGGTTCCTTCTCTTGAAACTACATTTTTATTCGGCCACATCTTATGTGCTTTTTCTTGGAGCGTCTGTTTGTTTGCTTTTGTTTTTGTTTGTGTTTGAATAAATTGGATTACATCATGCTTGTGGGGGAGAGAGACACGCTCCGCTGGTTCGTATGAACACATGTGTTCTTAGCTCATAATATTCATGGCGAAGTTTCCTCTTCGTTAAATTGTTATATGGTTGGAATTGGAAAATGATACATGTAGTAATTGCTATAATGTCTTGGGTAATGTGATACTTGGCAATTGTTGTGCTCATGTTTAAGCTCTTGCATCATATACTTTGCACCTATTAGTGAAGAATACATAGAGCATGCTAAAATTTGGTTTGCATAATTGGTTTCTCTAAAGTCTAGATAATTTCTAGTATTGAGTTTTGAACAACAAGGAAGACGGTGTAGAGTCTTATAATGTTTACAATATGTCTTTTATGTGAGTTTTGCTGCACCGGTTCATCCTTGTGTTTGTTTCAAATAACCTTGCTAGCCTAAACCTTGTATCGAGAGGGAATACTTCTCATGCATCCAAATACTTGAGCCAACACTATGCCATTTGTGTCCACCATACCTACCTACTACATGGTATTTCTCCGCCATTCCAAAGTAAATTGCTTGAGTGCTACCTTTAAACAATTCAAAATTTATTACCTCTTATTTGTGTCAATGTTTTATAGCTCATGAGGAAGTATGTGGTGTTTATATTTCAATCTTGTTGGGCAACTTTCACCAATGGACTAGTGGCTTCATCCGCTTATCCAATAATTTTGCAAAAAGAGCTGGCAATGGGATTCCCAGTCCCAAATTAACAAACTAAAAATAGACACTCCTCCATGGTATGTGATTGTTGGACGGCACCCGAAGGATTCGGTTAGCCATGGCTTGTGTAAGCAAAGGTTGGGAGGAGTGTCATCATAATAAAACTAAAATAAAAAGGTACTCCTTCATGGTATGAGATTGTTGGCAGGCACCCGAGGATTCGGTTAGCCATGGTTTGTGAAAGAAAGGTTGGAAGGAGTGCCATCCAAAAATAAAATAAAATGGGAGCCGCTCTTTGAAGGTTTGTCCGGCAAGGGGGTTAGAGTACCCGCTACCATTCGTTGACAACAACATACACCTCTCAAAACTTTATTTTTATGCTCTCTTTATGTTTTCAAAATCAAAGCTCTAGCACAAATATAGCAATCGATGCTTTCCTCTTTGAAGGACCATTCTTTTACTTTTATTGTTGAGTCGGTTCACCTATTTCTCTCCACCTCAAGAAGCAAACACTTGTGTGAACTGTGCATTGATTCTTACATATTTGCATATTGCACTTGTTATATTGCTTTGCATTGACAATTATCCATGAGATATACATGCTATAAGTTGAAAGCAACCGCTGAAACTTCATCTTCCTTTGTGTTGCTTCAATGCCTTTACTTTGAATTATTGCTTTATGAGTTAACTCTTATGCAAGACTTATTGATGCTTGTCTTGAAGTGCTATTCATGAAAAGTCTTTGCTTTATGATTCACTTGTTTACTCATGTCATACACATTGTTTTGATCGCTGCATTCACTACATATGCTTTACAAATAGTATGATTAAGTTTATGATGGCATGTCACTCCGGAAATTATCTTTGTTATCGTTTTACCTGCTCGGACGAGCGGAACTAAGCTTGGGGATGCTGATACGTCTCCAACGTATCGATAATTTCTTGTGTTCCATGCCACATTATTGATGTTATCTACATGTTTTATGCACACTTTATGTCATATTCATGCATTTTCACGGAACTAACCTATTAACAAGATGCCGAAGTGCCGGTTCCTGTTTTCTGCTGTTTTTGGTTTCAGAAATCCTAGTAACGAAATATTCTCGGAATCGGACGAAATCAACGCCAAAGTTCCTATTTTCATCGGAAGCATCCAGAACACCGGGAAGGACCGGAGGGGGGCCACGGGGCCACCAAACCCTAGGCTGGCGCGGCCGGAGGGGGGCCGCGCCGCCCTATGGTGTGGCCCCCTGTCAGCCCTCCTGCGCCGCCTCTTCGCCTATATAAAGCCCCCGGATCGGAAAACCCGATACCAATTGACGAAACCCACAGAAACCTGCCAGAGCCGCCGCCATCGCGAAGCCAAGATCTGGGGGACAGGATCTCTGTTCCGGCACGCTGCCGGAGCGGGGAAGTGCCCCCGGAAGGCTTCTCCATCGACACCGCTGCCATCTCCACCGCCATCTCCATCACCGCTCGTTGCTCCCATGAGGAGGGAGTAGTTCTCCATCGAGGCTCGGGGCTGTACCGGTAGCTATGTGGTTCATCTCTCTCCTATGTAGTTCAATACAATGATCTCATGAGCTGCTTTACATGATTGAGATTCATATGAGTTTTGTATCACAATTCATCTATGTGCTACTCTAGTGATGTTATTAAAGTAGTTCTATTCCTCCTGCATGTGTGTAAAGGTGACTAGTGCGTGCACCGTGTGGTTCTTGTCGTAGGCTATGATCATGATCTCTTGTAGATTGTGGAGTTAATTATCATTATGATATTATTGATGTGATCTATTCCTCCTACATATGCATGAAGGTTACAAGTGTGCATGCTATGCTAGTACTTGGTTTAGTCTCGTTGATCTATCTTACACTAAAGGTTACTTAAACATGAGCATTATTGTGGAGCTTGTTAACTCCGGCATTGAGGGTTCGTGTAATCCTACGCAATGTGTTCATCATCCAACAAAAGTGTAGAGTATGCATTTATCTATTCTGTTATGTGATCAATGTTGAGAGTGTCCACTAGTGAAAGTGTAATCCCTAGGCCTTGTTCCTAACTACTGCCGAGTTACTACCGCTTGTTTCTTGTTTTCTTGCGTTACTACTTGCTGCAATACCACCACCATCAACTACACGCCAAGCACTTTTACTGCCACCGTTGCTACTTGCTCATACTTATTTATACCACCTGTATTTCACTATCTCTTCGCCGAACTAGTGCACCTATTTGGTGTGTTGGGGACACAAGAGACTTCTTGCTTTGTGGTTGCGGGGTTGCATGAGAGGGATATCTTTGACCTCTTCCTCCCTGAGTTCGATAAACCTTGGGTATCCACTTAAGGGAAACTTGCTGCTGTTCTACAAACCTCTGCTCTTGGAGGCCCAACACTGTCTACAGGAAAGGAGGGGGAACGTAGACATCAGTTACCACATGCCATGAATGCACCTTCTTGCCATATGCACCATCGCCATGCATTTCATACTATCTTGCTTGACACTAATGGTGATGTGCACAAGTCATGGAACATCATGATGGATGATGTGTTCCTTTACCATGCACACACGCTTTTTGTTCTCTCTATTGTGTGTATAGGTACCCGAACGACAACATCCACCGCCACGGAGCATGAGTTGACGAAACGTGCAATTGAGAGCTACCCCACCAAGGACAAACTCCATCACCAAACCCGCGGGATTCAAACCAAAGTGATACCGGGTGGCCTTTGGACACCGCCTCCTCAAGACCAACAAGCCCTCCTCGTGGTCCAATGACACGAGCTCGAGCCAAAGCCCTACACCAAGAGGTATTGAATATATAAGACCCCTTGTGTGGCCCGATCTCGCGGATTGACTTCGAAACCAAAGGGGAGAGATGGGAGAACGCGAGGAACACGAAGAACACGACGGGCACGAGGAACTCCGAGACTCACGCACGCACACCAACCCGATACACCCGATGCTTACCTCCGTGGCTCGATGGGCCACGCCAATAGAATCTCCTAGGAAGAGGCACGGGGCAGAATTCCCGGAGAGAGATTGGGGTTGGAGAGGAAGAGCTTGGTGAAAGAGAGAGAGTAACAAGTACTAGAATCTCCTTCAACAAGATCAAAGTCAACAACCAAGGTGCCTTGATTACAGAGGGATGATACCCAAGGGAGACTAAGCTCAAAGGTAGGTTTGAGTTCAAAACAAGTCTAAGGGGTAAAGGGGGTGTCCTGGGTGCTTATATAGTCTTACAAGGCGACACGGGCCGAAAAGGTACAAGTGAAACCGGTTCGGGCCGAAAAGGCATCTTTAGTCGGGCAGGCCGGTCAGGAGGCCGGTCAGACCGGACCTGGGACCGGACAGTCCGGTCGCCGACCGGGTCCTGGACCGGGCTGCAACCGGGCGGGGTGCCGGGGTTACTGGATGGCGCCCGGATGGCACCGGTTGGGAGGCCGGTCTGGTACCGAATGGCCCGGTTGACTGGCCGGTCGACCGGATTCTTGACCGGGTGGCCCGGTCAGGAGGCCGGTCAACCGGGTTCTGGACCGGCCGGCCATCTTCTCTTCCTTGCGTTCTTCGGGCGACTTCCGGTCCAATTCCATGTCCATCTTCATGACCAGCTGCTCCTCTCCTCCTCTTGACCACGGCATGTCCTCCTCTCCGGCGTCTTGATGTGCCTTGTACCTAATGACACATAGCACGTCGGCATGAGGTAGCATTCCATCCAAAGGGGTATCAAGATCAAGGGTGGTGAGGAGCGAATTCACCTTATCATGTAGCGCTTTAACTCGAGCCCGAGTCATCGGTCCACTTGGGGGACTAGTTGGTCTTGGTGTGGAGGTGACCGAAGGCCACCCCGCATCATCTCCCCCCCCCCCCTTGGGAAAGAGTCGTCCTCGACTCTTGTTCCTCTTCATCTTCATGATATGGCGATAAGTCCGACACGTTGAACGTGTTGCTCACCAAGTACTTGGAGGTGGGGATGTCGATGACGTAAGCTGATAAGGGGTGGCCCGATCTTCTCAGTAAGCGACGGGTGTAGATGGACACGTGAGGGTAGCAGCGGATGAAATCGATGATGATGAGGAGGATAACTTGTATGACGCCGACGAAGTCTCTCGATTGATTCCTGATGCCAATGCAACAGCTCTCAACCCTGCAAGATATTCGCAACTCCACACACTTGCGCACGTAGCCGCCGACCACGAAGCGGTAAATTGCAATCTTCTAATCCCCAATGGAACAGCAGATCACACACAAACTTTCAGTAGCATAAAACTCCAGATCGATGCGAATTGGAGAGTAGTATTCAATAGTTTTGCAGAGCAAACAACTAAGAACTAGGGTTTATCTTAAACGTGGTCTAAAGCAACTTTGGGGACGTCCCAGGGACTTATATAGGCGTTCGGGACGACCTCAGGTCGAAAAAGTACGGAAATAACCGACCCAGAATAGATCTGGTCGAGACAGACTCGGACTCGGCCGGTCTGGGGGCCGGTCGACCGGGCCTCGGGACCGGGTGGTCCGGTCCTAGACCGGGTCTCGAGGACCGGGCGGAAACCGGACGAAGCGTCCGTGTTCCCTGGATGTTGCCCGGATGGCACCGGTTCAAAATCCGGTCGGCGACCGGGTGGCCCGGCGCCACGGCCGGTCTGACCGGGCCTGGAACCGGCCTGAAGAACTCCTCCTCTCGCGCATGCCTCCCGCTCCTCCCTCGCGCGTCCATGGGATGTCTTCACGTCCAGCTCCATGTCCAGCTTCACGTCCAGCTTCTTGTCCAGCTGCTCCTCTCCTCCTCGTGCGATGCTTGGTTCCTCCTCATACATGATCATACATAAGTAATACGACTTAGGTAATATAAAGTTCTCGTCGATCAAAATATCATTTAGGAACAAGTTCACCTGTTGTTTAAGTAGCTTCGCACGAGCTCGTGTCATTGATCCAATCCTAACTTCATTGGACTTGAGCTTCACAGCTTCATCTTCATCTTGCAATGACGGAGGTAGTAGTGAGGTAGGGATGTCCTCATCATCTCCCCCTTCAAAAGGCGTCGACCTCGACGCTCCAAGGTCTTCTCCGTCATATGGTGTCAAATCAGCAACATTGAAAGAATTACTGACACCAAACTCATCAACCGGAAGATCTATCGAGTATGCATTATCATTGATCTTGGCAAGCACTTTGTAAGGACCAGCACCACGAGGCTTCAACTTAGACTTCCGCAGCTTCGGGAACCTATCCTTGCGAAAATGTACCTGCACCATATCACCGAGGCTTGAACAACATTTCTTTGCGCTTCTTGTTCATCCTTGCAGCATTGCTCTTGCCTTTCTTTTCTATCAACTCTTTAGTCTTCACATGTATTTTCTTCACAAAATCTGCCCTCTTGGATGCCTCCATATTAACTCGCTCATGTATGGGCAAAGGCAACAAGTCAAGTGGAGTAATGGGTTTGAAACCATACACCACCTCAAAAGGACACAGCTCCGTGGTAGAGTGTACCGCCCTGTTGTAAGCAAATTCCACATGCGGCAAACACTCTTCCCACTCCTTCAGGTTCTTCTTGATAATGGATCTCAACAATTGTGACAAGGTTCTATTCACCACTTCAGTTTGACCATCGGCTTGGGGATGACAAGTTGTACCGAAAAGTAGCTTTGTCCCCAGCCTTTCCCCAAAGTGTCTTCCGAAGTAGCTCATGAACTTCACATCACGATCGAAACAATAGTCTTCGGGACTCCATGTAGTCGAACAATCTCCCCGAAAAACAGGTTAGCAACATGCGACGCATCGTCGCTTTTGTGGCAGGCAATAAAGTGTGACATTTTAGAAAATCTGTCCACTACCACAAATATAGAATCATGGCCTCTTTTAGTACGCGGCAAACCCAACACAAAATCCATACTTATATCCTCCCATGGTGTAGTAGGTGCCGGTAACGGAGTATACAAACCGTGAGGCTTCGGCTTGGACTTGGACTTGTTGCAAGTAATGCACCTCTTGACATACCTGTCCACGTCCCGCCTCATCTTTGGCCAATAAAAGTGATCAGTGAGCACGATTCTGGAACACATAGTTTGTTAGCTCTAAACAAGAACCCATCGTGTATGTGATATTTTTCCCAAGCTTTACCAATAACACATAAGCGGTATGGTTCAGAAAAATCATGATCAGTCGCATATAAATCACATAACACCTCTAATCCAGGAATTTTAACATCAAGATGGGTTAATAGCATAGTTTTCCTAGATAGAGCATCAGCAACAATATTATCTTTTCCCTTCTTATGCTTAATAATGTACGGAAAAGACTCAATAAACTCAATCCACTTAGCAAGACGCCTATGCAAAGTAGATTGGGCTTTCAGATATTTCAAAGCTTCATGATCAGAATGTATGATAAATTCTTTTGGCCACAAATAATGTTGCCAAACCTCAAGAACTCTAATTAAAGCATACAATTCTTTATCATATATTGGATAGTTCAACTTAGCACCGGAAAGTTTCTCGAAAAATATGCAATTGGGCGACCCTCTTGCATCAACACACCACCAATTCCAATACCACTAGCATCACATTCAATCTCAAATTGCTTATTGAAATCGGGAAGTGCAAGCAACGGTGCAGAAGTTAACAATCGTTTCAGTTCATCAAAAGCATGATCTTGGGCAACGCCCCACTCAAAGACAACACCCTTTTTAGTCAATACATTCAAAGGTGCAGCAATAGTAGAAAAATTGGGCACAAAACGGTGATAAAACCCAGCCTGACCATGAAAACTTCTAACTTGACTCACATTCATGGGAGTAGGCCAATTTTGAATAGCTTCAATTTTAGACACATCTACTTCTAGTCCATGCTTAGAGACAACATAACCCAGAAATATGACCTTATCTTTGCAAAATGTGCACTTCTCAAGATTACCATAGAGTTTACTATCACGCAACACTTGCAAAACATGTCGAATATGTATACTATGATCAGATTCATTGCGGCTGTAGATTAATATGTCATCAAAATACACAACCACAAACTTGCCAATAAAATCACGCAAAACATGGTTCATCGGCCTCATGAAAGTGCTAGGTGCATTAGTTAAACCAAAAGGCATTACTAACCACTCATATAAACCAAATTTTGTTTTAAAGGCGGTTTTCCACTCATCCCCTTCTTTCATCCTAATTTGATGATAACCACTACGCAAATCAATTTTAGTGAAAACAACAGCACCACTCAATTCATCTAGCATATCCTCTAAACGGGGAATAGGATGACGATATCGAATAGTAATGTTGTTTATCGCTCTACAATCTACGCACATACGCCATGTACCATCTTTCTTAGGAACAAGAATAACAGAACGAAGACAAGGACTAAGGCTTATGCGGATATAACCTTTGTCGAGTAGCGCTTGTACTTGCTTCTCGTATCTCCTTCGTTTCTTCGGGATTCGTTCTATATGGCGCCCTATTGGGCAGCGATGCTCCGGGATCAAGTCAATTTGATGCTCAATACCTCGCAATGGTGGAAGTCCTGCGGGTACCTCTTCCGGAAACACGTCGCTGAATTCCTGCAAAACATTAGAAACACCAAGAGGAAGAGGGGTCATGTCGTTAGAAACCAAAACCGTACCCTTGTACATGAGCACAATAGGCATGGATGTAGGATCCTCACAAAATTCTCTCATGTCTTGTTTGGTGGCTAATGAAACTAAGGAATTCACTCTCTCACTTTTCGTTATATCACTCACAGCATTACAATTCTCTCGTTTATCTATGGATGCATCTTCCAAGTTTACTTCAATCTTCTGACGAGACTCATTGACAATTTGCTGTGGTGACATAGGCTGTAAGTTAATTTTCTTGCCCTTGAACTCCAAGTGATATGTATTGGCGCGGCCATTGTGTTGCACATAACGGTCATAGAGCCATGGCCGGCCCAACAGCAGGTGACAAACCGTCATAGGAACCACATCAAAATCAATGGAATCCTTATACGGTCCAATCTCAAAATCAACTCGCACCATGTGGCTCACCTTCATCTCACCATTATTGCTCAACCACTGAATATAATATGGATGTGGGTGCGGTAGATACTTCAGTTTCAGCTTGGCACATAACTCTTTGCTTGCTAGATTGCGACAACTCCCGCCATCAATAATGACCTTGCAAGCTTTATCGGGACCAACTAGTGCCTTTGTTTGGAACAAATTACAGCGTCGTGTAGATGCACTTGATCGCACATTAAGAACACGCTGCGAGACAACAATAGTTTGAGCTTCCGAAGGAAAAGCATCATAACCATCGCTATCATAATCATCCTCATCTGGAGCATTTGGATCAACATCATCTCCAGTTTCATACTCATTGTCCTCATTAATGATCATAACTTTGCGATTAGGACAATCCTTCTTGAAGTGACCCTTGCCACCACATGTATGACAAGCCATATCGCGATTGCGCGCTGTCGACATGTTAGAACTAGTTCCACTTGCTGCAGGAGCGGGCTTCTTTGTGTTGGTGACACTAGAAACCGGCTTGCTAGACGAAGAAGGAACATCCGCAGGGCGCGTAGATGGCGCCATGGAGGGCGGCGCGCGGGGTGTGTAACGCCCAGCGCCTGTAGCACGGCCCTTCATTTGCAGTTCTTCAGCCAACTGTGACTCAGCTTCTCTCGCATGATGTAGCAACTCATTCATAGTAGCATAAGTGTGATGACGCACAATACCCTTGATGTTAAATCCGAGACCATTCAGAAATCTCTCGTAGTGTCATCTCAAGAGACTCACGGACACGGCACGCTGCATAAGCATCTCCATCTCCATGTAGTAAGCATCAACTCGTCAACACACCTTGTTTCAATTGGGTCAACTTGTCAAAGACGGAACGCAAGTAATTGGTAGGCACAAAACGAGCTCTCATTGCCGCCTTCATAGCACGCCATGTGATAATAGGCAGCTCACCATCTTCTTCTCGAGCACTCACAAGTCCATCCCACCAACGCAATGCATAACCATCAAATTAAGAGGAAGCAAGCTTGATCTTCCTATCTTCGAGATAGTCGGATGTAAACGCCATAATCTCTCAATCTTCAGCTCCCATGTAAGATATTCTTCAACAGCAGTACCTCCTTCAAATCTGGGAATTGAGAACTTGGGTTTACCCAAACCATCGTCTTGTTGTTGTAGAACACGTTGGGCTCCGACGGGGACAAAACCACGACCACGGAACGCATCACCAACGCCATGTCCAAGACCACGACCAACACCACGCCCTTGAGCATGAGCAGCTTCGGCATTGTCACCTTGCACACTGCCATCTTCATCAAGTGGTGGTTGTTGTTGCACCATTATACGTATCTCACCAACGGCGGTTGTCAAAGCTTGTATAGATGCTTGAAGAGTCGTCACCGATGTTTGAACGGTATGAACCGCTGTAGTAGTCTCATCGACCTTCAAGTGAACACTCTGAATATCCTTGTCCAACGCTTCATTGGCAACACGGATTTCACGTTGTAGGTGATCACGTAGTGCCTCATACTCCAGCCAAGTAACCGTCGCTGCTCGGATCCTTTTCTCGCATCACATCAACATTCTCGGTAGAAGACATGATTAGTAGGTTAGTGCACTAAACAAAAATCTTTGGTGGTACTCTCACAACTCACTCAAAACCGATAAGAAAGGTAAATCTTACCGCTCCAAAGTGAATTAGTATTGCTTACCAACTTGGATTGACTGGACTAGTGCACGGATGTAGCGAAGCGAATATCAAGGGTATAAGAACAATCACACGACAAAGCAGGATATATGTGGGGCTGTAGGTGGGCTACCTATTTGCACCAATAACAAGCTCTAGCGCGGACCGTAGACAACCAATGATACTCACACAAGGCGATATAATGGGGCAATGCAACTATATGTGGAAAAAGTTGCAATGCACTAGAGAGACGCTAGCAAAGCTCAACGAGACAAGGCACAAGATTGCTCAACTACGGGTGCAGTAAAGTAAACTTAGGCCTTCACTTGATTCAACTAGCACAACACTTTTCTTTTTGGATTTTTCTTTTTGTAGAACACACGCAGCTATGTAACTCTTTTTGCTTCTTTTCAATTTTCTCTTTTTTTTTAATTTTTTTTTTTGACTCAACTCCTTGATAACACGGCCAACAGAAATTGCAAAGCACCAAAACCCTAACGAGCAGCTTCGTCGAGCGGTAAAACTAGTCTCTTCCGGGGAAGTTCCTAGTCACTTTATATCGATAGGTCTGTGTCTATGGTTGGGAACAAGCACACCGTATGCTATGTGGACTCGGAGTAACAAAACTGACACACTATGATAAACTAGATGATAGAGAAAACACAAACCCTAACAATTCGACTAGATGAAAGATAAAGATACGCAAAAACAACTACGAAAAGCAACTAAAACTCGAAATTAGTGCAATCTAAGGCTATGGCAAACCCTAACCCTAACTTTTTATGGCTTTTTCTGGGATAGGAAAACACTCACAACTCAACTATGGGGTGGATTGTGGATGGCTTACCGAGGAAAACCGGAAATCCGATACCAAGATGATAAGGGGTGGCCCGATCTTCTCAAGAAGCGACGGGTGTAGATGGACACGTGAGGGTAGCAGACGGATGAAATCGATGATGATGAGGAGGATAACTTGTATGACGCCGACGAAGTCTCTCGATTGATTCCCGATGCCAATGCAACAGCCTCTCAACCCCGCAAGATATTCGCAACTCCACACACTTGCGCACGTAGCCGCCGACCACGAAGCGGTAAATTGCAATCTTCTAATCCCCAATGGAACAGCAGATCACACACAAACTTTCGTAGCATAAAACTCCAGATCGATGCGAATTGGAGAGTAGTATTCAATAGTTTTGCAGAGCAAACAACTAAGAACTAGGGTTTATCTTCAACGTGGTCTAAAGCAACTTTGGGGACGTCGCAGGGACTTATATAGGCGTTCGGGACGACCTCAGGTCGAAAAAGTACGGAAATAACCGACCCAGAATAGATCTGGTCGAGACGGACTCGGACTCGGCCGGGTCTGGGGGCCGGTCGACCGGGCCTGGGACCGGGTGGTCCGGTCCTAGACCGGGTCTGTGACCGGGCGGAAACCGGACGAAGCGTCCGTGTTCCCTGGATGTGGCCCGGATGGCACCGGTTCAAAATCCGGTCGGCGACCGGGTGGCCCGGCGCCACGGCCGGTCTGACCGGGCCTGGAACCGGCCTGAAGAACTCCTCCTCTCGCGCATGCCTCCCGCTCCTCCCTCGCGCGTCCATGGGATGTCTTCACGTCCAGCTCCATGTCCAGCTTCACGTCCAGCTTCTTGTCCAGCTGCTCCTCTCCTCCTCGTGCGATGCTTGGTTCCTCCTCATACCTGATCATACATAAGTAATACGACTTAGGTAATATAAAGTTCTCGTCGATCAAAGTATCATTTAGGAACAAGTTCACCTGTTGTTTAAGTAGCTTCGCACGAGCTCGTGTCATTGGTCCAATCCTAACTTCATTGGACTTGAGCTTCACAGCTTCATCTTCATCTTGCAATGACGGAGGTAGTAGTGAGGTAGGGATGTCCTCATCATAAGCTTTGTTGTTGATGCGTTTGAGGACCTTGAAGGGACCATCTCCTCTTGGCTTGAGCTTCGAGTTGCGTTCATGAGGGAATCTTTCCTTCCGGAGGTGGATCCAAACGAGGTCGCCTTCTTGAAATATGCGTTCCTTCTTCTTGGCGTTGAGGCGGGTAGCTTGACGAAGCACATGTTCTTGAATGGTAGCTCTTGTTTCTTCATGAAGTTTCTTGACGGCGGCGGTGCGCTTGTCGAAATCCATGTTGATCCGCTCGTGAAGGGGGAGCGGGAGTATGTCGAGTGCCGTGAGCGGCTCAAACCCGTAGACGACCATGAAGGGACTCCTTGATGTAGTCGAGTGCTTGGCGCGGTTGTAGGCGAACTCTGCGTGTGGAAGGCATTCCTCCCATGACTTCAAGTTTTTCTTCACGAGGATGCGTAGAAGGGTGGAGAGGCTTTGATTGACCACTTCCGTTTGGCCGTCCGTTTGCGGGTGCGAGGATGATGAGAATAAGAGCTTCACTCCAAACTTTGCCATGAGCGACTTCCAAAGATAACTCATGAACTTGACGTCTCGATCCGACACAATGTTTTGCGGTACTCCATGTAGGCGAACAATTTCCCTGAAAAACAATGAAGCAATGTGTGAAGCATCGTCACTCTTATGGCAAGGTATGAAATGAGCCATCTTAGAGAATCTATCCACTACCACAAATATAGAATCATGACCATGCTTAGTACGAGGCAATCCTAGAACAAAATCCATGCTAATATCCGTCCATGGTGCATGTGGAATAGGCAATGGGGTGTAAAGACCATAAGGGTTGGAGGTAGACTTAGCTTGTAAGCATGTAGTGCACCGGCGGCAAAGGCGTTCCACGTCGCGGTAGATTCTTGGCCAATAGTAGTGGGTTGAGAGCATGGCGTATGTCTTCTCTCGACCAAAGTGTCCCATAAGACCACCTCCATGTGACTCTTGCAAAAGCAATTTTCGAAGCGAAGACTCGGGAATGCAAATCTTGTTAGCTTTAAACAAGTAGCCA
This sequence comes from Lolium rigidum, assembly GCF_022539505.1. NCBI lineage: Eukaryota > Viridiplantae > Streptophyta > Magnoliopsida > Poales > Poaceae > Lolium > Lolium rigidum. Next base: position 223,720,712 of record NC_061514.1, read on the forward strand.
TCATGCAAATAGAAATCATCCACTCCTCGTTCAATGGAGCACTTCTCAAAAATTGGAGCAAAGAAAGAATCGGAAGGATAGAGTTCTTTGATCTCTTCAAGTCCCAAAACATGAAAATCCAAACGAGTTAGCAAAAGGGTGTTTTTACGGGAAAGAGCATCCGCCACAACATTGTCCTTGCCCTTCTTGTATTTGATCACATATGGGAAGGACTCAATGAACTCGACCCATTTTGCATGTCGTTTGTTCAAGTTGTGTTGGCTTTTCAAATATTTTAAGGATTCATGGTCGGAATGAATGATAAACTCTTTTGGCCAAAGATAGTGTTGCCAAACTTCAAGAACGCGAACCAAAGCGTAGAGCTCCTTGTCATATATAGGATAGTTGAGGCGTGCGCCATCTAACTTCTCACTATAGTATGCCACGGGTTTGCCCTCTTGCATAAGAACACCACCAATGCCAAGCCCACTTGCATCACACTCAATCTCAAAAGTTTTGGCAAAATTTGGAAGAACAAGAAGGGGAGCTTCGGTAAGGCATTTCTTCAACTCATCAAAAGCATTTTGTTGGGCCTTGCCCCAAACAAACGGAACATTCTTCTTGGTAAGCTCATTCAAAGGGCAAGCAATGGTGCTAAAATCTTTCACAAAGCGGCGGTAGAAACCGGCAAGTCCATGAAAACTTCGGACTTGGCCAACATTTGTAGGAGTAGGCCAATTATGGATGGCCTATACCTTGGAAGAATCAACTTCAATCCCATTAGCGGAAACCACAAAGCCAAGGAAAACCAATTTGTTTTGAGCAAAGGTGCACTTGGGGAGGTTAGCATAAAGCTTTTCATGACGCAAGATGCACAAGACTTCTCTCACATGTTGCACATGGTCCTCGAGATTTTGCTATAAATGAGAATGTCATCGAAATAGACAACCACACTCTTGCCAATGAGAGGACGCAAGATGTGATTCATGAGGCGCATGAAAGTTGATGGAGCATTGGAAAGACCAAATGGCATAACAAGCCATTCATATAGACCGAGTTTGGTCTTGAATGCCGTTTTCCATTCATCACCAATTGCCATGCGGATTTGGTGGTAGCCACTACGCAAATCGATTTTAGAGAAAATCGTGGCACCACTAAGCTCATCGAGCATATCATCTAAACGCGGAATGGGATGGCGGTAACGGACGGCAATGGCATTGATGGGGCGACAATCCATACACATCCGTTGCGTCTCATCCGGTTTAGGCACAAGAATCACGGGAACCGCACAAGGGCTAAGGCTTTCGCGGACGTACCCTTTAGCGAGGAGATCTTGTATTTGGCGTTGGATCTCCTTTGTGTCTTCGGGGTTGGTGCGGTAGGCGGCACGGTTTGGAAGCGGAGCGCCGGGTATGAGGTCGATGCGGTGTTCGATGCCTCGAAGTGGTGGTAGTCCATGAGGTAGCTCGTCGGGGAAGACGTCTTGAAACTTCTTCAAAAGAGACAACAAAGACGAAGGAATGTTGGTTAAGTCGTTAGTCGCCGATGATGGTCCCTTGCATATGAGCACATAGTGCAATATGGTGGATGGGTTCTCTTGGAGCTCTCTCCACTCACTCTTGGTGGCTAGAAGGACACTCTTGGACTCACTCATATATGGCTTGTGGCGCTCACTATCTTTGTGGTGGGTCGCTCCCTCTCCTCTCATCTCACTATGGTGGAAGTGATATTGTGCCCTTGCTAGAGCCTTCGCATTGTCGGCGATGATTTGGCTAGGAGTCATGGGGCGCAACTCGAACTTCTTGTCGTTGACCTTGAAGGTGTATGTGTTGGAGAGTCCATCATGTATCGCCTTCTTGTCATATTGCCAAGGGCGGCCAAGCAACATGTGGCACACCGTCATGGGTACCACGTCACACTCAATAGTATCCTCATAAGGTCCAATCTTGAAAGTGACGGTGACGGTATGTTGTATCTTGACGTTCCCTTGTCACTCAACCATTGGATATGGTAAGGGTGAGGATGCTTGCGGAGAGTGAGGTTGAGCTTCTCACACAACTTGGTGCTTGCAAGGTTATGGCAACTTCCACCGTCTATGATGACCTTGATCGACTTGCCACCAATTCCGGCACGGGTTTGGAAGATGTTGCACCGTTGTTCTTCCATATCATGAGGTTGCGTAGTTAGCACCCTTGTGACCACAAGTGAGGGACTGGGGTCATGCTCACATAAGAGAGGATCTTCTCCGCATTCTTGCTCATAAGCTTCTTCACTTTCCATGGCGGCTTGCACAAGGGCTTCATATTCATCCTCATCAAGCGTCTCGATATCACCATTCTCCATACTGATCATGACCTTGGTGTTCTTGCACTCAAACGACTTGTGACCTTGGGTGCCACACTTGAAGCAAGTGACACTAGAGGGTCCCGTGGATGCCTTAGAGGAGGCGGTGGAGGAGACCGTTTGCTTCATGCGACTTTGGATAGTCGGTTTCTTGGATGTTGTAGAGGACACGTCGGCCTTGGCACTTGTTGATGAGGTCTAAGACCCCGTGTGTGGCCCGATCTTGCGGATTGACGTCGAAACCAAAGGGGGAGATGGGAAAACGCGAGGGACACGAAGAACACGACGGGCACGAGTGATATGGATATCCAGGCCTGGTACACTAGGACAGCCATTGATACGAGGATTAAGTCTAAGGTTGTACCATTATTATTGTATCGTAGCATTGTTATTAGGAAATAATGTAGCCAGGTCATATGGTGGGCCAAATTAGGGTTTTAATAGAGTCTATTTGACTTGGGCCTGTCCAAGAGTATGGTGGGCCAAATTAGGTGTGAGAGTTCTTGAGTCTGTCAAGAGTAATCATATGTGTTTGAGTATCCTTGAATCTGTCAAGGGAGTTCAAGATCTATCGGTCCTATGGATCATCAAGGTGCATCGTGAAAGATCGGGAAGCCAGCCCTTATCATCTTGGTATCAGAGCTCCAGTTTTCCTCGGTAAGCCATCCACAATCCACCCCATAGTTGAGTTGTGAGTGTTTTCCTATCCAGAAAAAGCCATAAAAAGTTAGGGTTAGGGTTTGCCATAGCCTTAGATTGCACTAATTTCGAGTTTTAGTTGCTTTTCGTAGTTGTTTTTGCGTCTCTTTATCTTTCATCTAGTAGAATTGTTAGGGTTTGTGGTTACTCTATCATCTTGTGTTACTACATCATGTGGTATCAGTTTGCTAGGTTGATCACGGTGCAGATTGCTTTGTTGCTCGGTTGTTTCTGCTCGGTTGCCGTGGCTACCATTGGGTACGTCGCCGCCATGCTGTTGGTGAAGATCGAGGAAGAGGAAGTGGGCGGCAGAGTCAAGTTTCAAGAACATCTGCGAAGTTGTTGTTGACTGGCAGATCCGTTAGTCGATACGGTTGGAGGCAGATTGTGAAGTTGCTACGATTCTGTAGATTGGTTACTGTCGTGATCGCCGGCCAAATTGATTTTTGCTGGTGCTGTAGTTTCACGACGTACGGAGCAGCAGCGTGTGGGCACAAGGATCGATTGTCGTAGTCCAGGCGATCGATTCATTTGGTCATTATTTTCGATGGAGCTGATGGTGTGAGTTACGATCAGATCTAAGGACGGTACAGATCATATCGAAATAAGAAGGTTTGGTTTGGCCCGTACGTAAGTTTTCTTGCGAGGCTAGCAAAGGAAAGCAAAGTTCGGATCAAACTGGTTTTCTTTGGTGGTGCGTGGTGTCCAGGTAACAAACAAAAAAAAGAGTTATTTGCTTAGTACAGGCAGAGCTCAACCTGATCACTTTCCTTGGATGGGTGGCCACGTGAAGGTTTTCTCCTAGGCAACAGCAAATTATTAAAAAAAAGGAAGGTACAGGCTGGACCGTTTTGGGCAAGCTTGAAAAAAAAAGAGAAATCACGTGGAAAGTGGACTGGTTGTGCTACGCGACAAGCTGATTCACGGATGTTTTGTGCACGGACAGAAATAAAAGTGATGAGGACATCTCATCTCTTGATACAACCGCTGTACCTACAGCCACACAAATACAAGGACCAATCACTCGAGCTCGTGCCAAACAACTTAACTATCAGGTACTTTCGTTTCTTGGAACTATTCCTTACATACATGAGAATATGATGCTGCCTAAATCAGATATGTTTGTTACTCTTAGGAATGATGGACCAAGCATGGATGAGGATGACAAGCATTGGAGCATGATCACGCATGGAGGAGATGGCAGCAAGCGTTTGAGGATTGAAGATGACGCCGCAAGTGGAGATTTCAGAACTTTGAAGCCATCATAATGGAGCAACGATGCTTGGACGAATTCTACAAGTTTCCCCATCATAAAATTCGTCCAAGAGTTATTATTGGTGCTCACGTCACCTTATTTAATGGGCCAGGCCCATGTATTTTCGGATTAGGTATTTTAGGGGATTTTAAGAGGCCATATAAGTGGAGGAAGGCCCATTTAGGGTGTTTTTGGCCAACCCTAGCTGGTTGGACGAAAATCCCTTCACTTCCCCCATATATCCCTCCGTAGCCGTCATTAGAACTCGGGATTTTGATTAGATTAAAAGTTAGCCAATTGTTGCAACTCACGTGTACTTCTTTTGAGGCCAACGCCCGAACAAGACCGACTATTCGAATCCCACCATTATCAAGCAAGCTTTCATCTATATTCGCAATATTCCGATTGCATCTTTAGTTCTTACTTGTTCTCGATTTCGGGTAGGAATTAAGACCCTTGTTGGTCAGCTGATCGTGCTCCCGCAAGATCAGCAACTCCCGGAGATTGTCCTAGCGATTGCATTGGCGCACGAGCTTTGCACGTGTAGTCGGATCGTCAAGCACGAACTCCACCAACAAATCGAATTATCCTCGTCTCATCGAAAGATCGGCCACCTTTGCCCTATCAAGTGGTATCGGATTTCAGGTTGCTCGGTGAGATTTACGTTTTCCTAGTGTAGATTTGTTTTACCTATAACCCGTAAAAAGCCCCACAAAAAGAAGTTAGATTAGATCATCCGTCCCATAGCCCCCGCCAAGCCATTGCATGATCTTTTCGCTTTTGCTTTTTGAGTCTTCGTCTCGCAATCGTCGTGTCGCGTGCTGGTCTTAGCGTCTAGAGTCGTTAGAGTTTCGAGTTCTGGTCATAGTAGTCACGTCGCCGCCGCACCATCTCCGCTTGCAGTCCTCGCCATATCACCGCCACCATACACTTCCAGCACAGCTGCCATCAACTCTTTGTTGTTCCCCTTTGATTCCCATCATCGTAGGGTCTTTCTTGATCTTTGTTTCTGAGTTTTTCCGGGTTTTAGATCCGTTTTCTTGGTCAATTTCGCGTTTTCCGTCGGAATCCTGAAAGCAATCTAGCTGAAAAAGAAAAAAAAAAAATTTTCCCGTCGCCCGACCATAGAGACCTCTGTGGTCTAGCGCCACAGTAGATTCCCCGAAAAAAAAAAAAAAAACAATTCCGGTCGCCCGACCATAGAGACCTCTGTGGTCTAGCGCCACAGTAGATTCCCCCGAAAAAAAAAAAAAACTTTCCTTTGCATCTTGTGCCGCGTCGTGACCTCGTTGGTGATTTAGGCTCGCGTCTCTAATACGATCTAGCCTAGGACCAGCACAGTACCTTCGTTGAGCGTTTACTCAATTTGCATCGCTGATTTGATTATTGTGCCACCATATCACTATACTTTGCCTTCCCGGAGCTCTACATATTGTCTCCACGTGCACTGTGTCGACACCTGGTAATCGCTTTGGCAATCTTGGGAGACGCTGATCCTTGCTGGTTGTTACATCACCTTCCTCCTGTTTGGTAAGAACTTGTAAGAGCTTTGTATTTTGCTAGACGAATTGCGCGTGAACCACCATATTCCGTAGTTTGTAGGCATATACATTTGTGCTTTTCGTGTACTAACCATGTCGGACCCGCTGATCCGACCGCTGTTGACCCGGCCAAGATGACGCCCGAGCAGCTGCATGCTCACTTCACCCACCTTTTGGGCGGGCATGCACGTGACACCGATGCGCGCATTGGTGACGTGGATGCCAAACTCACCGACGCGGCTGGACAAGCTGGATGGCCTCGAGGCAGCTTTCAACTCCAAGCTCGACGCCAAGTTCCAGGAGCTTTTGACACGGTTACCGCCGCCTCGCGCCAACGTGCAACGCCGCGCACGCCGCGTTCCTCGTGCGGACGTTCCTGCGGGTACCGCTCCTCGCCGCTGCAGCCCGCACATGACGCGCCTTCCGATGAGGGATACGAAGACTATGAAGGGGACGCGGACGAGCAGGTAGATGAGAACATACTCGGACGGCGAGGAAGTCCAACAACCTGCACTCGGTCGTCTACGGCAGCTGAACCGCAACGCTCGACCACCTCCTCGCCCGTACGTAATGATGATGATCATGTTGCTAAACCGAAACCGAATATTCCGCCATTTGAGGGTAGATATAATCCCGATACATATCTTACATGGGAATTGGAAGTAGAACAACGCTTTGCATGTTTAAAATACCCCGATCACTTGCGTGTTAGTGCCGCTACTTGTGAGTTCACAGATTTTGCATCTATTTGGTGGTCCGAATATTGTAGAACACATGCAGACAAATATTCCCGCTACTTGGACTGGGTTAAAACTTGCTATGCGTACTCGTTTTGTTCCCACATTATCAACGTGATTTGCTGAAAAAATTGTCTCGCTTAGAACAAGGAAAAAATTCTGTAGAAGACTATTATCAAGAATTGCAAACCGGCATGATTCGCTGTGGTATTGTAGAGGATAATGAGGCTATGCTTGCACGTTTCTTTGGTGGTTTGAATAAAGAGATTCAGCATATTTTAGATTATAAGGAGTACAACACTATTACTCGCTTGTTTCATCTTGCTTGCAAAGCTGAACGTGAAGTGCAGGATCGTCAACCACCATGGAGAAGAGCTAATGTTTCTGCAGGTCGTACATCGTCATGGTCTCCGCGACAATCAGCGCCACAATCTCGTGGTACTGCACCAGCACCTACTACCTCCAAGTACACCGCGCCTGCATCACGAGCACCTCCTGCCACTACACCAACACCATCGGCTGGTCCTCCTCGGAGTTCATCTTCCATGGCCTCCACGGGAAGACGCGCGACATTCAATGTCGCAAATGCTTAGGATTTGGTCACATAGAGCGAGAATGCGAGAACCAAGCGTGTGATGTTGGTGCGAGAAGATGGAGAATATGATTCTGCAAGTGACTTTGATGAAGATACATTGGCCCTTATTGCCGCACGTGATGGTGCCAACTCGATTCCGAGAGAGAGATGGAGGTAATGGAAGCCGACACTCGCCGATCGAGTACAGGAGCTTAGTTGCACGGCCGTGTGTTGAGCGTGCAATTGAGCAAAGCTGAGCATGATCAACGCCACAATCTGTTCCAAACAAGAGGCGTTGTAAAAGAGCGAGCTATAAGGATCATCATTGATGGAGGGAGCTGCAATAATCTGGCTAGCGTTGATATGGTAGCGAAACTTTCTCTCCCTACAAGACAGCGCACACATCCATACTACATTCAATGGTTTGAGAGCTCTCGGAAGCTCAAGGTAACAAGAACTACACGTGTGCATTTTACTATCGGTACATATTCTGATTTTGTGGATTGTGATGTTGTACCTATGCAAGCTTGTTCTTTGTTACTTGGTAGACCTTGGCAATTTGATAGAGAGTCTGTTCATAATGGTAAAACTAATCAGTATTCTCTTATGCATGATGGAAAGAAAATTGGTCTCAAACCTATGACTCCTGAACAAATACTAAAAGATGATCTTGCTAGAGCTAGTAGAGTAAAAAACGAGGAGAAACTTAAGAGTGAGAATCAGATTGTTGATGCAGATTTTGTTCCACATAAGACTAATACTAAATCGATTCGAACCATGCTACCGAAATTCGTTTGAAAAATCCTTGTTTGCTTGCTAGCAAATCTGATATTGCTGAACTTGATGTGGACACTACTCAATGCTATGCTATCATTTGCAAAGAAGTTCTGTTTTCATTTGAGGATATGCCTCCTTCTTTTCCACCTGCGGTTGCTAACCTTTTGCGAGAATTCATTGATGTGTTCCCACAAGATGTTCCCCCCGGACTACCACCTATCCGTGGCATAGAACACCGGATTGACTTGATTCCAGGAGCGTCGCTGCCCAACCGTGCACCATACCGTACCAATCCCGAAGAGACGAAAGAGATTCAGCGCCAAATTCAGGTTCTCCAAGATAAAGGTTACATTCGTGAGTCTCTTAGCCCATGTGCTCGTTCCTACTATCTTGGTACCTAAGAAGGATGGTTCTTCACGCATGTGTACTGATTGTAGAACTATTAATAATATTACCATTCGATACCGTCATCCAATACCTCGTTTAGATGATATGCTTGATGAATTGAGTGGTTCCGTTATGTTCTCTAAAGTTGATTTGCGTAGTGGTTACCACCAGATTCGTATGAAATTAGGAGATGAATGGAAAACAGCGTTTAAAACTAAGTTCGGCTTATATGAGTGGTTAGTAATGCCCTTTGGTTTAACTAATGCACCTAGTACTTTCATGAGACTCGATGAACGAAGTTTTACGTGCTTTTATTGGACGTTTTGTGGTGGTATACTTTGATGATATTCTGATTTATAGCAAATCTTTGGAGGAACATTTGGATCATTTACGTGCTGTTTTCAATGCGTTACGTGATGCACGTTTGTATGGTAATCTTGAGAAGTGCACCTTTTGCACCAATCGAGTTGCGTTTCTTGGCTATGTTGTTACTGCGCAGGGAATTGAAGTTGATCCAGCCAAGATTGAGGCAATTGAGAGTTGGCCGCAGCCAAAGACGGTCACACAAGTGAGGAGTTTTCTTGGCCTCGCTGGCTTCTATAGGCGCTTTGTGAAAGATTTTGGATCCATTGCTGCGCCGCTGAATGAGCTTACAAAGAAGGATGTTCCCTTTGTGTGGGGCGATGCACAACAAGACGCCTTCATGATTCTGAAAGATAAGTTAACACATGCTCCATTACTCCAACTTCCTGATTTCAATAAGACTTTTGAGCTTGAATGTGATGCTAGTGGAATTGGTTTGGGAGGTGTGTTATTACAAGAGGGCAAACCTCGTTGCATATTTTAGTGAAAAATTGAGTGGGCCTAGTCTGAACTATTCTACTTATGATAAAGAATTATATGCGCTGGTTCGGACATTAGAAACTTGGCAACATTATTTATGGCCTAAAGAATTTGTTATACATTCTGATCATGAATCGTTGAAGCATATTCGTAGTCAAGCTAAGTTGAATCGTCGCCATGCAAAGTGGGTTGAGTTTATAGAGTCTTTTCCTTATGTTATCAAACACAAAAAGGGTAAAGATAATGTTATTGCTGATGCTTTGTCGCGCCGTTATACTATGCTATCTCAACTTGACTTCAAGATTCTTGGATTAGAAACTATAAAGGAACAATACTTGCTTGATGCTGATTTTAGCGATGTGTTGCTGAATTGTAAAGATGGTAGAACATGGAACAAATTCGTCCTCAATGATGGATTTGTGTTCCGTGCTAACAAGCTATGCATCCCAGATGGTTCCGTTCGTCTTTTGTTGTTACAGGAGGCGCATGGCGGAGGATTGATGGGTCATTTCGGTGTGAAGAAGACGGAGGATGTACTTGCTGCATACTTCTTTTGGCCACGTATGCGTCGAGATGTTGAGAGATTTGTGGCACGCCGCACTACATGTCAAAAAGCTAAGTCTCGACTTAATCCACATGGTTTATATATGCCTCTTCCTGTTCCTAGTGTACCGTGGGAGGATATTTCTATGGATTTCGTTTTGGGTTTGCCTCGTACACAGAAGGGGAGGGATAGTATCTTTGTTGTTGTGGATAGGTTTTCTAAGATGGCACACTTTATTCCATGTCACAAAATGCTACACATGTTGCTGATTTGTTCTTTCGCGAAATTGTGCGTTTACATGGTGTGCCAAATACTATTGTTTCTGATCGTGATACTAAATTTCTTAGCCACTTTTGGAGATGTTTATGGGCTAAGTTGGGGACTAAATTGCTATTTAGTACTACATGTCATCCCCAAACTGATGGACAAACTGAAGTAGTAAATAGAACTTTGTCTACTATGCTGCGGGCTGTTTTGAAAAAGAACTTAAAATTGTGGGAAGAATGTTTACCTCATGTTGAATTTGCTTACAATCGTTCGCTGCATTCTACCACTAAGATGTGCCCATTTGAGATTGTTTATGGTTTTGTACCACGTGCACCAATTGATTTGTTGCCTTTACCATCTTCTCGTGCAAAATAATTTGGATGCTACGTGACCGTGCTGAATTGATACTAAAATTGCATGAGACTACTAAAGACAACATAGCACGCATGAATGCTAAGTATAAAATTGCTTGGGGATAGAGGAAGAAAGCATGTTGTGTTTGATGTTGGTGATCTTGTTTGGTTGCATTTGCGCAAAGATCGTTTTCCTGAATTGCGCAAGTCTAAACTAATGCCCCGCGCTGCTGGTCCTTTTAAGGTGTTAGAGAAAATAAATGATAATGCATATAAACTTGAGCTTCCTGCTGAATTGGGTCCGGTTAGTCCTACATTTAACATTGCAGATTTGAAGCCTTACTTTGGTGAAGAAGAGGAGCTTTCGTCGAGGACGACTTCAATTCAAGAAGGGGGGCATGATGAGGACATCCCATCTCTTGATACAACCGCTGTACCTACAGCCACACAAATACAAGGACCAATCACTCGAGCTCGTGCCAAACAACTTAACTACTCGGTACTTTCGTTTCTTGGAACTATTCCTTACATACATGAGAATATGATGCTGCCTAAATCAGATATGTTAGTTACTCTTAGGAATGATGGACCAAGCATGGATGAGGATGACAAGCATTGGAGCATGATCACGCATGGAGGAGATGGCAGCAAGCGTTTGAGGATTGAAGATGACGCCGCAAGTGGAGATTTCAGAACTTTGAAGCCATCATAATGGAGCAACGATGCTTGGACGAGATTCTACAAGTTTCCCCATCATAAAATTCGTCCAAGAGTTATTATTGGTGCTGCGTCACCTTATTTAATGGGCCAGGTCCATGTATTTTCGGATTAGGTATTTTAGGGGATTTTAAGAGGCCATATAAGTGGAGGAAGGCCCATTTAGGGGTGTTTTTGGCCAACCCTAGCTGGTTGGACGAAAATCCCTTGACTTCCCCCATATATATCCCTCCGTAGCCGTCATTAGAACTGGGATTTTGATTAGATTAAAAGTTAGCCAATTGTTGCAACTCACGTGTACTTCTTTTGAGGCCAACGCCCAGAACAAGACCGACTATTCAGAATCCCACCATTATCAAGCAAGCTTTCATCTATATTCGCAATATTCTGATTGCATCTTTAGTTCTTACTTGTTCTCGATTTCAGGTAGGAATTAAGACCCTTGCTGGTCAGGCTGATCGTGCTCCCGCAAGATCAGTAACTCCCGGAGATTGTCCTAGCGATTGCATTGGCGCACGAGCTTTGCACGTGTAGTCGGATCGTCAAGCACGAACTCCACCAACAAATCGAATTATCCTCGTCTCATCGAAAGATCGGCCACCTTTGCCCTATCAAAAAGAAAGGACAGAAAAATGCGACATAAAAGGAGAGACTGGTTTTTAGAAGAATGCCTACTCAGGTGTGTTCAGCTTATTTGGATCCATAGAGTGCAGGAGTTTGTTCTGTGTGTTTTGGGTGATATGCATGGTGCACTTTCAGTTTGTATTTGGAAGATGCCTGTGTCTCAATCACGTTGATGGCGTCGGAGACCAAATGGCGCCAAGGACAAGTCAAGCTAGTCGAGAGGGAGGATGAGGTGTGGAAGACTGGCGAGGCTTGAGGATGAAGATCGGCGATGTTCTTATCTGATTACCCTTTTTCTAGCAGACCCTCACGCGTTGGGGACAACGCTTCTTGAAGAAGGGGAGAATGATATGGATATCCAGGCCTGGTACACTAGGACAGCCATTGATACGAGGATTAAGTCTAAGGTTGTACCATTATTATTGTATCGTAGCATTGTTATTAGGAAATAATGTAGCCAGGTCATATGGTGGGCCAAATTAGGGTTTTAATAGAGTCTATTTGACTTGGGCCTGTCCAAGTCGAATTAGGTTAGGCCCAATAAGGGCTGGCCGGCCACCCCACCCCTCATATAAGGTGGAGGTGCGGCTAGGGTTTCAAGTAGATTAGATTGAATCCAGAACATGTAGAACTTCGAGTTCATACTATCACCGTCCCTATGGGATCGGCGTGCGTGACGGCGTCTTGGACGTTCGTCCAGTTATCCAATAAAGGTGTGAGAGTTCTTGAGTCTGTCAAGAGTAATCATATGTGCTTGAGTATCCTTGAATCTGTCAAGGGAGTTCAAGATCTATCGGTCCTATGGATCATCAAGGTGCATCGTGAAAGATCGGGAAGCCAGCCCTCATCAACGAGGAACTCCGAGACTCACGCACGCACACCAACCCGATACACCCGATGCTTACCTCCGTGGCTCGATGGACCACGCCAATAGAATCTCCGTGGAAGAGACACGCGGTAGAATTCCCCGGAGAGAGATTGGGATTGGAGAGGAAGAGCTTGGGGAAGGAGAGAGAGTAACAAGTACTAGAATCTCCTTCAACAAGATCTAAGTCAACAACCAAGGTGCCTTGATTACGGAGGGATGATACCCAAGGGAGACTAAGCTCAAAGTTAGGGTTTGAGTTCAAAACAAGTCTAAAGAGCTAATGAGGGGTTCCGGCTACTTATATAGGCACACATGGCCAACAAGGGCGAGCAGTACGCAAAAGGATAAGTTAAGGCGGTTTGGTGGGGTACTCTCGTCGAGTCCGGTTTGGGATCCGGTCGAGGCCGGGCCTGCGGCCGGGCTGTCCGGTCACGGGTCCGGTCCGGCCGGGCCTGTGGCCGGGCGGGCCGGTCATGGGTCCGATCGGCCGGTCGGAAACCGGATCCCTGCGAGGTTTCCGGTCGTCGTCCGGTACGAGGGAGCTGGTCCGGTTTCCGACCGGTCGACCGGGCCTGTGACCGGGGAGCCCGGTTGTGGGTCCGGTCCGACCGGGTCCTGGACCAGCCAGCATCCGTCTCTTCCTTGGAGCGCTTCGAGCGACGTCGGCTTCGGCTCCATGATCATCTCCATGTCCAGCTGCTTCTCTCCCTCCCTTGATCTTGGCGCCTCCTCCTCTCCGAGGTCTTGTTGCGCCTTGTACCTAATGACACATAGCACGTCGGCATGAGGTAGCAATCCATCCAAAGGGGTACCAAGATCAAGGGTAGTGAGGAGCGAGTTCACCTCATCATGTAGAGCCTTGGCTCGGGCTCGTGTCATCGGTCCACTTGGGGGACTTGTTGGTCTTGGTGTGGAGGTGACCGAAGGCCACCCCGCATCATCTCCCCCTTGGGAAAGAGTCGTCCTCGACTCTTGCTCCTCTTCATCTTCATGATATGGCGATAAGTCCGACACGTTGAACGTGTTGCTCACCAAGTACTTGGAGGTGGGGATGTCGATGACGTAAGCGTTGTTGTTGATGCGTTTGAGGACCTTGAAGGGACCATCTCCTCTTGGCTTGAGCTTCGAATTGCGGTCATGAGGGAATCTTTCCTTCCGGAGGTGGATCCAAACGAGGCCGCCTTCCTCAAAGATGCGTTCCTTCTTCTTGGCGTTGAGTCTTGTAGCTTGACGAAGCACATGTTCTTGGATTGTTTCTCTTGTCTCTTCATGAAGTTTCTTGACGGCGGCGGTGCGCTTGTTGAAGTCCATGTTGATCCGCTCATGAAGGGGGAGCGGGAGCATGTCGAGTGCCGTGAGCGGCTCAAACCCGTAGACGACCATGAAGGGACTCCTTGATGTAGTCGAGTGCTTGGCGCGGTTGTAGGCGAACTCCGCGTGTGGAATGCATTCCTCCCATGACTTCAAGTTTTTCTTCACGAGGATGCGTAGAAGGGTGGAGAGGCTTCGATTGACCACTTCCGTTTGGCCGTCCGTTTGCGGGTGCGAGGATGATGAGAATAAGAGCTTCACTCCAAACTTGGCCATGAGTGACTTCCAAAGATAACTCATGAACTTGACGTCTCGATCCGACACAATGCTTTGCGGTACTCCATGTAGGCGAACAATTTCCCTGAAAAACAACGAAGCAATGTGTGAAGCATCATCGCTCTTATGGCAAGGTATGAAATGAGCCATCTTACAGAACCTATCCACTACCACAAAGATTGAATCATGTCCATGTTTGGTGCGAGGCAATCCTAGTACAAAATCCATGCTAATATCCGTCCATGGTGCATAAGGTATAGGCAATGGCGTATAAAGACCATAGGGATTAGAGGTAGACTTAGCTTGTAAGCAAGTGGTGCACGGCGGCAAAGGCGTTCCACGTCGCGGTACATTCTTGGCCAATAGTAGTGGGTCGAGAGCATGGCATATGTCTTCTCTCTTCCAAAGTGACCCATGAGACCACCTCCATGTGACTCTTGCAAAAGCAATTTTCAAAGCGAAGACTCGGGAATGCAAATCTTGTTAGCTTTAAACAAGTAGCCATCATGCAAATAGAAATCATCCACTCCTCGTTCAATGGAGCATTTCTCAAAAATTGGAGCAAAGAAAGAATCGGAAGTATAGAGTTCTTTGATCTCTTCGAGTCCCAAGACATGAAAATCCAAGCGAGTCAACAAAAGGGTGTTTTTGCGGGAAAGAGCATCCGCCACTACATTGTCCTTGCCCTTCTTGTATTTGATGACATACGGGAAGGACTCAATGAACTCAACCCATTTTGCATGACGTTTGTTTAAATTGTGTTGGCTTTTCAAGTACTTCAAAGACTCATGGTCGGAATGAATAATAAACTCTTTTGGCCAAAGATAGTGTTGCCAAACTTCAAGAACACGAACCAAAGCATAGAGCTCCTTGTCATATATAGGATAGTTGAGGCGTGCGCCATCTAACTTCTCACTATAGTATGCCACGGGTTTGCCCTCTTGCACACCAATACCAAGCCCACTTGCATCACACTCAATCTCAAAAGTTTTGGCAAAATTTGGAAGAACAAGAAGGGGGGCTTCGGTAAGGCGTTTCTTCAACTCATCAAAAGCATTTTGTTGGGCTTTTCCCCAAACAAACGGAACATTCTTCTTGGTAAGCTCATTCAAAGGGCAAGCAATGGTGCTAAAATCTTTCACAAAGCGGCGGTAAAACCCGGCAAGTCCATGGAAGCTTCGGACTTGTCCAACATTTGTAGGAGTAGGCCAATTATGGATGGCCTCTACCTTGGAAGAATCAACTTCAATCCCATTAGCGGAAACCACAAAGCCAAGGAAAACCAATTTGTTTTGAGCAAAGGTGCATTTGGGGAGGTTAGCATAAAGCTTTTCATGACGCAAGATGCACAAGACTTCTCTCACATGTTGCACATGGTCCTCGAGACATTTGCTATAAATGAGAATATCATCGAAATAGACAACCACACTCTTGCCAATGAGAGGACGCAAGATGTGATTCATGAGGCGCATGAAAGTTGATGGAGCATTGGATAGACCAAATGGCATAACAAGCCATTCATATAGACCAAGTTTGGTCTTGAATGCCGTTTTCCATTCATCACCAATAGCCATGCGGATTTGGTGGTAGCCACTACGCAAATCAATTTTAGAGAAAATCGTGGCACCACTAAGTTCATCAAGCATGTCATCTAAACGCGGAATGGGATGGCGGTAACGGACGGTAATGGAATTGATGGGGCGACAATCCATACACATCCGTTGCGTCTCATCCGGTTTAGGCACAAGAATCACGGGAACCGCACAAGGGGAAAGGCTTTCTCGAACGTACCCTTTAGCGAGGAGGTCTTGTATTTGGCGTTGGATCTCCTTTGTCTCTTCGGGGTTGGTGCGGTAGGCGGCACGGTTTGGAAGCGGAGCGCCGGGTATGAGGTCGATGCGGTGCTCGATGCCCCGAAGCGGTGGAAGTCCATGAGGAAGCTCGTCGGGGAAGACATCTTGGAACTCCTTCAAAATAGACAACAAAGACGAAGGAATTGTGGTTAATTCGTTAGTCTCCGATGACGGTCCCTTGCAAATGAGGACGTAGTGCAATATGGTGGATGGGTTTGCTTGCACTTCTCTCCACTCGCTTTTGGTGGCTAGGAGGACACTCTTTCGCTCATTCATATATGGCTTGTGGCGCTCACTCTCCATTTGGTGGGTCGCTCCCTCACCTCTCAACTCACTATGGTGGGAGTGGTGTTGTGCCCTCGCTAGAGCCTTCGCATTGTCGGCGATGATTTGGCTAGGAGTCATGGGGCGCAACTCGAACTTCTTGTCGTTGACCTTGAAGGTGTATGTGTTGGAGAGTCCATCATGTATAGCCTTCTTGTCATATTGCCAAGGGCGGCCAAGCAACATGTGGCACACCGTCATGGGTACCACGTCACACTCAATAGTATCGTCATAAGGTCCAATCTTGAAAGTGACGGTGACGGTATGTTGTATCTTGACGTTGCCCTTGTCACTCAACCATTGTATATGGTAAGGGTGAGGATGCTTGCGGAGAGGGAGGTTGAGCTTCTCACACAACTCGGTGCTTGCAAGGTTATGGCAACTTCCACCGTCTATGATGACCTTGATCGACTTGCCACCAATTCCGGCACGGGTTTGGAAGATGTTGCACCGTTGTTCTTCCCTTGCTTGAGGTTGAGTTGTTAGCACCCTTGTGACCACAAGTGAAGGACTTGGGTCATGCTCACATAAGAGAGGATCTTCTCCACATTCTTGCTCATAAGCTTCTTCACTTTCCACGGCGGCTTGCACAAGGGCTTCATATTCATCCTCATCAAGCGTCTCGATATCACCATTCTCCATAGTGATCATGACCTTGGTGTTCTTGCACTCAAACGACTTGTGACCTTGGGTGCCACACTTGAAGCAAGTGACACTAGAGGGTCCCGTGGATGCCTTAGAGGAGGCGGTGGAGGAGACCGTTTGCTTCATGCGACTTTGGATAGTCGGTTTCTTGAATGTTGTAGAGGACACGTCGGCCGTGGCACTTGTAGCATGAGGAGTTGATGTAGTAGGAGTAGTCGATGTAGCGAGCTTGGAGGAGAAGTAGGTCTTGGCCTTGGAGTACTTGATGTCCTCAATCACTTGGCGCTCGGCCTTCGTTGCTTGATGGACCAATTCAACCATGTTGGAGTAAGGTTGGAACTCTACAATTCGCTTGATGGGATAGTTGAGGCCATTGAAGAAACGAGCAATGATTTGGTCATCGGACTCTTGGATGTTGGCTCGCATCATAGTGAGCTCCATCTCCTTGTAGAACTCCTCGACGGTCTTGGTACCTTGCTTCAACTTTTGGAGCTTGTTGAAGAGGTCGGTCATGTAGTGCGTGGGGACAAAGCGAGCATGCATCTCTTTCTTCATTTCTTCCCAAGTGGCAATTGGAGGTTCTCCCTTCTCTTCCCGAAGATTGAGGACTTGCTCCCACCAAGTGTTTGCGTAGTCCTCGAACTCAAGCGACGCCATAGCCACCTTCTTGGCACCGGAGTAGTTGTGGATGCGGAATATCTTGTCGACCTTGAGTGCCCATGAGAGGTAGGCCTTGGCATCTTCTTCACCCTTGAACTTTGGCATGGCGAACTTGAGTCTTCCGAACATGTTCTCTTCATCCTCCAAGTTTCTTCGACGAGGAGGGGCACCTTCATCTCTTGCGGCTTGAGGAGGAATAGGAGGTCTTCTACGGCCAACCATAGCATTGGGTTGGTGTTGGAGGTGCACACTTGCTTCACTTGGTTCACGGTGAGGATGTGGTTGAAGATCTTGACGAGGTGGTTGGCGAGGCCCAAAGATGGCTCTCTCATCTTGCTCATGTGGTGGTTCTCCTCTTCCACGTTGGTCATGGCGAGGATGATTGCGAAGATCACGCCTCGGTTGGTCTTGATGTTCATGGCCTTGAGCATCACCATGTGGCTCCATGTTGTGGAAGACGTTGTCATGCGGGTGGCCGTCACGCCCATGGTGGGCATGGCCATCCGGTTGAGGACGATCTTGTGGAGGACGTTCTTGAGGACGAGCATGGCGATGTATTTCTCCTCGCCTAGAGTTGGAGCGAGAGTCTTCATGACGAGCATGTGAGCGATGTGGTCGATGATGGTCTTCATGCCTTGAGGAGGAGCTTGAGGACGAACGGTGGCCATGAGAGTAGTAATCTTGTGATCAGCTTGAGGATGATGAAGTAGAGCGGTGTCGGCGATGACGACCCAAGTTGGTGATGGCGCGCTCGAGGCTATCCATGCGCCGCTCCATGTTCGCATCATTGGCCGCCATTTGACCATTCAAGTTGTCCGTAGCTTCGCGAAGGAGAGCCAAGTCTTGGTTCACAACGGAGAAGTTGTGTGCCACTTCATCGTATTGCTCATCTATGCGCGTCTCGAAGAGGGTGAGTTGCTCCTTGAACTCTTGGCGTTGTGTCCATAGGTTGTGTTGAGTAGCCAACCTCTCGGTGTTGCGGAGGATCTCTCCCTCCCTTGCATCATCTCCGCTCCTATCCATGATACAAAGACAAGCACTAGGTTGTGTATGTTAGTGGAAGGAGACTACCTCGCACTCTTACCAAGGTAAGATAGTATTGAGGCAATCCACCAAGCCGAAAGCAAGATCAAGTGTATCGGGAACACACGCAAAACCACACGCAAAAGCTAGCAAATATGGTGTTAGGCGAGTGTTGTGGAAAGCCAAAAGACAAATCCAAGATCGAGTATGTTGTTAAAAGTGGGTAAGGTCCAAAAATCCAAATGTCAATGTGAAGATCACTATAAACACGGAAAAGATGTGGAACACACACACGAGATAAGCGGGGCTAATGCAACCAAAAGTGAGCGGAAAAGTGTATGTACGGATGCTCGGTGTCACACTAACACAAGGAGAGGCAAAGCTTTGGTTGCAAAGGAAGAGACAACTAGATTCGCACGCGGCCTCTCTTCTCGTATCTCTCTTTGCTTAAAAGCTTTTTCTCTTTTGTATATGGTGGCACTTGCACTCGTTTGTATCTTTGGTGGCACTTGGACACTTTGTATGTATGGGCGTATGTATGTATGGATGTATGGATGTATGGTGCTACTCGCACTCTTTTTGTGTTTTTGGGGCTTTTTCACGCACTATGTTAGCGTTAGCCTCGCTTTTGCTATCTTGCCACACGAGTGTTTGCTTGGGTGCCTTACTCAACACGACACACACACCTCACAATGCGGGGCCACGTGCAATGTCTCGCAACACTAGACAAGCAATGCTCAATGGGATAGATCGCAAAAGGAAGAGGGGTTACAAGGTGACAGTACGCAAGTTATACCTGCGATGGTGGTGGTGGTGGTGGAGATCGCCGGATGTCGAGGTCGAAGGGGCGCGAAGATGCGCCGGTGCGGAGGCCCGGTTGGACCGGAGCACGGACCGGCGTGTCCGGTTTGCCGGCCGGTCGGACCGGGTTCTGCGCCGGGCCGTCCGGTCGTGGTCCGGTTGACCGGGCTGGAAACCGGGTTTCACGATTTGAAGCTTTCTCTCTCTGTTCTTCCCCAAACCAAAACCAAATCGACCAAATCGAAGGGAAACGATGGAATTGGAGGCTCAAAGTTGGGGAAATAGTAGATCAAGCACAACAACACCAAATCCACGGACCAAAACCACTCAAAACGCAACCAAATCACAGATCGGTCAAGAGGCAAATTGGGGCTATTTTTGGGGATTTTTTTGGAAAAATTTTCTAGGGACGAAATCGGGTGGGTGGAGGGTCAAATCCGCGGAAACCAAAGGCTGCTGATACCATATGATGAGGTCTAAGACCCCGTGTGTGGCCCGATCTTGCGGATTGACGTCGAAACCAAAGGGGGAGATGGGAAAACGCGAGGGACACGAAGAACACGACGGGCACGAGGAACTCCGAGACTCACGCACGCTACCAACCCGATACACCCGATGCTTACCTCCGTGGCTCGATGGACCACGCCAATAGAATCTCCGTGGAAGAGACACGCGGTAGAATTCCCCGGAGAGAGATTGGGATTGGAGAGGAAGAGCTTGGGGAAGGAGAGAGAGTAACAAGTACTAGAATCTCCTTCAACAAGATCTAAGTCAACAACCAAGGTGCCTTGATTACTGAGGGATGATACCCAAGGGAGACTAAGCTCAAAGTTAGGGTTTGAGTTCAAAACAAGTCTAAAGAGCTAATGAGGGGTTCCGGCTACTTATATAGGCACACATGGCCAGCAAGGGCGAGCAGTGCACGCAAAAGGATAAGTTAAGGCAGTTTGGTGGGGTACTCTCGTCGAGTCCGGTTTGGGATCCGGTCGGACCGGGCTGCGACCGGGCTGTCCGGTCACGGGTCCGGTCCGACCGGGCTCGTGACCGGGCGGGCCGGTCATGGGTCCGGTCGACCGGTCGGAAGCCGGATCCTCGCGAGGTTTCCGGTCGTCGTCCGTACGAGGAGCTGGTCCGGTTTCCGACCGGTCGGCCGGGCCTGTGGCCAGGGAGCCCGGTTGTGGGTCCGGTCCGACCGGGTCCTGGACCGGCCGGCGTCCGTCTCTCCCTTGGAGCGCTTCGAGCGACGTCGGCTCCGGCTCCATGATCATCTCCATGTCCGAGCTGCTTCTCTCCCTCCCTTGATCTTGGCGCCTCCTCCTCTCCGAGGTCTTGTTGCGCCTTGTACCTAATGACACATAGCACGTCGGCATGAGGTAGCAATCCATCCAAAGGGGTACCAAGATCAAGGGTAGTGAGGAGCGAGTTCACCTCATCATGTAGAGCCTTGGCTCGGGCTCGTGTCATCGGTCCACTTGGGGGACTTGTTGGTCTTGGTGTGGAGGTGACCGAAGGCCACCCCGCATCACTTGTAGCATGAGGAGTTGATGTAGTAGTAGGAGTCGATGTAGCGAGCTTGGAGGAGAAATAGGTCTTGGCCTTGGAGTACTTGATGTCCTCAATCACTTGGCGCTCGGCCTTCGACGCTTGATGGACCAACTCAACCATGTTGGAGTATGGTTGGAACTCGACGATCCTCTTGATGGGGTAATTGAGGCCATTGAAGAAACGAGCAATGGTTTGGTCCTCGGACTCTTGGATGTTGGCTCGCATCATAGTGAGCTCCATCTCCTTGAAGAACTCCTCAACGGTCTTGGTGCCTTGCTTCAACTTTTGGAGCTTGTTGAAGAGGTCGGTCATGTAGTGCGTGGGGACAAAGCGAGCATGCATCTCTTTCTTCATTTCTTCCCAAGTGTCAATTGGAGGTTCACCCTTCTCTTCTCGAAGAGTGAGGACTTGCTCCCACCAAGTGTTTGCATAGTCCTCGAACTCAAGAGACGCCATAGCCACCTTCTTTGCACCGGAGTAGTTGTGGATGCGGAATATCTTGTCAACCTTGAGTGCCCATGAGAGGTAGGCCTCGGCATCTTCTTCTCCCTTGAACTTTGGCATGGTGAACTTGAGTCTTCCAAACATGTTCTCTTCATCCTCTAAGTTTCTTCGACGAGGAGGGGCACCTTCATCTCTTGCGGCTTGAGGAGGAATAGGAGGTCTTCTACGGCCAACCATAGCATTGGGTTGGCGTTGGAGGTGCACACTTGCTTCACTTGGTTCACGGTGAGGGTGTGGTTGAAGATCTTGTCGTGGTTGTGGACGATGCTCGATGTTGGGTCTCTCATCTTGATCATGGTGTGGGTCTCCTCTTCCACGTTGGTCATGGAGAGGATGATTGCGGAGATCACGCCTCGGTTGGTCTTGATGTCCATGGCCTTGAGCATCACCATGTGGCTCCATGTTGTGGAAGAAGTTGTCATGTGGGTGGCCGTCACGCCCATGGTGGGCATGGCCATCCGGTTGAGGACGATCTTGTGGAGGACGTTCTTGTGGACGAGCATGGCGATGGATTTCTCCTCGCCTAGAGTTGGAGCGAGAGTCTTCATGACGAGCATGTGAGCGACGAGGTCGATGATGGTCTTCATGCCTTGAGGAGGAGCTTGAGGACGAACGGTGACCATGAGAGTAGTAATCTTGTGACGAGCTTGATGATGATGAAGTAGAGCGGTGTCGGTGATGACGACCCAAGTTGGTGATGGCGCGCTCGAGGCTATCCATGCGCCGCTCCATGTTCGCATCATTGGCCGCCATTTGGCCATTCAAGTTGTCCGTAGCTTCGCGAAGGAGAGCCAAGTCTTGGTTCACAACGGAGAAGTTGTGTGCCACTTCATCGTATTTCTCATCGATGCGTGTCTCGAAGAGTGTGAGTTGCTCCTTGAACTCTTGGTGTTGTGGAGGACTTCTCCATCCCTTGCATCATCTCCACTCCTATCCATGATGTAAAGACAAGAACTATGTTGTGTATGTTAGTGGAAGGAGACTACCTCGCACTCTTACCAAGGTAAGATAGTATTGAGGCAATCCACCAAGCCGAAAGCAAGATCAAGTGTATCGGGAACACACGCAAAACCACACGCAAAAGCTAGCAAATATGGTGTTAGGCGAGTGTTGTGGAAAGCCAAAAGACAAATCCAAGATCGAGTATGTTGTTAAAAGTGGGTAAGGTCCAAAAATCCAAATGTCAATGTGAAGATCACTATAAACACGGAAAAGTTGTGGAACACACACACGAGATAAGCGGGGTTAGTGCAACCAAAAGTGAGCGGAAAAGTGTATGTACGGATGCTCGGTGTCACACTAACACAAGGAGAGGCAAAGCTTCGGTTGCAAAGGAAGAGACAACTAGATTCGCACGCGGCCTCTCTTCTCGTATCTCTCTTTGCTTAAAAGCTTTTTCTCTTTTGTATATGGTGGCACTTGCACTCGTTTGTATCTTTGGTGGCACTTGGACACTTTTTGTATGTATGGGCGTATGGATGTATGGATGTATGGATGTATGGTGCTACTCGCACTCTTTTTGTGTTTTTGGGGCTTTTTCACGCACTATGTTAGCGTTAGCCTCGCTTTTGCTATCTTGCCACACGAGTGTTTGCTTGGATGCCTTACTCAACACGACACACACACCTCACAATGCGGGGCCACGTGCAATGTCTCGCAACACTAGACAAGCAATGCTCAAAGGGATAGATCGCAAAAGGAAGAGGGGTTACAAGGTGAAAGCTGCAAGTTATACCTGCGATGATGGTGGTGGTGGTGGTGGTGGTGGAGATCTCCGGACGTCGAGGTCGAAGGAGGGCGCGAAGATGCGCCCGGTCTGGGGCCCGGTCCGACCGGATCCTGGACCGGCCTGTCCGGTTTCCGCCCGGACGACCGGGTTCTAGGCTGGCTCGGCCGGTCGTGGGTCCGGTTGACCGGGTGCTCGACCGGATTTCGCGGGCTGGACGTTTCTCTCTCCTGTTCTTCCCCAAACCAAAACCAAATCGACCAAATCGAAGGGAAACGATGGAATTGGAGGCTCAAAGTTGGGGAAATAGTAGATCAAGCACAACAACACTAGATCCACGGAACAAAACCACTCAAAACGCAACCAAATCACAGATCGGTCAAGAGGCAATGTGGGGCTATTTTTGGGGATTTTTTGGAAAATTTTCTAGGAACGTAATCGGGTGGGTGGAGGGTCAAATCCGCGGTAACCAAGAGCTGCTGATACCATATGATGAGGTCTAAGACCCCTTGTGTGGCCCGATCTCGCGGATTGACTTCGAAACCAAAGGGGAGAGATGGGAGAACGCGAGGAACACGAAGAACACGATGGGCACGAGGAACTCCGAGACTCACGCACGCACACCAACCCGATACACCCGATGCTTACCTCCGTGGCTCGATGGACCACGCCAATAGAATCTCCTAGGAAGAGGCACGGGGCGAGAATTCCCGGAGAGAGATTGGGGTTGGAGAGGAAGAGCTTGGTGAAGGAGAGAGAGTAACAAGTACTAGAATCTCCTTCAACAAGATCAAAGTCAACAACCAAGGTGCCTTGATTACAGAGGGATGATACCCAAGGGAGACTAAGCTCAAAGGTAGGTTTGAGTTCAAAACAAGTCTAAGGGGTAAAGGGGGTGTCCTGGGTGCTTATATAGTCTTACAAGGCGACACGGGCCGAAAAGGTACAAGTGAAACCGGTTCGGGCCGAAAAGGCATCTTTAGTCGGGCAGGCCGGTCGGGAGGCCGGTCGGACCGGACACGGGACCGGACGGTCCGGTCGCCGACCGAGTCCTGGACTGGGCTGCAACCGGGCGGGGTGCCGGGGTTACTGGATGGTGCCCGGATGGCCCGGTTGAGAGGCCGGTCGACCGGATTCTGGACCGGGTGGCCCGGTCAGGAGGCCGGTCAACCGGGTTCTGGACCGGCCGGCCATCTTCTCTTCCTTGCGTTCTTCGGGCGACTTCAGGTCCAATTCCATGTCCATCTTCATGACCAGCTGCTCCTCTCCTCCTCTTGACCACGACATGTCCTCCTCTCCGGCGTGATAGGGCAAAGGTGTCCGATCTTTCGATGAGATGGGGATAAATCGATTTGTTGGTGGAGTTCGTGCTTGACGATCCGACTACACGTGCAAAGCTCGTGCGCCAATGCAATCGCTAGGACAATCTCCGGGAGTTACCGATCTTGCGGATGCACGATCAGCTCGACCAGACGAGGGTCTTAATTCCTACACGAAATCGAGAACAAGTAAGAACTAATAATGCAATCAGAATATTGCGGATATAGATGAAAGCTTTATTGAATAGGTGGGATTCCGAATAGTCGGTCTTGTTACGGGCGTTGGCCTCAAAAGAAGTACACGAGAGTTGCAGCAATGGCTAACTTTTAATCTAATCAAAATCCAAGTTCTAATGACGGCTACAGAGGGATATATATGGGGGAAGTCAAGGGATTTTCGTCCAACCAGCTAGGGTTGGCTAAAAACACCCCTAAATGGGCCTTCCTCCACTTATATGGCCTCTTAAAATACCCTAAAATACCTAATCCGAAAATACATGGGCACTGGCCCATTAAATAAGGTGACGCAGACACCGTAAATAACTCTTTGGACGAATTTTATGATGGAGTAACTTGTATAATTCATCCAAGCATCGTTGCTTCACTATGGTGGCTTCAATGTTCTGAAATCCTCGCTTGCAACGCCATCCCGAATCCTTGCGAGTCTGCTGCCATCTCCATGCACGTTCCTAATCCAATGCTTGACGTCCATGCTAGATCCATTCCTAAATAATATAAATACATTTGATTTAGGCAGCATCATATTCTCATATATATCGGGAAGGATTCCTAGTAACGAATGTACCCGAGATGTGGTTGTAGGAGTATTGGTTGTATCTATCATAGAGATGTCCTCATCATCCTCCCCTACTTGAATTGAAGTCGTCCTCGACATAGTCTCATCTTTTTCACCAAGATATGCCTTCAAATCGCGAGGTAATCATGTCCTCATCATCCTCCCTTTCTTGAAAGAAAAGCCGTCCTCGGCGATGTTTATTCTGTAAACATGCTAACAAAAGAGACAAGGTATATGCATGGTATATGTATATGTCATCCGTTTTAACAGATCTCTCATGTTTCCCATTTAAGTTTGTACATATTCCGGTATTGTAGTAGCGTAGAAGCTTATTAGTCCCCATTAAACATTTATCACAACTCAATTTGCGAGATATAAGTGAAGCACATATTAACTCCTTTCAAATTATAATGCTCATCATTAAACCATCCCAAAGTTGGTAAACCAAAATGTAAGGTTTCAAATTTACTAGCCACGTCATGTTGAATTAAACAATTTTGCGGCAAGTTATTTGGCATAGAATGAATACCAACATTGGAGGTCATATCAAAATGAGAAAGCATATATACAAATTCAGTTTTATTGGAACTATAATAATCATCACACATGATGCAAATCCTATGTACCATAAAAACATTGGTGCTGACATACTCCCCAATCAAATTAAAAGTAACATCGGGGGCGTAGACACTCTTTAAACAAGGAAGTTCATCAATTTTATTTCTAGCATGTGACAAAGATATAGGTGGATCCATCACAACGAGAAAATAAAGAATTAGCATGAGAAATCTTAGCCAACACTTCATTGTTCATAACCGGTCTTATATGATCCATACTAGAGTCATCTTTCAAATCACAAGGTGCATTATCAGGAGCAAGAATTTCAGTTTGTACACTCATAGATATGGAAGAATTAACTTGTACAGTAGGTGTACTCAACATAGTTGGTATATCAGTTCCACAATTTCCTAACACATGGTAATCCTTGGAAACAAAAGTCTCCGTTGGTACACTCATATCAATAGAGGAACGAAAAACAACACATGGTACACACAAATCTGTAGGTGTGTCAACCAAAAGATTGCTAGTCATATCAATTACAATTTCGGGGGTGCACTCATATTCCAAGACAGATTAAAGTGATCAATTGGTACACCCAACCAAAAATCTCTCTTAGCATGTAATTCATTTGGTATTGTAGCATGCAATTCGGTGGGTGTATCGAAATCAATAGAAGAATCCAATTCGGCACTAATAATTTCGGTGGACGCACACATCGTCAAAGAAGAATTGAAAACAGGACTAATTGCGCTCACGGCAACATCAATCTCAGTGGTATGATCACATGGTACTTGCAATTCAGTAGTATGATCCTCTAATATAGGCGGTGTGGCCAAATCATCAGTGAACTCAACACATGGTATATTAATATCAACATGGTATTGACCAATTTCAAGTCTATTAACAAAACTAGGAAGCATCTCCATTGTTTGATCATGAGATTGTTTCAAAGCAACAACTCTATCCTCAATCAACTCAATAGACAAATCATCACATGACATATGTAGATCATCATGGTGTTCATCAGTCACAAGTGGAAGGACAAAATCAGTATCTTTATTGTTACCTTGTGACTCCAACGTAGAAGATATTCGCAGCGACGTGTCACAAGTCTGTGGCTGGGCGACTCGCACAACAATATTCATGCGTGGAACGTTGGAAGAAACAACCGGTGCTAGTGTGCATGACTTGAAAGAGTTGAAATGGTCCACCGTGTTTTCCTGTATGTGTTTCTCAAAAGCACAAGCGCGAACATATATACCAATAGTAGAACGAGGAATATACTTAAACATAACCTTAATATCGGGGTTTAAGCCGTTGAAAAACATGTTTCTAGTACTTTCCTCAAATTCCTTTATATCACAACGGTACATGTAAAATTGAAATTCACGATAGTAAACATGCACGGTGTTACTACCTTGTTCTAACCGTTTAAGTTTGCGGATCATTTCACGTTGATGAAAAAGAGGCACAAATTTACGTCTCAAAACAGATTTTAAATCTACCCAAGTAGTAGGTGTATTATCAATATTTTCTTTATAATTCCAGTCCCACCAAACGGAAGCAAGATCAATAAAAGTTTGGGCGGCAATTCTTACTTTCTCATGTTCATTAAAATCATGGCATCCAAAAATATTGTCAACCTCAAACTCCCAATCAAAATAAGCATCCGTATGATATCTACCCTCATAAACTGGTAAAGATATAACTCGATCATGATCTCCCGTAAATGGTTGCACATGCAGCTCCGTAGTCGTCATGGTACTCGGGTCGATGGCTTGGTCCTCAATTCCTGTCATGGTTAGTACCCAAAAGCACAAATGTATATGCCTACAAACTACGGAATATGGTGGTTCACGCGCAATTCGTCAAGCAAAATACAAAGCTCTTACAAGTTCTTACCAAACGGGAGGAAGGCGATATGGCAACCGAGCAAAGATCGGCTTCTCCAAAGATTGCCAAAGCGATTACCGGGGGTCGACACGGTGCACGTGGAGATATACGTGGAGCTGCGGGAAGGCAAAGTATAGTGATATGGTGGCACGGTAATCAAATCAGCGATGCAAATTGAGTAAACGCTCAACGAAGGTGCTGTGTCTTGGTCCTAGGCTAGATCGTATTAGAGACGCGAGCCTAAATCACCAACGAGATCACGACGTGGCACAAGATACAAGAGGCAGCAAAACTGGCACCTATGGTAAGGCGCCCAGGTTTTTTTTTTTTTTTGGACTCAATCTTGGCGCTTGACCCTAGAGGTCTCTATGGTAGGGCGCCCAGATTTTTTTTTTTTTCGGATTTTTTTTTTTTTTTTTTTTTTTTTTTTTTGCGGAATCTGCCCTTGGCGCTAGACCATAGAGGTCTCTATGGTCGGGCGCCCAGAAAAATTTTTTTTTTCCGATTTTTTTTTTTTTTTTTTTTTTTTTTTTTTTGCAGAATCTACCCCTTTGGCGCTAGACCATAGAGGTCTCTATGGTCGGGCGCCCAGAATTTTTTTTTTTTTCGATTTTTTTTTTTTTTTTTTTTTTTTTTTTTTTGCAGCTAGACTGCTATCAGAATTCCGACGGAAAACGCGAAATTGACCAAGAAAACGGATCTAAAACCCGGAAAATCTCAGAAACAAAGATCAAGAAAGACCCTATTATGATGGGAATCAAAGGGGAACAACAAAGAGTTGATGGCAGATGTGGCGGAAGTGTATGGTGGCGGTGATATGGCGAGGACTGCAAGCGGAGATGGTGCGGCGGCGACGTGACTACTATGACCAGAACTCGAAACTCTAACGACTCTAGACGATAAGACCAGCACGCGACACAACGATTGCAGACAAAGACTCAAAAAGCAAAAAGCTGAAAAGATCATGCAATGGCTTAGCGGGGCTATGGGACGGATGATCTAAACCTAATATATTTTTGTGGGGCTTTTTACGGGTTATAGGTAAAACAAATCTACACTAGGAAAGCGTAAATCTCACCGAGCAACACTGAAATCCGATACCACTTGATAGGGCAAAGGTGTCCGATCTTTCGATGAGATGGGGATAAATCGATTTGTTGGTGGAGTTCGTGCTTGACGATCCGACTACACGTGCAAAGCTCGTGCGCCAATGCAATCGCTAGGACAATCTCCGGGAGTTACCGATCTTGCGGATGCACGATCAGCTCGACCGACGAGGGTCTTAATTCCTACCGAAATCGAGAACAAGTAAGAACTAATAATGCAATCAGAATATTGCGGATATAGATGAAAGCTTTATTGAATAGGTGGGATTCCGAATAGTCGGTCTTGTTACAGGCGTTGGCCTCAAAAGAAGTACACGAGAGTTGCGGCAATGGCTAACTTTTAATCTAATCAAAATCCAAGTTCTAATGACGGCTACGAGAGGGATATATATGGGGAAGTCAAGGGATTTTCGTCCAACCAGCTAGGGTTGGCTAAAAACACCCCTAAATGGGCCTTCCTCCACTTATATGGCCTCTTAAAATACCCTAAAATACCTAATCCGAAAATACATGGGCCTGGCCCATTAAATAAGGTGACGCAACGACCGTAAATAACTCTTTGGACGAATTTTATGATGGAGTAACTTGTATAATTCATCCAAGCATCGTTGCTTCACTATGGTGGCTTCAATGTTCCGAAATCCTCGCTTGCAACGCCATCCCGAATCCTTGCGAGTCTGCTGCCATCTCCATGCACGTTCCTAATCCAATGCTTGACGTCCATGCTAGATCCATTCCTAAATAATATAAATACATTTGATTTAGGCAGCATCATATTCTCATATATATCGGGAAGGATTCCTAGTAACGAATGTACCGAGATGTGGTTGTAGGAGTATTGGTTGTATCTATCATAGAGATGTCCTCATCATCCTCCCCTACTTGAATTGAAGTCGTCCTCGACATAGTCTCATCTTTTTCACCAAGATATGCCTTCAAATCGCAGGTAATCATGTCCTCATCACGGCGTCTTGATGTGCCTTGTACCTAATGACACATAGCACGTCGGCATGAGGTAGCATTCCATCCAAAGGGGTATCAAGATCAAGGGTGGTGAGGAGCGAATTCACCTTATCATGTAGCGCTTTAACTCGAGCCCGAGTCATCGGTCCACTTGGGGGACTAGTTGGTCTTGGTGTGGAGGTGACCGAAGGCCACCCCGCATCAACTCGGGAATGCAAATCTTGTTAGCTTTAAACAAGTAGCCATCATGCAAATAGAAATCATCCACTCCTCGTTCAATGGAGCACTTCTCAAAAATTGGAGCAAAGAAAGAATCGGAAGGATAGAGTTCTTTGATCTCTTCAAGTCCCAAAACATGAAAATCCAAACGAGTTAGCAAAAGGGTGTTTTTGCGGGAAAGAGCATCCGCCACAACATTGTCCTTGCCCTTCTTGTATTTGATCACATATGGGAAGGACTCAATGAACTCGACCCATTTTGCATGTCGTTTGTTCAAGTTGTGTTGGCTTTTCAAATATTTTAAGGATTCATGGTCGGAATGAATGATAAACTCTTTTGGCCAAAGATAGTGTTGCCAAACTTCAAGAACACGAACCAAAGCGTAGAGCTCCTTGTCATATATAGGATAGTTGAGGCGTGCGCCATCTAACTTCTCACTATAGTATGCCACGGGTTTGCCCTCTTGCATAAGAACACCACCAATACCATGCCCACTTGCATCACACTCAATCTCAAAAGTTTTGGCAAAATTTGGAAGAACAAGAAGGGGAGCTTCGGCAAGGCGTTTCTTCAACTCATCAAAAGCATTTTGTTGGGCCTTGCCCCAAACAAACGGAACATTCTTCTTGGTAAGCTCATTCAAAGGGCAAGCAATGGTGCTAAAATCTTTCACAAAGCGGCGGTAGAAACCGGCAAGTCCATGAAAACTTCGAACTTGGCCAACATTTGTAGCAGTAGGCCAATTATGGATGGCCTCTTGATGAGGTCTAAGACCCCGTGTGTAGCCCGATCTCGCGGATTGACTTCGAAACCAAGGGGAGAGATGGGAGAACGCGAGGAACACGAAGAACACGACGAGCACGAGGAACTCCGAGACTCACGCACGCACACCAACCCGATACACCCGATGCTTACCTCCGTGGCTCGATGGACCACGCCAATAGAATCTCCTAGGAAGAGGCACGGGCGAGAATTCCCGGAGAGAGATTGGGGTTGGAGAGGAAGAGCTTGGTGAGTGAGAGAGAGTAACAAGTACTAGAATCTCAATCAACAAGATCAAAGTCAACAACCAAGGTGCCTTGATTACAGAGGGATGATACCCAAGGGAGACTAAGCTCAAAGGTAGGTTTGAGTTCAAAACAAGTCTAAGGGGCAAAGGGGGTGTCACGGGTGCTTATATAGTCTTACAAGGCGACACGGGCCGAAAAGGTACAAGTGAAAGCCGGATCGGCCCGAAAAGGTATCTTTAGTCGGGCGGGCCGGGTCGGGCGGCCGGTCGGACCGGACCCGGGACCGGGCGGTCCGGTCGCCGGCCAGGGTCCGGCGACCGGGCTGCAACCGGGCCGGGGTGCCTAGGTTGCCTGGATGGTGCCCGGATGGCACCGGTTGGGAGGCCGGTCCGGGCAGGGTGGCCGGTTGAGAGGCCGGTTGGACCGGATTCTGCGCCGGGTGGCCGGTCAGGAGGCCGGTCAACCGGGTTCTGGACTGGCTGGCCATCTTCTCTTCCTTGCGTTCTTCGGGCGACTTCCGGCCCAAATCCATGTCCATCTTCATGACCAGCTGCTCCTATCCTCCTCTTGACCACGTCATGTTCTCCTCTCCGGCGTCTTGATGTTCCTTGTACCTAATGACACATAGCACGTCGGCATGAGGTAGCATTCCATCCAAAGGTGTACCAAGATCAAGGGTGGTGAGGAGCGAGTTCACCTCATCATGTAGAGCCTTGGCTCGGGCTCGTGTCATTGGTCCACTTGGGGGACTAGTTGGTCTTGGTGTGGAGGTGACCGAAGGC
The DNA here is from genome assembly GCF_022539505.1 of Lolium rigidum. Lineage (NCBI taxonomy): Eukaryota > Viridiplantae > Streptophyta > Magnoliopsida > Poales > Poaceae > Lolium > Lolium rigidum. The sequence continues at coordinate 223,752,537 of NC_061514.1, forward strand.
CACCCCGCATCATCTCCCCCCCTTGGGAAAGAGTCGTCCTCGACTCTTGTGCCTCCTCATCTTCATGATATGGCGACAAGTCCGACACGTTGAATGTGTTGCTCACCAAGTACTTGGAGGTGGGGATGTCGATGACGTAAGCGTTGTTGTTGATGCGTTTGAGGACCTTGAAGGGACCATCTCCTCTTGGCTTGAGCTTCGAGTTGCGTTCATGAGGGAATCTTTCCTTCCGGAGGTGGATCCAAACGAGGACGCCTTCTTTAAATATGCATTCCTTCTTCTTGGCGTTGAGGCGGGTAGCTTGACGAAGCACATGTTCTTGAATGGTAGCTCTTGTTTCTTCATGAAGTTTCTTGACGGCGGCGGTGCGCTTGTCGAAATCCATGTTGATCCGCTCATGAAGGGGGAGCGGTAGTATGTCGAGTGCCGTGAGCGGCTCAAACCCGTAGACGACCATGAAGGGACTCCTTGATGTAGTCGAGTGCTTGGCGCGGTTGTAGGCGAACTCCGCGTGTGGAAGGCATTCCTCCCATGACTTCAAGTTTTTCTTCACGAGGATGCGTAGAAGGGTGGAGAGGCTTCGATTGACCACTTCCGTTTGGCCGTCCGTTTGCGGGTGCGAGGATGATGAGAATAAGAGCTTCACTCCAAACTTGGCCATGAGCGACTTCCAAAGATAACTCATGAACTTGACGTCTCGATCCGACACAATGCTTTGCGGTACTCCATGTAGGCGAACAATTTCCCTGAAAAACAATGAAGCAATGTGTGAAGCATCATCGCTCTTATGGCAAGGTATGAAATGAGCCATCTTAGAGAATCTATCCACTACCACAAATATAGAATCATGACCATGCTTGGTGCGAGGCAATCCTAGAACAAAATCCATGCTAATATCCGTCCATGGTGCATAAGGAATAGGCAATGGCGTGTAAAGACCATAAGGGTTGGAGGTAGACTTAGCTTGTAAGCATGTAGTGCACCGGCGGCAAAGGCGTTCCACGTCGTGAGTACATCCTTGGCCAATAGTAGTGGGTTGAGAGCATGGCATATGTCTTCTCTCTGACCAAAGTGACCCATGAGACCACCTCCATGTGACTCGTGCAAAAGCAATTTTCGAAGCGAAGACTCGGGAATGCAAATCTTGTTAGCTTTAAACAAGTAGCCATCATGCAAATAGAAATCATCCACTCCTCGTTCAATGGAGCACTTCTCAAAAATTGGAGCAAAGAAAGAATCGGAAGGATAGAGTTCTTTGATCTCTTCGAGTCCCGAGACATGAAAATCCAAGCGAGTTAGCAAAAGGGTGTTTTTGCGGGAAAGAGCATCCGCCACTACATTGTCCTTGCCCTTCTTGTATTTGATGACATACGGGAAGGACTCAATGAACTCAACCCATTTTGCATGACGTTTGTTTAAATTATGTTGGCTTTTCAAATACTTCAAAGACTCATGGTCGGAATGAATGATAAACTCTTTTGGCCAAAGATAGTGTTGCCAAACTTCAAGAACACGAACCAAAGCGTAGAGCTCCTTGTCATATATAGGATAGTTGAGGCGTGCGCCATCTAACTTCTCACTATAGTATGCCACGGGTTTGCCCTCTTGCATAAGAACACCACCAATACCAAGCCCACTTGCATCACACTCAATCTCAAAAGTTTTGGCAAAATTTGGAAGAACAAGAAGGGGAGCTTCGGTAAGGCGTTTCTTCAACTCATCAAAAGCATTTTGTTGGGCCTTGCCCCAAACAAACGGAACATTCTTCTTGGTAAGCTCATTCAAAGGGCAAGCAATGGTGCTAAAATCTTTCACAAAGCGGCGGTAAAACCCGGCAAGTCCATGGAAGCTTCGGACTTGACCAACATTTGTAGGAGTAGGCCAATTATGGATGGCCTCTACTTTAGAAGAATCAACTTCAATCCCATTAGCGGAAACCACAAGGCCAAGGAAAACCAATTTGTTTTGAGCAAAGGTGCATTTGGGGAGGTTAGCATAAAGCTTTTCATGACGCAAGATGCACAAGACTTCTCTCACATGTTGCACATGGTCCTCGAGACTTTTGCTATAGATGAGAATATCATCGAAATAGACAACCACACTCTTGCCAATGAGAGGACGCAAGATGTGATTCATGAGGCGCATGAAAGTTGATGGAGCATTGGAAGACCAAATGGCATAACAAGCCATTCATATAGACCGAGTTTGGTCTTGAATGCCGTTTTCCATTCATCACCAATTGCCATGCGGATTTGGTGGTAGCCACTACGCAAATCGATTTTAGAGAAAATCGTGGCACCACAAAGTTCATCGAGCATATCATCTAAACGCGGAATGGGATGGCGGTAACGGACGGTAATGGCATTGATGGGGCGACAATCCATACACATCCGTTGCGTCTCATCCGGTTTAGGCACAAGAATCACGGGAACCGCACAAGGGCTAAGGCTTTCGCGGACGTACCCTTTGGCGAGGAGATCTTGTATTTGGCGTTGTATCTCCTTTGTTTCTTCGGGGTTGGTGCGGTAGGCGGCACGGTTTGGAAGCGGAGCGCCGGGTATGAGGTCGATGCGGTGCTCGATGCCTCGAAGCGGTGGTAGTCCATGAGGGAGCTCGTCGGGGAAGACGTCTTGAAACTCCTTCAAAAGAGACAACAAAGACGAAGGAATGTTGGTTAAGTCGTTAGTCGCCGATGATGGTCCCTTGCATATGAGGACGTAGTGCAATATGGTGGATGGGTTTGCTTGCACTTCTCTCCACTCGCTTTTGGTGGCTAGGAGGACGCTCTTTCGCTCACTCATGTATGGCTTGTGGCGCTCACTCTCCATTTGGTGGGTCGCTCCCTCACCTCTCAACTCACTATGGTGGAAGTGGTGTTGTGCCCTCGCTAGAGCCTTCGCATTGTCGGCGATGATTTGGCTAGGAGTCATGGGGCGCAACTCGAACTTCTTGTCGTTGACCTTGAAGGTGTATGTGTTGGAGAGTCCATCATGTATAGCCTTCTTGTCATATTGCCAAGGGCGGCCAAGCAACATGTGGCACACCGTCATGGGTACGACGTCACACTCAATAGTATCCTCATAAGGTCCAATCTTGAAAGTGACGGTGACGGTATGTTGTATCTTGACGTTGCCCTTGTCACTCAACCATTGGATATGGTAAGGGTGAGGATGCTTGCGGAGAGTGAGGTTGAGCTTCTCACACAACTCGGTGCTTGCAAGGTTATGGCAACTTCCACCGTCTATGATGACCTTGATCGACTTGCCACCAATTCCGGCACGGGTTTGGAAGATGTTGCACCGTTGTTCTTCCATATCATGAGGTTGTGTTGTTAGCACTCTTGTAACCACAAGTGAGGGACTTGGGTCATGCTCACATAAGAGAGGATCTTCTCCACTTTCTTGCTCATAAGCTTCTTCACTTTCCACGGCGGCTTGCACAAGGGCTTCATATTCATCCTCATCAAGCGTCTCGATATCACCATTCTCCATAGTGATCATGACCTTGGTGTTCTTGCACTCAAACGACTTGTGACCTTGGGTGCCACACTTGAAGCAAGTGACACTAGAGGGTCCCGTGGATGCCTTAGAGGAGGCGGTGGAGGAGACCGTTTGCTTCATGCGACTTTGGATAGTCGGTTTCTTGGATGTTGTAGAGGACACGTCGGCCTTGGCACTTGTAGCATGAGGAGTTGATGTAGTAGGAGGAGTCGATGTAGCGAGCTTGGAGGAGAAATAGGTCTTGGCCTTGGAGTACTTGATGTCCTCAATCACTTGGCGCTCGGCCTTCGACGCTTGATGGACCAACTCAACCATGTTGGAGTAAGGTTGGAACTCGACGATCCTCTTGATGGGGTAATTGAGGCCATTGAAGAAACGAGCAATGGTTTGGTCATCGGACTCTTGGATGTTGGCTCGCATCATAGTGAGCTCCATCTCCTTGTAGAACTCCTCGACGGTCTTGGTTCCTTGCTTCAACTTTTGGAGCTTGTTGAAGAGGTCGGTCATGTAGTGCGTGGGGACAAAGCGAGCATGCATCTCTTTCTTCATTTCTTCCCAAGTGTCAATTGGAGGTTCACCCTTCTCTTCTCGAAGAGTGAGGACTTGCTCCCACCAAGTGTTTGCGTAGTCCTCGAACTCAAGAGACGCCATAGCCACCTTCTTGGCATCGGAGTAGTTGTGGATGCGGAATATCTTGTCAACCTTGAGTGCCCATGAGAGGTAGGCCTCGGCATCTTCTTCTCCCTTGAACTTTGGCATGGTGAACTTGAGTCTTCCAAACATGTTCTCTTCATCCTCCAAGTTTCTTCGACGAGGAGGGGCACCTTCATCTCTTGCGGCTTGAGGAGGAATAGGAGGTCTTCTACGGCCAACCATAGCATTGGGTTGGCGTTGGAGGTGCACACTTGCTTCACTTGGTTCACGGTGAGGATGTGGTTGAAGATCTTGACGAGGTGGTTGACGACGCTCAATGTTGGGTCTCTCATCTTGATCATGGTGTGGGTCTCCTCTTCCACGTTGGTCATGGCGAGGATGATTGCGGAGATCACGCCTCGGTTGGTCTTGATGTCCATGGCCTTGAGCATCACCATGTGGCTCCATGTTGTGGAAGAAGTTGTCATGTGGGTGGCCATCACGCCCATGGTGGGCATGGCCATCCGGTTGAGGACGATCTTGTGGAGGACGTTCTTGTGGACGAGCATGGCGATGGATTTCTCCTCGCCTAGAGTTGGAGCGAGAGTCTTCATGACGAGCATGTGAGCGATGAGGTCGATGATGGTCTTCATGCCTTGAAGAGGAGCTTGAGGACGAACGGTGGCCATGAGAGTAGTAATCTTGTGACGAGCTTGATGATGATGAAGTAGAGCGGTGTCGGTGATGACGACTCAAGTTGGTGATGGCGCGCTCGAGGCTATCCATGCGCCGCTCCATGTTCGCATCATTGGCCGCCATTTGGCCATTCAAGTTGTCCGTAGCTTCGCGAAGGAGAGCCAAGTCTTGGTTCACAACGGAGAAGTTGTGTGCCACTTCATCGTATTGCTCATCGATGCGTGTCTCGAAGAGTGTGAGTTGCTCCTTGAACTCTTGGCGTTGCGTCCATAGGTTGTGTTGAGTAGTCAACCTCTCGGTGTTGCGGAGGACTTCTCCATCCCTTGCATCATCTCCACTCCTATCCATGATGCAAAGACAAGAACTATGTTGTGTATGTTAGTGGAAGGAGACTACCTCGCACTCTTACCAAGGTAAGATAGTATTGAGGCAATCCACCAAGCCGAAAGCAAGATCAAGTGTATCGGGGACACACGCAAAACCACACGCAAAAGCTAGCAAATATGGTGTTAGGCGAGTGTTGTGGAAAGCCAAAAGACAAATCCAAGATCGAGTATGTTGTTAAAAGTGGGTAAGGTCCAAAAATCCAAATGTCAATGTGAAGATCACTATAAACACGGAAAAAGTTGTGGAACACACACACGAGATAAGCTGGGTTAGTGCAACCAAAAGTGAGCGGAAAAGTGTATGTACGGATGCTCGGTGTCACACTAACACAAGGAGAGGCAAAGCTTTGGTTGCAAAAGAAGAGACAACTAGATTCGCACGCGGCCTCTCTTCTCGTATCTCTCTTTGCTTAAAAGCTTTTTCTCTTTTGTATGTGGTGGCACTTGCACTCGTTTGTATCTTTGGTGGCACTTGGACACTTTTGTATGTATGGGCGTATGGATGTATGGATGTATGGTGCTACTCGCACTCTTTTTGTGTTTTTGGGGCTTTTTCACGCACTATGTTAGCGTTAGCCTCGCTTTTGCTATCTTGCCACACGAGTGTTTGCTTGGATGCCTTACTCAACACGACACACACACCTCACAATGCGGGGCCACGTGCAATGTCTCGCAACACTAGACAAGCAATGCTCGATGGGATAGATCGCAAAAGGAAGAGGGGTTACAAGGTGAAAGCTGCAAGTTATACCTGCGATGGTGGTGGTGGTGGTGGTGGAGATCGCCGGATGTCGAGGTCGAAGGAGGGCGCGAAGATGCGCCCGGTCTGGGGCCCGGTTGGACCGGCTCCTGGACCGGCGTGTCCGGTTGGCCGCCCGGTCGACCGGGTTCTGTGCTGGCTCGGCCGGTCGTGGGTCCGGTTGACCGGGCCCGAAACCGGGTTTCGCGAGCTGGACTTTCTCTCTCCTGTTCTTCCCCAAACCAAAACCAAATCGACCAAATCGAAGGGAAACGATGGAATTGGAGGCTCAAAGTTGGGGAAATAGTAGATCAAACACAACAACACCAGATCCACGGACCAAAACCACTCAAAACGCAACCAAATCACAGATCGGTCAAAAGGCAAATTGGGGCTATTTTTGGGGATTTTTTGGAAAATTTTCTAGGAACGAAATCGGGTGGGTGGAGGGTCAAATCCGCGGTAACCAAGAGTTGCTGATACCATATGATGAGGTCTAAGACCCCGTGTGTGGCCCGATCTCGCGGATTGACTTCGAAACCAAGGGGAGAGATGGGAGAACGCGAGGAACACAAAGAACACGATGAGCACGAGGAACTCCGAGACTCACGCACGCACACCAACCCGATACACCCGATGCTTACCTCCGTGGCTCGATGGACCACGCCAATAGAATCTCCTAGGAAGAGGCACGTGGCAGAATTCCCGGAGAGAGATTGGGGTTGGAGAGGAAGAGCTTGGTGAGTGAGAGAGAGTAACAAGTACTAGAATCTCAATCAACAAGATCAAAGTCAACAACCAAGGTGCCTTGATTACGAGAGGATGATACCCAAGGGAGACTAAGCTCAAAGGTAGGTTTGAGTTCAAAACAAGTCTAAAGAGCTAAATGGGGTGTCCGGGTGCTTATATAGGTCTTACAAGGCCGGCACGGGCCGAACAGGTACAAGTGAAACCGGATCGGGCCGAAAAGGTATCTTTAGTCGGGCGGAGTCCGGTCAGGCGGCCGGTCGGACCGGACTCGGGACCGGGCAGGCCGGTCGGCGGCCGGTCGGACCGGACCTGGGACCGGGCAGTCCGGCCGCCGACCGGGTCTGGACCGGTCGCAGCCGGGCGGAGTGCCTAGGTTCTCGGATGGTGTCCGGATGGCACCGGTTGGGAGGCCGGTCCGGACCGGGTGGTCCGGTTGAGCGCCGGTTGGACCGGACTCTGCGCCGGGTGGCCCGGTCGAGGTCCGGTCAGCCGGGTTCTGGACCGGCCGGCCATCGTCTCTTCCTTGCGTTCTTCGGGGCGACTTCCGGCCCAAATCCATGATCCATCTTCATGACCAGCTGCTCCTCTCATCCTCTTGACCTCGTCGTGTTCTCCTCTCCGAGCGTCTTGATGCGCCTTGTACCTAATGACACATAGCACGTCGGCATGAGGTAGCATTCCATCCAAAGGGGTATCAAGATCAAGGGTGGTGAGGAGCGAATTCACCTCATCATGTAGCGCCTTAGCTCGAGCTCTAGTCATCGGTCCACTTGGGGGACTAGTTGGTCTGTGTGGAGGTGTCGGCGAGCGTGGGCTGCACCGAACATTTGTAGCATTCAGGCCAATCCCCATGGCATCGACCTCTACCTTGTGGGAAGAATCAACTTCAATCCCATTAGCGGAAACCACAAAGCCAAGGAAAACCAATTTGTTTTGAGCAATGGTGCACTTGGGGAGGTTAGCATAAAGCTTTTCATGACGCAAGATGCACAAGACTTCTCTCACATGTTGCACATGGTCCTCGAGATTTTTGCTATAAATGAATGTCATTGAAATAGACAACCACACTCTTGCCAATGAGAGGACGCAAGATGTGATTCATGAGGCGCATGAAAGTTGATGGAGCATTGGAAAGACCAAATAGCATAACAAGCCATTCATATAGACCGAGTTTGGTCTTGAATGCCGTTTTCCATTCATCACCAATTGCCATGCGGATTTGGTGGTAGCCACTACGCAAATCGATTTTAGAGAAAATCGTGGCACCACTAAGCTCATCGAGCATATCATCTAAACGCGGAATGGGATGGCGGTAACGGACGGTAATGGCATTGATGGGGCGACAATCCATACACATCCGTTGCGTCTCATCCGGTTTAGGCACAAGAATCACGGGAACCGCACAAGGGCTAAGGCTTTCGCGGACGTACCCTTTAGCGAGGAGATCTTGTATTTGGCGTTGGATCTCCTTTGTGTCTTCGGGGTTGGTGCGGTAGGCGGCACGGTTTGGAAGCGGAGCGCCGGGTATGAGGTCGATGCGGTGTTCGATGCCTCGAAGTGGTGGTAGTCCATGAGGTAGCTCATCGGGGAAGACGTCTTGAAACTCCTTCAAAAGAGACAACAAAGACGAAGGAATGTTGGTTAAGTCGTTAGTCGCCGATGATGGTCCCTTGCATATGAGCACATAGTGCAATATGGTGGATGGGTTCTGCTTGGAGCTCTCTCCACTCACTCTTGGTGGCTAGAAGGACACTCTTGGACTCACTCTTATATGGCTTGTGGCGCTCACTATCTTTGTGGTGGGTCGCTCCCTCTCCTCTCATCTCACTATGGTGGAAGTGATGTTGTGCCCTCGCTAGAGCCTTCGCATTGTCGGCGATGATTTGGCTAGGAGTCATGGGGCGCAACTCAAACTTCTTGTCGTTGACCTTGAAGGTGTATGTGTTGGAGATTCCATCATGTATCGCCTTCTTGTCATATTGCCAAGGGCGGCCAAGCAACATGTGGCACACCGTCATGGGTACCACGTCACACTCAATAGTATCCTCATAAGGTCCAATCTTGAAAGTGACGGTGACGATATGTTGTATCTTGACGTTGCCCTTGTCACTCAACCATTGGATATGGTAAGGGTGAGGATGCTTGCGGAGAGTGAGGTTGAGCTTCTCACACAACTCGGTGCTTGCAAGGTTATGGCAACTTCCACCGTCTATGATGACCTTGATCGACTTGCCACCAATTCCGGCACGGGTTTGGAAGATGTTGCACCGTTGTTCTTCCATATCATGAGGTTGCGTAGTTAGCACCCTTGTGACCACAAGTGAGGGACTTGGGTCATGCTCACATAAGAGAGGATCTTCTCCACATTCTTGCTCATAAGCTTCTTCACTTTCCACGGCGGCTTGCACAAGGGCTTCATATTCATCCTCATCAAGCGTATCGATATCACCATTCTCCATAGTGATCATGACCTTGGTGTTCTTGCACTCAAACGACTTGTGACCTTGGGTGCCACACTTGAAGCAAGTGACACTAGAGGGTCCCGTGGATGCCTTAGAGGAGGCGGTGGAGGAGACCGTTTGCTTCATGCGACTTTGGATAGTCGGTTTCTTGGATGTTGTAGAGGACACGTCGGCCTTGGCACTTGTAGCATGAGGAGTTGATGTAGTAGTAGGAGTCGATGTAGCGAGCTTGGAGGAGAAATAGGTCTTGGCCTTGGAGTACTTGATGTCCTTAATCACTTGGCGCTCGGCCTTCGACGCTTGATGGACCAACTCAACCATGTTGGAGTATGGTTGGAACTCGACGATCCTCTTGATGGGGTAATTGAGGCCATTGAAGAAACGAGCAATGGTTTGGTCCTCGGACTCTTGGATGTTGGCTTGCATCATAGTGAGCTCCATCTCCTTGAAGAACTCCTCAACGGTCTTGGTGCCTTGCTTCAACTTTTGGAGCTTGTTGAAGAGGTCGGTCATGTAGTGCGTGGGGACAAAGTAAGCATGCATCTCTTTCTTCATTTCTTCCCAAGTGTCAATTGGAGGTTCACCCTTCTCTTCTCGAAGAGTGAGGACTTGCTCCCACCAAGTGTTTGCGTAGTCCTCGAACTCATGAGACGCCATAGCCACCTTCTTGGCACCGGAGTAGTTGTGGATGCGGAATATCTTGTCAACCTTGAGTGCCCATGAGAGGTAGGCCTCGGCATCTTCTTCTCCCTTGAACTTTGGCATGGTGAACTTGAGTCTTCCAAACATGTTCTCTTCATCCTCTAAGTTTCTTCGACGAGGAGGGGCACCTTCATCTCTTGCGGCTTGAGGAGGAATAGGAGGTCTTCTACGGCCAACCATAGCATTGGGTTGGCGTTGGAGGTGCACACTTGCTTCACTTTGTTCACGGTGAGGGTATGGTTGAAGATCTTGTCGTGGTTGTGGACGATGCTCGATGTTGGGTCTCTCATCTTGATCATGGTGTGGGTCTCCTCTTCCACGTTGGTCATGGCGAGGATGATTGCGGAGATCACGCCTCGGTTGGTCTTGATGTCCATGGCCTTGAGCATCACCATGTGGCTCCATGTTGTGGAAGAAGTTGTCATGTGGGTGGCCGTCACGCCCATGGTGGGCATGGCCATCCGGTTGAGGACGATCTTGTGGAGGACGTTCTTGTGGACGAGCATGGCGATGGATTTCTCCTCGCCTAGAGTTGGAGCGAGAGTCTTCATGACGAGCATGTGAGCGACGAGGTCGATGATGGTCTTCATGCCTTGAGGAGGAGCTTGAGGACGAACGGTGACCATGAGAGTAGTAATCTTGTGACGAGCTTGATGATGATGAAGTAGAGCGGTGTCGGTGATGACGAACCAAGTTGGTGATGGCGCGCTCGAGGCTATCCATGCGCCGCTCCATGTTCGCATCATTGGCCTCCATTTGGCCATTCAAGTTGTCCGTAGCTTCGCGAAGGAGAGCCAAGTCTTGGTTCACAACGGAGAAGTTGTGTGCCACTTCATCGTATTGCTCATCGATGCATGTCTCGAAGAGTGTGAGTTGCTCCTTGAACTCTTGGCGTTGCGTCCATAGGTTGTGTTGAGTAGCCAACCTCTCGGTGTTGCGGAGGACTTCTCCATCCCTTGCATCATCTCCACTCCTATCCATGATGTAAAGACAAGAACTATGTTGTGTATGTTAGTGGAAGGAGACTACCTCGCACTCTTACCAAGGTAAGATAGTATTGAGGCAATCCACCAAGACGAAAGCAAGATCAAGTGTATCGGGAACACACGCAAAACCACACGCAAAAGCTAGCAAATATGGTGTTAGGCGAGTGTTGTGGAAAGCCAAAAGACAAATCCAAGATCGAGTATGTTGTTAAAAGTGGGTAAGGTCCAAAAATCCAAATGTCAATGTGAAGATCACTATAAACACGGAAAAGTTGTGGAACACACACACGAGATAAGCGGGGTTAGTGCAACCAAAAGTGAGCGGAAAAGTGTATGTACGGATGCTCGGTGTCACACTAACACAAGGAGAGGCAAAGCTTCGGTTGCAAAGGAAGAGACAACTAGATTCGCACGCGGCCTCTCTTCTCGTATCTCTCTTTGCTTAAAAGCTTTTTCTCTTTTTGTATTTGGTGGCACTTGCACTCTTTTGTATCTATGGTGGCACTTGGACACTTTTTGTATGTATGGGCGTATGGATGTATGGATGTATGGTGCTACTCGCACTCTTTTTTTGTTTTTGGGGCTTTTTCACGCACTATGTTAGCGTTAGACAAGCAATGCTCAAAGGGATAGATCGCAAAAGGAAGAGGGGTTACAAGGTGAAAGCTGCAAGTTATACCTGCGATGATGGTGGTGGTGGTGGTGGTGGAGATCGCCGGATGTCGAGGTCGAAGGAGGGCGCGAAGATGCGCCCGGTCTGGGGCCCGGTCCGACCGGATCCTGGACCGGCCTGTCCGGTTTCCGCCCGGACGACCGGGTTCTGGGCTGGCTCGGCCGGTCGTGGGTCCGGTTGACCGGGTGCTCGACCGGATTTCGCGGGCTGGACGTTTCTCTCTCCTGTTCTTCCCCAAACCAAAACCATATCGACCAAATCGAAGGGAAACGATGGAATTGGACCCTCAAAGTTGGGGAAATAGTAGATCAAGCACAACAACACCAGATCCACGGAACAAAACCACTCAAAACGCAACCAAATCACATATCGGTCAAGAGGCAATGTGGGGCTATTTTTGGGGATTTTTTGGAAAATTTTCTAGGAACGAAATCGGGTGGGTGGAGGGTCAAATCCGCGGTAACCAAGAGCTGCTGATACCATATGATGAGGTCTAAGACCCCTGTGTGGCCCGATCTCGCGGATTGACTTCGAAACCAAAGGGGAGAGATGGGAGAACGCGAGGAACACGAAGAACACGACGGGCACGAGGAACTCCGAGACTCATGCACGCACACCAACCCGATACACCCGATGCTTACCTCCGTGGCTCGATGGACCACGCCAATAGAATCTCCTAGGAAGAGGCACGGGGCAGAATTCCCGGAGAGAGATTGGGGTTGGAGAGGAAGAGCTTGGTGAAAGAGAGAGAGTAACAAGTACTAGAATCTCCTTCAACAAGATCAAAGTCAACAACCAAGGTGCCTTGATTACAGAGGGATGATACCCAAGGGAGACTAAGCTCAAAGGTAGGTTTGAGTTCAAAACAAGTCTAAGGGGTAAAGGGGGTGTCCCGGGTGCTTATATAGTCTTACAAGGCGACACGGGCCGAAAAGGTACAAGTGAAACCGGTTCGGGCCCAAAAGGCATCTTTAGTCGGGCAGGCCGGTCAGGAGGCCGGTCGGACCGGACTCGGGACCGGACAGTCCGGTCGCCGACCGGGTCCTGGACCGGGCTGCAACCGGGCGGGGTGCCGGGGTTACTGGATGGCGCCCGGATGGCACCGGTTGGGAGGCCGGTCTGGGACCGGATGGCCCGGTTGACTGGCCCGTCGACCGGATTCTGGACCGGGTGGCCATCTTCTCTTCCTTGCGTTCTTCGGGCGACTTCCGGTCCAATTCCATGTCCATCTTCATGACCAGCTGCTCCTCTCCTCCTCTTGACCACGGCATGTCCTCCTCTCCGGCGTCTTGATGTGCCTTGTACCTAATGACACATAGCACGTCGCGCATGAGGTAGCATTCCATCCAAAGGGGTATCAAGATCAAGGGTGGTGAGGAGCGAATTCACCTTATCATGTAGCGCTTTAACTCGAGCCCGAGTCATCGGTCCACTTGGGGGACTAATTGGTCTTGGTGTGGAGGTGACCGAAGGCCACCCCGCATCATCTTGCATAAGAACGCCACCAATACCAAGTCCACTCGCATCACACTCAATCTCAAAAGTTTTTGCAAAGTGTGGAAGGACAAGAAGGGGAGCTTCGGTAAGGCGTTTCTTCAACTCATCAAAAGCATTTTGTTGGGCCTTGCCCCACACAAACGGAACATTCTTTTTGGTAAGTTCATTCAAAGGGCAAGCAATGGTGCTAAAATCTTTCACAAAGCGGCGGTAGAAACCAGCAAGTCCATGAAAACTTCAAACTTGACCAACATTGTTAGGAGTAGGCCAATTGTGGATGGCCTCAACCTTGGAAGAATCAACTTCAATGCCATTGGCGGAAACCACAAATCCAAGAAAACCAACTTGTTTTGAGCAAAGGTACACTTGGGGAGGTTTGCATAAAGCTTCTCATGACGCAAGATGCATAAGACTTCTCTCACATGTTGTACATGGTCCTCGAGACTTTTGCTATAAATTAGAATATCATCGAAATAGACAACCACACTCTTGCCAATGAGAGGTCGCAAGATGTGATTCATGAGTCGCATGAAAGTAGATGGAGCATTGGAAAGACCAAATGGCATGACAAGCCATTCATATAGACCAAGTTTGGTCTTGAATGCCGTCTTCCATTCATCACCAATTGCCATGCGGATTTGGTGGTAGCCACTACGCAAATCTATCTTAGAGAAAATCGTGGCACCACTCAATTCATCTAGCATGTCATCTAAACGCGGAATGGGATGGCGGTAGCGAATGGTAATGGCATTGATGGGGCGACAATCCATACACATTCGTTGCGACTCATCCGGTTTAGGCACAAGAATCACGGGAACCGCACAAGGGCTTAAGCTTTCAAGAACATACCCTTTTTCGAGGAGGTCTTGTATTTGGCGTTGAATCTCCTTTGTGTCTTCGGGGTTGGTGCGGTAGGCGGCGCGGTTTGGTAGAGGAGCGCCGGGTATGAGGTCGATGCGGTGCTCAATTCCTCTAAGCGGTGGGAGTCCATGAGGAAGCTCGTCGGGGAAGACATCTTGGAACTCCTTCAAAAGAGACAACAAAGACGAAGGAAGTGTTGTTAAGTTGTTAGTCTCCGAAGATGGTCCCTTGCAAATGAGCACGTAGTGCAATATGGTGGATGGGTTGTGGTGCAATTCTCTCATCTCACTCTTGGTAGCTATGAGGACACTCTTCATCTCACTCATATATGGCTTGTGGCGCTCACTTTCCTTTTGGTGGGTCACTCTCTCACCATTCATCTCACTAGTGATGGTAGCTTCCTTAGCCCTCGCTAAAGCCTTTGCATTGTCCGCAATTACTTGGCTAGGAGTCATCGGGCGTAGGATGAATGTCTTGTCGCCGACCTTGAAGCTATAGGCATTTGTGTAGCCATCATGGCTTGCTCTTTTGTCATATTGCCAAGGGCGACCAAGTAGCATGTGGCACACCGTCATGGGCACTACATCACAATCAACGGTGTCTTCATAGGCGCCAATCTTGAAGGATACGGAGACGGTGTGTTGTATCTTGACATTTCCATTGTCACTTAGCCATTGCACATGGTAAGGGTGGGGGTGCTTCCGGAGTGTGAGGTTGAGCTTGGAACATAGTTCGGTGCTTGCAAGATTGTGGCAACTCCCTCCATCGATGATAACCTTTATTGACTTGCCATTGATTCCGGCTCTTGTTTGGAAGATGTTGCACCTTTGATCTTCATTGGGGAGGACATGGGTTGTCAACACTTTGGTCACCACAAGTGATGGGTTTGCATCATGCACACATAGGACTTGCTCTTGGTCTTCCAAGTCATCATCTTCATGAGTGGTTGCGGCTTGTACCAAGGCTTCATATTCACCTTCACTCAAGTACTCCACATCTCCATCATCTCGAGTTATCATAACTCTTGTGTTCTTGCATTCAAAGGATTTATGTCCTTGAGCACCACACTTGAAACAAGTGATGTTACTAGAACCGGTGGAAACCTTGCAGGACATAGTTGATTGCTCCGGCTTGAAGCTTGTAGTCTTGATAGCACTTCTTGTTTGCTTGGGAGGATCCTTGGATGTGCTAGCACTTGTATTCTTTAGGCTTGAAGATGTAGTTGTTGCATTTCTTGCGGCAAAGAAGGTCTTGGTCTTGGCACTTGCTAGGTCTTCTCGCACTTGGCGCTCGGCCCTTGTAGCTTGATGAAGCAACTCAACCATGTTGGTGTAAGGCAAGAACTCCACTATCCTCTTGACGGGAATGTTCAACCCATTCAAGAATCTTGCCATAGTTTGCTCTTCTCGCTCATCCACATTGGCACTCATCATGGTCATGTGCATCTCCTTGTAGTACTCCTCAACGGACTTGAAGCTTTGCTTGAGTTGAGTAAGCTTGTTGAAGAGGTCACGCTTGTGGTGGGTGGGCACAAAGCGTTTGTGCATGACTTCTTGCATCTCTTCCCATGTGTCAATGGGCTCTAAGTCTTCCTTGTCACGCTTCTTGTTCACTTCTTCCCACCAAACATTTGCATATCCTTCAAACTCAAGAGATGCCATAGCAACTTTCTTTGCTTCGGAGAAGTTGTGGATGCGGAAAATCTTGTCAACCTTGAGGATCCAAGACAAGTATGCATCGGGGTCTTCCTCTCCTTGGAACTTGGGCATGGTGAACTTGAGCTTCCCAAAGATTTCTTCCTCATTACGGTCATTGCGTCGAGGTATAGGTCTTGCATCATCTTCATCCTCATTATGGTTGCGAGGTTGTCGAGGTGGATCCTCATTTTGATTGTGGCGGTTTGGAGGAGGAGGACGCCTTCCATGAGGTTGCCGGAGGTGTGGCATGACACTAGCTTCACTTGAGGCGTCTTCTTCATTGTGGTGCCTTGCTTCACCTTGAGGAGCATGAGGAGCTTGACGAGCTCGATAATTGAGAGGATTGTGTCTTCTATTGTCGTTGTTGTTTCTTCTTGCGCCATCATCTTGGTGAGCATCAATATTGATGATTTGGCGATCTTGGTTCACTTCTTGTTCGGCGTCATGTTGTGGATGCCTTTGAGCATGGGCCACTTGAGAAGGGCGAGGTTGCCCTTGTTGTTGACGTGCCTCTTGCTCTTGGCGAAGACGTTCTTGCTCACGTGCATGAAGGAGAGCTTGATCATGACGAAGACGTTGTTGTTCCTCTTGGAATTGACGCTTCATCGATCTGCTTGTTGTAGTCTATGCTTGTTCAAGTTGAGCACGTGCTTGCTCCGCATCTCTGAGCTTGTTGTTGAAGAACTTGAGCTATCCACATTATGGTGGTGTGGGTCTTCATGTAGAAGCATGGTCAAGACCGGAGATGAAGCCGCGTGCCTTGAACTATGAGAGTGTGAAGACCTTGAGTGTTGGCTTCGGTTGTTGGCGATGTTGGCAATAGCTTGCTCAAGGCGTGCCATTCTTGCCTGAGCGCTCCAGGGACAGCGGCCAGTCCGGACCGGTCGACCGGCCGGAGCCAGCCCCTCGTACCGGACGACGACCGGAAACCTCGCAGGAATCCGGTTTCCGGCCGGTCGACCGGACCCATGACCGGCCCGCCCGGCCACAGGCCCGGTCAGACCGGACCCATGACCGGACAGCCCGGTCCCAGGCCCGGCCTCGACCGGATCCCAAACCGGACTCCGACGAGAGTGCCCCCACCAAACCGCCTTAACTTATCCTTTTGCGTCACTGTCCGCCCTTGCTCGGCCGTGTGTGCCTGTATAAGTAGCTGGAACCCCTCATTAGCTCTTGAGACTTGTTTTGAACTCAAACCCTAACTTTGAGCTTAGTCTCCCTTGGGTATCATCCCTCTGTAATCAAGGCACCTTGGTTGTTGACTTAGATCTTGTTGAAGGAGATTCTAGTACTTGTTACTCTCTCTCCTTCCCCAAGCTCTTCCTCTCCAATCCCAATCTCTCTCCGGGGAATTCTACCGCGTGTCTCTTCCACGGAGATTCTATTGGCGTGGTCCATCGAGCCACGGAGGTAAGCATCGGGTGTATCGGGTTGGTGTGCGTGCGTGAGTCTCGGAGTTCCTCGTGCCCGTCGTGTTCTTCGTGTTCCTCGCGTTTTCCCATCTCCCCCTTTGGTTTCAAGGTCAATCCGCAAGATCGGGCCACACACGGGGTCTTAGACCTCATCATATGGTATCAGCAGCCTTTGGTTTCCGCGGATTTGACCCTCCACCCACCCGATTTCGTTCCTAGAAAATTTTCCAAAAAATCCCCAAAAATAGCCCTAAATTGCCTCTTGACCGATCTGTGATTTGGTTGCGTTTTGAGTGGTTTTGGTCCGTGGATTTGGAGTTGTTGTGCTTGATCTACTATTTCCCCAACTTTGAGCCTCCAATTCCATCGTTTCCCTTCGATTTGGTCGATTTGGCTTGGTTTTCGTGAAGAACAGGAGAGAGAAAGCTCAATCCCGCGAAATCCGGTTGAGCAGACTGGTCGACCGGGCTCTCGACCGGCCGAGCCGGTCCAGAATCCGGTCAACCGGACAGACAACCGGCCAGGCCGGTCCAGGAGCCGGTCCAACCGGGCCTCCGACCGGGCGACGCAACGCCTCCTTCGACCTCGACATCCGGCGATCTCCACCACCACCACCACCACCACCACCACCATCGCAGGTATAACTTGCAGGTTTCACCTTGTAACCCCTCTTCCTTTTGCGATCTATCCCATTGAGCATTGCTTGTCTAGTGTTGCGAGACATTGCACGTGACCCCGCATTGTGAGGTGTGTGTGTAGCGTTGAGTAAGGCACCCAAGCAAACACTCGTGTGGCAAGATAGCAAAAGCGAGGCTAACGCTAACATAGTGCGTCAAAAAGCCCCAAAAACACAAAAAGAGTGCGAGTAGCACCATACATCCATACATCCATACATCCATACGCCCATACATACAAAGTGTCCAAGTGCCACCAAAGATACAAACGAGTGCAAAGTGCCAACATATACAAAAGAGAAAAAGCTTTTAAGCAAAGAGAGATACGAGAAGAGAGGCCGCGTGCGAATCTAGTTGTCTCTTCCTTTGCAACCAAAGCTTTGGCTCTCCTTGTGTTAGTGTGACACCGAGCACTTCATACATACACTTTTCCGCTCACTTTTGGTTGCACTAACCCCGCTTATCTCGTGTGTGTGTTCCACATCCTTTTTCCGTGTTTATAGTGATCTTCGCATCAACATTTGGATTTTCGGCTTTCCACCACTCTTAACAACATACTCGATCTTGGATTTGTCTTTTGGCTTTCCACAACACTCGCCTAACACCATATTTGCTAGCTTTTGCGTGTGGTTTTGCGTGTGTTCCCGATACACTTGATCTTGCTTTCGGCTTGGTGGATTGCCTCAATACTATCTTACCTTGGTAAGAGTGCGAGGTAGTCTCCTTCCACTAACATACACAACCTAGTGCTTGTCTTTGTATCATGGATAGGAGCGGAGATGATGCAAGGGAGGGAGAAGATCCTCCGCAACACCGAGAGGTTGGCTACTCAACACAACCTATGGACGCAACGCCAAGAGTTCAAGGAGCAACTCACCCTCTTCGAGACGCGCATCGATGAGCAATACGATGAAGTGGCACACAACTTCTCCGTTGTGAACCAAGACTTGGCTCTCCTTCGCGAAGCTACGGACAACTTGAATGGTCAAATGGCGGCCAATGATGCGAACATGGAGCGACGCATGGATAGCCTCGAGCGCGCCATCACCAACTTGGGTCGTCATCGCCGACACCGCTCTACTTCATCATCCTCAAGCTCATCACAAGACTACTACTCTCATGGTCACCGTTCGTCCTCAAGCTCCTCCTCAAGGCATGAAGACCATCATCGACCGCATCGCTCACATGCTCGTCATGAAGACTCTCGCTCCAACTCTAGGCGAGGAGAAATACATCGCCATGCTCGTCCACAAGAACGTCCTCCACAAGATCGTCCTCAACCGGTGTTATCACCAGATTTTAGACGAATCCAGAGGTGGGCCGGGCTTGGAAGATTACATGTGGAAGAATTCTAAGGCGGCCTGGCACGAAGGGTCTTGGGCTGAATTGCCCGTGTATCTTTATTTAGTAGTTTATTATTTTAGATCTATTTTAGTTTAGAGATAGAATCTTAGTCGTGCACGGTTTAGTGCACGCCCTCATTAGAAAGTCCCCTGGACTATAAATATGTACCTAGGGTTTATGGAATAAACAACAACTCACGTTCAACCCCAAAAACAAACCAATCTCGGCGCATCGCCAACTCCTTCATCTCGAGGGTTTCTATCGTAAGCGACATGTCGCCTAGATCGCATCTTGCGATCTAGGCAGCACAAGCCCCACGTTGTTCATGCGTTGCTCGTACTAAAGCGTTTTTGATGGCGAGCAACGTAGTTATCATTAGATGTGTTAGGGTTAGCATTGTTCTTCGTTTAAGCATGCTTACGTAGTGCAACCCTTGCATATCTAGCCGTCCTCACGCCTATCTCAGGTGTGGGGGCGGCACCCCGCTTGATCATTATTTAGTAGATCCGATCCGTTATGATTGCTCCTTGTTCTACAAGGATTAGTTTAATATCCGCAATAGTTTGGCCTTACAATGGGGGAGGATCCAAAGGCACGTAGGGTGGCGTTCGCAAGTCCTAAACGGGATGTTCCTAGGATCAACTTCATGTTGGTTTTTTGGCCTTGTTTAGGATCGGCTTACGAGCACCGTGCGTGGCCGCAAGGCCCAACCTCGGAGTAGGATGATCCGGTTATGCGGTGAAAACCCTAAATCGTCGTAGATCTCATTAGCTTCATCTTGATCAAGCAGGACCACCAAGTATTCGTGCACCCCGTACGGATCATGGGTGGATCGGCTCTTTGAGCCGATTCACAGGATAACCCGAGAGCCGATCGAGGCTCGTATTTAACGTTTACATGTATGCCCCGCAGAAACTAAGCGAGGCAACCTCATCACCTTCCCGACCAGGTATAGGTCAGGTGGCACGCCCTGCACTTCGCAACGCCGCGTGTGACCGTAAGAGCATTGCGGGCCGTCGCTCGGAGGGGTCTCAGCCAGCCGCAGCTCTAGGCTCCCCCCGGCTCTACAGCTGTTGACAAGGCCGCTGCCCGCCGGTGGGTTTTGGCAGCCAACACATTCTGGCACGCCCGGTGGGACAATCGTCTACATCAACCACATCGCCATCTACATCCGAGATGGCGGACGGCACGCCGGCCACCTACGAGGATCCGCCCGACGACCTCAAGAAGCAATACAACGAGATCAAGGCTACCCTCGAAGCCGACCTCATCGGCTCTTTTCGCAGAACCCGTTCCGGTGGCATCGGATGGAAGGGGTTCTCACCGTAAGGTGCACTCGATGGGGTAGACCTCTCTGCCCCGTCGGAGGAACGCACCGGGGTCCGCGGCAGGAGATCAACTACCCGGTGGCTCACTCGCTACACCGCCACTCGAGAACTTGGTCAACGTGCCGGAGCGTGTCGCTCCGCGCGTGATCCAGGAGATCATGAGCCACCGCACTCGCCGTCGTGACCAGCTCTCGGGACGCATCAAGGAGAGTTGCCATTCCAGGTCCCGTCCACCGCTGCCATTTGCGTTGGCAGCACCGGCCGAAGTGCCGACTACACCGGCATTCCTCGTCTACGGAATTGGTGGCGACCCCGAGTGACTACCAGCTCTTAATGGAGGCGCCTAAGGAGATCCCTCATGGATACGCGTGCATGTATGTGCCGGATTGTGGTGACCGGGCACTCACAAACCAGGCCACAACATCGGGGACTCCGGCGAAGACAGGAGGAACGTCGGCGACAGAGCGTACGTGGCTAACTAAATACGCCACACCGACGAAACTCCCCGAGCCCAGCTCCCGCAGCCGGCTCGTAGCTGGAAAAGCAAACGTGGCAGGCCAAGTACGCCACCCCGGCGAATCTTCGTAGTGCAACTCCTACGGCCAGCACGACAGTGATCGGATCGCACCATACCGAGAGACCAGTTCGGCATGATGCCGAAAAGAAGGGCAGTCGGCTATTCCAAGCCGTACCCTGACGATTACGAGATGATCCCGCTGCCACCAAAATATCGGCTCCCCGACTTCTCCAAATTCGTGGATCGATGGCTCCAGCTCCATCGAGCACGTCGACCGATATTTGGCTCAACTAGGACCGGCTTCGAGTGTCGGATCAGCTACGCGTGAGGCTCTTTTCACAGTCCCTCACGGGATCGGCTTTTGGGTGGTACACCTCTCTACCAGCAAACTCCATCCAGCCTTGGAAGCAATTGGAAGAACAGCTCCATATGCAATACCATTCGTAGGCTTCCGAGTCCGGCATTGCCGATCTAGCACAACTACGTCGAAGCGCGGGGAAACGGTGACAGTAATACATCCAGCCGCTTCAGAATCTTAGGAACCGATGTTATTCGGTTCGTATAACCGAAAAGGAAGCAGCCGAGTTGGCGTAGCAGGCCTTGCAACACAGCTCAAGGACATGGCCTCCCAAGCAGATTATCCTCGCCGGCGCACATGGTTCGAAACTATCGCATATGAACAGCGCCACCCCGACCTCGTACCAAGACAAGTTCAAGCGTGCAGTAGTCATGGTCGATACGGAGGAGGATGAAGTGCCTGCGGGAGGCCAAGAGATAGCAAGGGCTGAGTGGACTCGTGGAGGAACCCCGTGGCCTCGCAAATGGGTAAAGCCACCAGTGGCCGCCCAGGGGATTTGATTTTGACGTGACCAAGACCGAACAAATCTTCGACCTCCTCGCTCAAGGAGAAACAGCTTGACGGTTCCCGAAGGTCTCAAGTTCCCCACGGCGAAAGAGCTAAACGGAAAGCCGTACTGCAAATTCCACAACTCGCTTTCCCATGCCACCAACGACCGCCGGGTGTGGCGTCAGCACATCCAAGCGGCGATAGAGAAGGGGCGGCTAATTTTCAACCAGTACGCCATGAAGGTCGACACCCAACCCTTCCCCGCCGTTAACATGGTAGAAATCACCTACCCTGAAGGTTGCCAGCCAGGTCCCTCGTTCCAGCATCAACATGGTAGGACCTGGAAACCACTCTGGCAAAGATGGAGATGAGGGCAGCTGCTCTCATAGCAAGGACACAGAGGAGGCCGCTCCACGCGATCGGCTCCATCATGATGGCAAGCGCTATGTCACGGAGGGAGAGGTGAAGAATATAAGATATCAGCGACCCTCTCTCGATCACCTCCTCAACAAATATGTTAGCCAGCATGACCAACGCCGGCGACCCAATTACGATGATAGAGAAGATCGTTTGGCTAGAGAAGCCAGAAGACATCGTCGGCAGAATCGCGATGAGGAGGAGCACGAGCGCTGTGCCACGGAAGCATCCAGGGAGCAAGATGACAACACCACACACCGGGACTGCCCCTTCTTCGACACTCGCCGGGATTCAGGAATGAGCCGATTGCCCACAATCGGCAATTGCCCGTAATGCAATCGAAAAAGAAGGAGGCAGCCAACGTGTCCGTGTTCGAGCGCTTAGGGCCTCTCCCGCCACAAAGCAAACGCGCCGAGTCACCTCGTTGGGCAGATCTTGAAGATTCGAAGACGAGGGAGAAGTGGAAGAAGACAGTACCACCGGCCAAGGTGGTGCCCCGACGGACTCAGCCCGTTCCCGTAGCGCAGTGGTTCAGCGATTGCGCGGCCCGGAGGAAGCCGAAAGGTTGTACCCGCATACGCTAAGAAAGGCACGGCCTGATCCGGCCGCAAAGGTTCAGCGAACCCCGGATGAAGAGGGTCGTCCACGGAAAATGGAGTGGCGCCCTAAACAGAGGAAAGCCGATGATGAGACATCGGCCGGCACAAACATGGTACTCGTCTTGCCGACAGAGCGTAGCGCTCCACGACTCTACGGAGCACTCAAGGTGGACGACAGCAGGCGCATCAAGTCAGAGGTTGGGTTGGTTTCATCCAGACTCGACCAAGTAGCAAGATCAAACCAATGGGCAAACCAGAGAGGCTGATCCTTGTGATCGGCCCCAAAAAATTTACGAAGGGAACTTACAAAACCTTCAACGAGCAAGCAACGTGGAGGCCGATTCCAGCAATCGGCCAAAATTATCCTCACCTACCTTTCTACCCGGGTTCAACATGTTATCCAACAGAGCCGATACCATCAATTTTCTTGACAGAATCGGCTCGGGGGCACCCAGTGTATATGAAAATACGAGGATATGCAACAGAAGCATCTCATCTTTTGTTGATGGGTATTGGAATATGGGGGCCGATGCACAGTGTCGGCCGTAATAAAAATGAAAATTCGAAAATTTTTCGAACACAGTCCGATGCAAGCAGTGCATCGACTTAAGGACATGAAAGCCGATGCATGGCCATCGACTCAAGGGAGATTTCTTCAAGGACAATGTCGGGAGCAAGCATGGGCGTGCGGATCGGATCAATGATCGGATCAATGTCGTGGAGCCTATCCGGCCGGCAGAACCGAAGAAACTCGGGGGCAGCTCACCTTGAGGGCTCTCTCGTTTTGGGAAGCCGATGTATATTTAAATCGGCTACGCTCGGCATAAGGAGCTCCTCGTACATGATCGAGCCTAGGTCCATACAGCTCTCGCTTTACCTTGGCTGAGACTCGGGGGCAACAAGCCCGGAAGATGCCCTCGTTTTTGAGAGCCGATTAGGGTCACCTCGGCTGCGGCTGCATCATGGTCGTCTTAGGCAGGAACTGGGAAGGAAAAGCCGACGCCTAGTACAGGGCTTGGACTGTGCTGTTGCTGCAAGAAAAGGAAAGAAGTCCGACGCGTTGCTATCGGTCTTAGCATGGCAAACGGAGGGAATGAAATTGGAGCGATTAAAGGATAAATGGAAAGAACAATTTCATTAATTCCAAGGAGCGGCTTTACAAGAAAGAGCCGATGGCTCTCAAAAGAGGGATCTCGGTGCCTAGTGCACCGCTACTACTAGTCCTATACTACTAGTCGTCGCTGTCCTCGTCATCGCCGCCGTCGACGTCGTCGGCGCCGCTCCCGTGGAGCTCTTCGTCGCTCGCTGCCCTAGCCCTTGGCCGGAGCCTCTTCCTCCTCGTCATCATCATCATCCTCGCTGTCCGCCCGTGAGCGGAAGCGCTTGGTCGGCGGGTACCCGATGGAGGAGGAGGAGTCATCCTCCTCCTCTTCCTCTTCGTCATCATCTTCGTCCTCGCTGTCCGCCCACATGCGGGGGCGCTTCTTCGGCGGGAGCGGGGCGGAAGGAGAGGCTTTGGCCTTCGCCGCTTCTCCTTCTTTTTCCTCCTTGTCGGAGGAGAAGGGATTCACCGCGGGGTGGAGGCTGTCCTCGGTCTTCTTCTTCGGCGAAGATTGGGGGAAGAGTTTTGAGAAGGAAGAGGAAGAGGAAGACATTGCTACAGGAGGAGAGGGTTTTTTGGTGCCGATAGCTGGGATGGAATAGAGGATATGAGAGAGAGCTAACCAGTCGGCGCGGTTAAATAATGATAAATCTGGTGAAGGATTAATGCCATTACAACTTCCAAGGGATCGATGCTAAAGCTGTCAGGATTTTTAGAGAAGCTCGAGAAGACAGGGCATAATGATGACGGATGCTGTAACGGCTCGCTTCCGCTACGACATGACCCTTCGAAGGGAAAGCATAATGATTTTGGAAATGTTATTTCCAAAACCAGGGGGCATGTGTTATCACCAGATTTTAGACGAATCCAGAGGTGGGCCGGGCTTGGAAGATTACATGTGGAAGAATTCTAAGGCGGCCTGGCAC
Organism: Lolium rigidum; assembly: GCF_022539505.1. Lineage (NCBI taxonomy): Eukaryota > Viridiplantae > Streptophyta > Magnoliopsida > Poales > Poaceae > Lolium > Lolium rigidum. The sequence continues at coordinate 223,777,285 of NC_061514.1, forward strand.
GAAGGGTCTTGGGCTGAATTGCCCGTGTATCTTTATTTAGTAGTTTATTATTTTAGATCTATTTTAGTTTAGAGATAGAATCTTAGTCGTGCACGGTTTAGTGCACGCCCTCATTAGAAAGTCCCCTGGACTATAAATATGTACCTAGGGTTTATGGAATAAACAACAACTCACGTTCAACCCCAAAAACAAACCAATCTCGGCGCATCGCCAACTCCTTCATCTCGAGGGTTTCTATCAGTAAGCGACATGTCTGCCTAGATCGCATCTTGCGATCTAGGCAGCACAAGCCCCACGTTGTTCATGCGTTGCTCGTACCGAAGCGTTTTTGATGGCGAGCAACGTAGTTATCATTAGATGTGTTAGGGTTAGCATTGTTCTTCGTTTAAGCATGCTTACGTAGTGCAACCCTTGCATATCTAGCCGTCCTCACGCCTATCTCAGTGTGGGGGCGGCACCCCGCTTGATCATTATTTAGTAGATCTGATCCGTTACGATTGCTCCTTGTTCTACAAGGATTAGTTTAATATCTCGCAATAGTTTGGCCTTACAATGGGGGAGGATCCAAGTGGCACGTAGGGTGGCGTTCGCAAGTCCTAAACGGGATGTTCCTAGGATCAACTTCATGTTGGTTTTTTGGCCTTGTTTAGGATCGGCTTACGAGCACCGTGCGTGGCCGCAAGGCCCAACCCGGAGTAGGATGATCCGGTTATGCGGTGAAAACCCTAAATCGTCGTAGATCTCATTAGCTTCATCTTGATCAAGCAGGACCACCAAGTATTCGTGCACCCCGTACGGATCATGGGTGGATCGGCTCTTTGAGCCGATTCACAGATAACCCGAGAGCCGATCGAGGCTCGTATTTAACGTTTACATGTATGCCCCGCAGAAACTAAGCGAGGCAACCTCATCACCTTCCCGACCAGTGTATAGGTCAGGTGGCACGCCCTGCACTTCGCAACGCCGCGTGTGACCAGAAGAGCATTGCGGGCCGTCGCTCGGAGGGGTCTCAGCCAGCCGCAGCTCTAGGCTCCCCCCGGCTCTACAGTGTTGACAAGGCCGCTGCCCGCCGGTGGGTTTTGGCAGTCAACAACCGGATGGCCATGCCCACCATGGGCGTGACGGCCACCCACATGACAACGTCTTCCACAACATGGAGCCACATGGTGATGCTCAAGGCCATGAACATCAAGACCAACCGAGGCGTGATCTTCGCAATCATCCTCGCCATGACCAACGTGGAAGAGGAGAACCACCACATGAGCAAGATGAGAGGGCCATCTTTGGGCGTCGCCAACCACCTCGCCAAGATCTTCAACAACCTCGTCAAGATCTTCAACCACAACCTCAACGTGAGCCAAGTGAAGCAAGTGTGCACCTCCAACACCAACCCAATGCTATGGTTGGCCGTCGAAGACCTCCTATTCCTCCTCAAGCCGCAAGAGATGAAGGTGCCCCTCCTCGTCGAAGAAACTTGGAGGATGAAGAGAATATGTTTGGAAGACTCAAGTTCACCATGCCAAAGTTCAAGGGTGAAGAAGATGCCGAGGCCTACCTCTCATGGGCACTAAAGGTGGACAAAATATTCCGCATCCACAACTACTCCGGTGCCAAGAAGGTGGCTATGGCGTCCCTTGAGTTCGAGGACTACGCAAACACTTGGTGGGAGCAAGTCCTCACTCTTCGAGAAGAGAAGGGTGAACCTCCAATTGCCACTTGGGAAGAAATGAAGAAAGAGATGCATGCTCGCTTTGTCCCCACGCACTACATGACCGACCTCTTCAACAAGCTCCAAAAGTTGAAGCAAGGTACCAAGACCGTCGAGGAATTCTACAAGGAGATGGAGCTCACTATGATGAGAGCAAACATCCAAGAGTCCGATGACCAAACCATTGCTCGCTTCTTCAATGGCCTCAACTATCCCATCAAGCGAATTGTGGAGTTCCAACCTTACTCCAACATGGTTGAATTGGTCCATCAAGCAACCAAGGCCGAGCGCCAAGTGATTGAGGACATCAAGTACTCCAAGGCCAAGACCTACTTCACCTCCAAGCTCGCTACATCGACTCCTTCTACTACATCGACTCCTCATGCTACAAGTGCCAAGACCGACGTGTCCTCAACAACATCCAAGAAGCCGACTATCCAAAGTCGCATGAAGCAAACGGTCTCCTCCACCGCCTCCTCTAAGGCATCCACGGGACCCTCTAGTGTCACTTGCTTCAAGTGTGGCACCCAAGGTCACAAGTCGTTTGAGTGCAAGAACACCAAGGTCATGATCACTATGGAGAATGGTGATATCGAGACGCTTGATGAGGATGAATATGAAGCCCTTGTGCAAGCCGCCGTGGAAAGTGAAGAAGCTTATGAGCAAGAAAGTGGAGAAGATCCTCTCCTATGTGAGCATGACCAAAGTCCTCACTTGTGGTCACAAGGGTGCTAACTACGCAACCTCATGATGTGGAAGAACAACGGTGCAACATCTTCCAAACCCGTGCCGGAATTGGTGGCAAGTCGATCAAGGTCATCATAGACGGTGGAAGTTGCCATAACCTTGCAAGCACCGAGTTGTGTGAGAAGCTCCACCTCACTCTCCGCAAGCATCCTCACCCTTACCATATCCAATGGTTGAGTGACAAGGGCAACGTCAAGATACAACATACCGTCACCGTCAATTTCAAGATTGGACCTTATGAGGATACTATTGAGTGTGACGTGGTACCCATGATGGTGTGCCACATGTTGCTTGGCCGCCCTTGGAAATATGACAAGAAGGCTATACATGATGGACTCTCCAACACATACACCTTCAAGGTCAACGACAAGAAATTCGAGTTGCGCCCCATGACTCCTAGCCAAATCATCGCCGACAATGCGAAGGCTCTAGCGAGGGCACAACACAACTCCCACCATAGTGAGTTGAGAGGTGAGGGAGCGACCCACCAAATGGAGAGTGAGCGCCACAAGCCATATATGAGTGAGCGAAAGAGCGTCCTCCTAGCCACCAAAAGCGAGTGGAGAGAAGTGCAAGCAAACCCATCCACCATATTGCACTACGTCCTCATTTGCAAGGGACCGTCGTCGGAGACTAACGACTTAACCACAATTCCTTCATCTTTGTTGTCTATTTTGAAGGAGTTCCAAGATGTCTTCCCCGACGAGCTCCTCATGGACTACCACCGCTTCGAGGCATCGAGCACCGCATCGACCTCATACCCGGCGCTCCGCTTCCAAACCGTGCCGCTTACCGCACCAACCCCGAAGAGACAAAGGAGATCCAACGCCAAATACAAGACCTCCTCGCTAAAGGGTACGTTCGAGAAAGCCTTTCCCTTGTGCGGTTCCCGTGATTCTTGTGCCTAAACCGGATGAGACGCAACGGATGTGTATGGATTGTCGCCCCATCAATGCCATTACCGTCCGTTACCGCCATCCCATTCCGCGTTTAGATGACATGCTTGATGAACTTAGTGGTGCCACCATTTTCTCTAAAATTGATTTGCGTAGTGGCTACCACCAAATCCGCATGGCTATTGGTGATGAATGGAAAACGGCATTCAAGACCAAACTTGGTGATGCGGCCTAAGGCCACGTGGGTTGCCCGATCTCACGAATTGACCGAGGGAAAGGCGGGGGAGAGGAAGAACACGATGAACACGAAGAACACGAGGACTCACGCACGCACACCAACCCGATACAACCGATACTTACCCCCGTGGCTCGATGGACCACGCCAATAGAATCAACCCGGGAGAGACGCGAGGTAGAATCCCGGAGTGAGAGATCGGTGTTGGAGAAAAGAGATTGGTGAGGGAGAGAGAGTGACTTGCACTAGAATCTCACTCAACAATATCCAAATCAACAACAAGGGTTGCCTTGATTACAGAGGGATGAAACCCTAGGGAGACAAAGCTCAAGTTCATGTTTAAGCTATCATCTTGTCTAAACCTAAATGAGGTGGGGAGAGAGGTATATATAGGCCCAGATCCGTCCAGGGGTAAAAGGGGCATTACAATAAAGGAGTGGTGACCATAGATGATAAATAGACGGTTGGGATGAAGTTGACTTCGAGGGGCCGGCAGCTGCGGCGTGTTCGGGCGGCAGTGCCGGTGGGGCCGGCAGTGCCGGGGAAGATGGGCCGGCAGTGCCGGGGTGCGCCCACCGGCAGTGCCGGCCAAGTGGGGGCGGCAGTGCCGGCCTTGTCGTGGCTGGCGGCTGGAGCCCTTCTCCTTCTTCGGCTTCTTCTTCTTCTTCCTTCCTTCTTCTTCTTCTTCCTTCTTCCTTGCACCATGATGAATGGCTCCTTTTCCCTTCCCTCGCTTCCTTGCACCATGGGTGTTCCTCCTCTCCGGTCCTCGATGACTCTTGTACCTAATGACATATAACATGTCGACATGAGGTAGCATTCCATTCAAGGTATCTACGAGGTCGAGTATCGAGAGGAAGGAGTTCACCTTGTCGCGTGTAGCGTGGGTTAGGGTTGAAGGTCCACTTGGGGGACTCTTTGGCCATGGTGTAGCGTCGACGATAGGCGGGGTTGCACTTGATGGTCTTGGTGTAGCGACGTCGGTGACCGGGGCTACATCATCTCCCCCCCCTTGGGAAAGAGTCGTCCTCGACTCTTGTTCTTTCTCACCGATGGTGTAGTCCATGACGACTCGCCCATGTTGTGGTAGAGGAATAAAGTCGCGGTCGAAGAAGAACTTGGGGAAAAACGAGTTGCAAATGAAAAGCTCGTGGATGCCAATTTTGTGATCGGCGCACAAGAGGCTCTCAATCCAATACGAAGCATCAAGTCGTTTCTCCAAGAGGCATTTGGCAAAAATGGGAAACCAAAGTGTGTCGATGTATCCAAAATTTGGAAGGGCAAAAATTTGTGCATGTAAGAGTTGTAAGGTGTCAAAAATGTGTGGTGTAGCATTGTCCCAAACAAGTGGAACAAACAAAAGGCAAGTGTCGGTGGCAAAATTTGGGGCAAAATTGTTATGTGCAATGGCAAAGCGATGGAGACTTCGAACTTGGGAGAGTATGGTTGGCTTGAGCCGAGTATGGGTGTCCTCAAGTGTGAAAGAATCCATTGCAAATGCCAAAGATGAAATGAGAAAACCAAAGAAGAGCAACTTTTTGTGTGACATGTGGCACAAGATGCATAAGGTGTCTCTCACATGTATGACATGGTCCTTGAGATTCTCGGAGTGTATGATGAAAGCATCAAGACATACAACAATCATTGTGCCAACAAGATGTGTCAAGATATGTTGCATAAGAAGCAAAAGAGGTGACGAGGCATTGGTCCAAACCGGAAGCTCGACAAGACAAACCGGAAACACATGAGGGTGAAGGTTTGTGGGAACATACTCTTTGGTGTGATTCCCGCGGGTTAGGTCCTTGTTGGGGTAGCTCTCTATTGCGCGTTTCGTGAGCTCATGCTCCGTAGCGGTGGAGGTAGTCATTCGGGTACCTATACACACAAAAGAGCGAACAAAGAGCGTGTGTGCATGGTAGAGGAACACATCATCCATCATGATGTTCCATGACTTGTGCACATCACCATTAGTGTCAATCAAGATAGTATGAAATGCATGGCGATAGTGCAAATGGCATGAAGGTGCATGCGTGGCATGTGGGAACTCATGATCATCAAAAATAGAGAATGCTATGGGGGCCATCTCATGGACAATGAAATAAGCATTCTTGCATACCAAGCATAAGAAAGAGCAATTGTTCACAATCTTAGATGCAAGTATCATGGAATAGTGTAAACATGTGGGGCAAAGCATGCGGAAGCTAATGTCATCCTTGTCATTATCATTGCAAGCAATACATGGTAAAGAGCAAGTGGTCGACATATTGCAAGCAATGGTGGAAAAATTGAAACTCTCATAGCATGGCATGGTCATGGTATCACAAGCAATCAATTTCACATGATCAACAATGTTATCAAGCAAAGCATCACATGGGAAAGTGAAAGTAGCATGTGAAGTAGCAAATGGATCATCGAGATCATGCATGCACTCATAAGTCATCATGTCCACTAGTGAGATCATGGCATCATCAACACCTATGTTGTTACCTTTGTAGGCCGACTCATTTGAGGTAGGTGTTGTGGAAGTAGGAGGATCCATGTGGTCGACATGTCCATCTTGGAGCAAGCATGGTGAGATATCATCATCTTCATGCACCATGTACATCGTCTCCATGAGCGGGAACTCATCCTCCGTGGAACCTAGTGCAACATAAGAAGACACAAACGAGGGAGAGGTTAATGTGTTAGCAAATGCGACGTCCTCCATGGACCTATCATCTACCTCTCTCAACTCACTTTGTGTATCACTCATGTCCTCCAAATGGAAGCACTCAAACTCACATATGGGGTGGAAGTCACTCAACTCACTATCACTCTCACTCAAGTGGGCTAAGTGGCTCTCATCCTCACATGGGATTGGTACCAACTCATCAATCAAGCATATAGGAGTAGGCTCGACTTTCTCATCTCCATGCGCCTCCTTGGTTGAAGGGAAAATCCCATGCTCAACCATCTCAACTCCATGCGCCTCCGTAGGTGAAGGGAGAATCCCATGCTCACCATGCTCAACTCCATCGCCTCCCAAGTCATCCTCAAGCGGTGGCGCCGTAGTGTTGATGAGAGCTAGGCTCGGCTCAATGTCACCCTTGAGTTCTCCTTGGCGATCTTTATCTTGAAGTGTTGGCGCAATAGGCATCTTGGGGACTTGTGCTTGTAGCTTGTCGAAGTAGAGCGTCTTGGCACGTGGCGTTGTGCATTGCCATGCCACGTGACCCTTGGCCTTGCACACCTCACATAGGAGATTGGGACATTCCCGTGGAGGGTGGCCTTGTTGCTTGCACTTGTAGCATCGGAGTCCATAGGCACGTGACGAGGTAGAGGCCATTGTGGTGGTGGCACAAGAGGTGGAAGTCGCCTTATGAGGAGGGTATGCTCGATGTGCACTTGCCATCCTTGGAGTGGTAGGCACCCTATCATGGTGTTTGTCGCCTTCATGTCGAGGCTCTCGTCTTCGTGCGTCATCACCATGTCTTGAGGAGTGTCGTCGATGATCCTTGGAGGATGTTGGTCGATGGCGATCATGAGGTGGCTTGTGGCGGCGAAGATCATGTGGTGACGGTTGTCGATGAAGACCATGAGGTGGTAGTGGTCGACGACTATCATGAGATGGTGTGAGTCGATGACGGTCCTTGCCATGCCTAGATGATGGCTCATGCGACTTGGCATGTTGCTTGCCGCGCCTTGTGGAGCTTGGAGAAGAGTGTCGATGACGCTCATGATGGGGACGCTCTTGATGCTCCATATGGTGTACTTGAAGTCGACGATCTTGTGCATAAGCACTCTCATGGTGGCGCCTTGTGGAGCTCGAAGAAGTGTGTCGATGACGCTCATGATGGGGACGCTCTTGATGATCCATATGATGGTGCCATCGTGGAGGTCCTCTATCTTCATATGTAGCTCCATTGGCCAAGTAGGTGTACGTGGGAGCATCGTCTTTGCTCATCATGGAGCGTAGGTGAGGCTCCGCCATGGCGTCGATGTCGTACTCGTGGCGTTGCTCCATCATGTCGTCCATGAGTGGTGAGCCCTTGTCGATGTAGAGCTCGTCGATGTCGTCCTCAAGGTGGTGCTCCAACATGTCGTCCATGTCGTCCTCGAGGTGGTGCTCCACCATGTCGTCCATGTCGGCGATACTCGCGGAGCCATAGTTGGTGTAGAGCTCCTCGATGTCGGTCATGTTGGCGATGCTCGCGGAGCCATAGTCGGTGTAGAGCTCCACATGTTCCTCCACATCCGCGGTGCTTGAGGAGGTATCCTCCTCGGAGTGCTCCGTGTACTCCTCCGTATCTTCTTCGTCGCTATACATGTTAGCAAGACAATATCTATATGGTGTATGTTAGTGGAAGAACACTACCTCGCAACCTTACCGTGGTATGACAAGATTGGGGTGATCCAACAAACCGAGAGTTAGAACAATTGTATCGGGCACTCACACAAAGACACACGCAAAAGCTAGCAAATATGGTGGTAGGTGAGGAAGTGGATAGCAAACGAAAAGAACCAAAGAAAATGTCTATTGTCAAATGTGGGTAAGATCCAAAGTCAAATGTCAAAAGCGGTGATCTATGTCAAGGAAACACGGAAACACACACAACGGAGAAAAATGGGGTTAGCGCGACCAAGGAAGTGAGCAAGTGACAAAGATGGTCCTAACGAAGACTATATGCTCGATGTCACGCCAACACAAGAGAGACCGTAGCTTGGTTGCACAAGAAAGAAGCAACAAGATTTGCACAAATGCCACTCTTCTCTTTCTCTCTTTGCGCTTAGAAGCTTTGGACTCCTTTGTATCGGTGGCACACACACTTTTTTTCCTATTTCTTCTTCTTTTTCTCTTTTTTTTTTCACTCTTTTTTTTTTCTCTATGCTTAGAAGCTTTATTTTTCTCTATGTATATGTCGCACTTTTTTTTTTTTTTTTGGTATCTTTCTCACCGAGCTTGCTTCGGAGCTTTGCTCAACACAACGCACACACACCCTCTCACGGTCGTGACACTTGTGCAATGCTTCGCAACACTCGGAAAGCCACTCTCAATAGGATAGGTACACAAAGAAAGAAACGGGGCTACAAGGGGTAAGGGGCAAGTTATACCTATTGATGTTAGGCGGTGTCAAGCACACGAACTTGCGATGGCGAAGTGGTGGTGTCGATGACGATGGCGAAGTTGCGCCGGAATCCGGGGTGCCAACGTTGTCGTCGCGGTGTTGATGTAGGCGCGGAAGCGGAATAGACAACCGATGCACTCCAAATCGGAAACCGAGCAAATTAAGTCAATGCCCGAAAAGTTGGGTCAAAACGAGCGGTCAAAAGTTGGGCTCCAAAAATAGTCAAAAATTAGAGGTGAGCTACGTAGAGTATTTGGGGATTGATGTTAAAATTTGGAGTCAAACGGGCGCCGGAAAGTTGTCAAAATTTGGAGCAAAAAGTTGGGTCAGAATTAGGCGAGATTTGCACAGCACATGTATATGGGCGGCAGTGCCGCTGTGGTATGGCCGGCAGTGCCGGGGTGGGCCGGGCGGCAGTACCGGGCGGATGGAGGCGGCAGTGCCGTGGTGGTCAGTATCAGGTTGAAGGAGATGGTCTGCGCGTGGGATGCGGGCGTGCGGCGCTGATGGAGGGTCGACGTGCGGGTCTTGGCCAGGGAGCAAGCGCGCGCGCGCGCGGAGGTTTGCCTGCTGCTGCTTGCTGCCTTGCGCGCGGGAGATGCCAGGGCGAGCGGTTGCTGCGGGTGAGCTTGGACGCGGCCAGCTGATGCGCGCGGGAGATGGAGGCGATCTGGGCGTTGTGTGGCTGGCGAGTGGTGATGCGCGGCGGCGCCCAGGTGGGAATCTAGCGGAACAAAGGGCGCGCGCGGATGGAATCGAGCGGGCGGCTCGGTTCTGAACTGGCGAGGCGGCCGTAGCTGGGGCGTGGCGCCGCTCGGGCGGGATTTGGCAGGGGTCGAGCGGGTGCTGCAGGTGCGACCGGCGGCGGTGTGGTGGGGTGAGCCGGCGGCAGATGGTGGAGGCCGACGCCGGCAGTGCCGGGCAGGTCGGGCCGGCAGTGCCGGTGGGCCGGCAGTGCCGGTGAAACGAGGCCGGCAGTGCCGGTTGAGCACGAACTGGACGAACACGGGGGCGGAAAATTGAGCAGAAAATCGTCGATTCTGAGAGATTTAGAAGGAATTTGACGGTGAAATTTGGAGGAGATGTAGATCAGCACTAGAGACAACAGATCTGTGGACCAAAACCACAAAAAACTCAACAAATCCAGAGATCCAAATTCGAGCTATTTTTTGGGGAAAAAAAATTTTGGGCAAATTTTTGGGCGAAATTGGTGGAATCGGAGGGTCAAATCCGTGGCAACCTTTGCTCAGATACCATATGATGCGGCCTAAGGCCACGTGGGTTGCCCGATCTCACGAATTGACCGAGGGAAAGGCGGGGGAGAGGAAGAACACGATGAACACGAAGAACACGAGGACTCACGCACGCACACCAACCCGATACAACCGATACTTACCCCCGTGGCTCGATGGACCACGCCAATAGAATCAACCCGGGAGAGACGCGAGGTAGAATCCCGGAGTGAGAGATCGGTGTTGGAGAAAAGAGATTGGTGAGGGAGAGAGAGTGACTTGCACTAGAATCTCACTCAACAATATCCAAATCAACAACAAGGGTTGCCTTGATTACAGAGGGATGAAACCCTAGGGAGACAAAGCTCAAGTTCATGTTTAAGCTATCATCTTGTCTAAACCTAAATGAGGTGGGGAGAGAGGTATATATAGGCCCAGATCCGTCCAGGGGTAAAAGGGGCATTACAATAAAGGAGTGGTGACCATAGATGATAAATAGACGGTTGGGATGAAGTTGACTTCGAGGGGGCCGGCAGTGCCGGCGTGTTCGGGGCGGCAGTGCCGGTGGGGCCGGCAGTGCCGGGGAAGATGGGCCGGCAGTGCCGGGGTGCGCCCACCGGCAGTGCCGGCCAAGTGGGGGCGGCAGTGCCGGCCTTGTCGTGGCTGGCGGCTGGAGCCCTTCTCCTTCTTCGGCTTCTTCTTCTTCTTCCTTCCTTCTTCTTCTTCTTCCTTCTTCCTTGCACCATGATGAATGGCTCCTTTTCCCTTCCCTCGCTTCCTTGCACCATGGGTGTTCCTCCTCTCCGGTCCTCGATGACTCTTGTACCTAATGACATATAACATGTCGACATGAGGTAGCATTCCATTCAAGGTATCTACGAGGTCGAGTATCGAGAGGAAGGAGTTCACCTTGTCGCGTGTAGCGTGGGTTAGGGTTGAAGGTCCACTTGGGGGACTCTTTGGCCATGGTGTAGCGTCGACGATAGGCGGGGTTGCACTTGATGGTCTTGGTGTAGCGACGTCGGTGACCGGGGCTACATCAAGCCAGAAATCAGGGTGTGAAAAAAAATCCAAGAAAAGAAAGATTTCAATTGGGCTGTATCTGGACATCTGGGCCTTCGAACTATCCTGCTGGGCCTTTTGACTCGTACAATTTCAGCCCACTCCAAAACAGGAAAGGTCGAATTTTTCTCAAAAAAAAAAAAAAAACAGGAAAGTCCTATGCTTCGCAAAAACAAAAAACAAGGAGATTCAACATATAAGTTTGTTTATGTAGATATAAAGATTTAATTTATCCGTTTGCAATAGCTCAGAGCGAAATACAACGTTTATTGTCTCGCAAAATAAAATATCACATGTTTCTTGTACGGGAGGCCGACATCGGGGACCCATGAGCCGAGCAGCGTCGTCAACGTTTCAAAGGCGGCAGGGGATCGAAAATAAAAAAAAGCCAAAAATCAGTTGGTAAAAAATACAAGAAAAGAAAACATTTATCGTTCTGAGAGGATGACATGCGGGACCCATGAGGCAGCAGCATCCTCAACGTTTCAAAGTTGGCATGAGATCGAAAGAAAAAGCCAAGTGACATAATATCAGGAGCCAAAAATAATCCAAGAAAAGAAACTTTATTGTACATAGAGGATGACATGCGGGTCCCATTTTGTAGCAGCGGTCTCAACGTTTCCAAGGCGGCACAGGACCAAAAGAAAAATGAGGCAGCAGCCTCAACAATTCCAAGGCGGCAGGGGATCAAAAGAAAAAAAAGGAAATAGCCAAAAATTAATTAGGGGTCAAAAATAAATCCACCGAAGGAAACTTTTATTGTTCATAGAGGATGACATGTGGGACCGACCTGCCAACAGCGTCCTCATCGTTTCAAAGGGGCAGGGGATCAAAAGAAAAGGCAAATAGCCAGAAATTAGGGGTCTGTTATCACCAGAATTTGACCAAGTCAGAGGTGGGCCGCGATCAAGATGGACGTGAAGAAATATATATGGAAGGAATACGTGAATCGGCCTTTTATACCAAGTTGGGCTTAATTGCCCATGTATCTGTAACATATTAGATCGCATCTTAGTTTAGAAGTTAGAATCTTACCCGTGCACGGTTTGGTGCACGCCCCACATTAGAAAGTCCGCTGGACTATAAATATGTATCTAGGGTTTATGGAATAAACAACAACTCACGTTCAACCCCAAACAAACCAATCTCGGCGCATCGCCAACTCCTTCGTCTCGAGGGTTTCTATCGGGTAAGCGACATGCTGCCTAGATCGCATCTTGCGATCTAGGCAAGACAAGCCCCACGTTGTTCATGCGTTGCTCGTACCGAAGCGCTTTTGATGGCGAGCAACGTAGTTATCATTAGATGTGTTAGGGTTAGCATTGTTCTTCGTTTAAGCATGCTTACGTAGTGCAACCCTTGCATATCTAGCCGCCCTCACACCTATCTCGGGTGTGGGGGCGGCACCCCGCTTGATCATTATTTAGTAGATCCGATCCGTTACGATTGCTCCTTGTTCCGCAAGGATTAGTTTAATATCCGCAATAGTTAGGCCTTACAAAGGGGGAGGATCCAAGTGGCACGTAGGGTGGCGTTCGCAAGTCCTAAACAGGATGTTCCGAGGATCAACTTCATGTTGGTTTTTAGGCCTTGTTTAGGATCGGCTTACGAGCACCGTGCGTGGCCGCGAGGCCCAACCTCGGAGTAGGATGATCCGATTATGCGGTGAAAACCCTAAATCGTCGTAGATCTAATTAGCTTTATCTTGATCAAGCAGGACCACCAAGTATTCGTGCACCCCGTACGAATCATGGGTGGATCGGCTCTTTGAGCCGATTCACGAGATAACCTGAGAGCCGATCGAGGCTCGTATTTAACGTTTACATGTATGCCCCGCAGAAACTAAGCGAGGCATCCCCATCACCTTCCCGACCGGGTATAGGTCAGGTGGCACGCCCTTGCACTTCGCATCGCCGCGTGTGACCGGAAGAGCATTGCGGGCCGTCGCTCGGAGGGGTCTCGGCCGGCCGCAGCTCTAGGCTCTTCCCGGCTCTACGGTGTTGATAAGGCCGCTGCCCGCCGGTGGGTTTTGGCAGTCAACACATTCTGGCACGCCCGGTGGGACCATCGTCTACATCAACCACATCGCCATCTACATCTGAGATGGCGGACGGCACGCCAGTCACCTATGAGGAGCTGCCTGACGAGCTCAAGAAGCAGTACAACGAGATCAAGGCCACCCTCGAAGCCGACCTCATCGGCTCCTTTCGCAGAACCCGTTCCCATGGCATCGGATGGAAGGGATTCTCACCGCAAGGTGCACTCGATGGGATAGACCTCTCTCGCCCCGTCGGAGGAACGCACCGGGGACTGCGGCAGGAGATCAACTACTTGGTGGCTCACTCGCTACATCGCCACTCGAAAACTTGGTCAACGTGTTGGAGCGTGTCGCTCGCGCGTAATCCAGGAGATCATGAGCCACCAGTACTCGCCGTCGGGACCAGCTCTCGGGACTCATCAAGGAGAGTTGCCATTCCGAGTCCCGTCCACCGCTGCCATATGCGTTGGCGGCACCGTCGAAGTGCCGACTACACCGGCATTCCTCGTCTACAAGATTGGTGGTGACCCTAGTGACTACCAGTTCTTGACCGAGGCGCCTAAGGAGATCCCTCAAGGATACGCGTGCACGTATGTGCCGGATTGTGGTAACTCGGGCACTCACAAACCGAGGCCACAACATCGGGGACTCCGGCGTTGACAGGAGGAACGTCGGCAACGTGAGCTTGAAAGCGCGACGTGGCTAACTAAGTACGCCACACCGACGAAACTCCCGAGCCCGGCTCCTGCGGTTGGCTCGGAGCTGGAAAAGCAAACATGGCTGGCTAAGTACGCCACCCCGGCGAATCTTCGAGTGCAACTCCTACAGCCAAGACAGCGGATCAGATCAGTACCATACCGAGAGACCAGTTCGGCATGGTGCCGAAAAGAAGGGCGATCGGCTATTCCAAGCCGTACCCCGACGATTACGAGATGATCCCGCTTGCCACCTAAATATCGGCTCCCCGACTTCTCCAAATTCAGTGGATCGGATGGCTCCAGCTCCATCGAGCACGTCGGCCGATATTTGGCTCAACTAGGACCGGCTTCGGTGTCGGATCCGCTACGCGTGAGGCTCTTTTCACGGTCCCTCACGGGATCGGCTTTTGGATGGTACACCTCTTTGCCGACAAACTCCATCCAGGCCTTGGAAGCAATTGGAAGAACAGTTCCATATGCAATACCATTCGAAGCTTCCGAGTCCGGCATTGCCGATCTAGCACAACTACGTCGAAGCGCGGGGAAACGGTGACAGAGTACATCCAGCGCTTCAGGAATCTTAGGAACCGATGTTATTCGGTTCGTATAACCGAAAAGGAAGCGATCGAGTTGGCGGTAGCGAGGCCTTGCAACACAGCTCAAGGACATGGCCTCCCAAGCAGATTATCCCTCGCCGGCGCACATGGTTCGAAACTATCAGCATATGAACAGCGCCACCCGGACTCGTACCAAGACAAGTTCAAGCGTGCAGTAGTCATGGTCGATACGAGAGGAAGATGAAGCGCCCGCGGGAGACCAAGAAGTAGCAATGGCTGAGTGGACTCGGGGAGGAACCCCCGTGTCCCGCAAATGGGTAAAGCCACCAGGGCCGCCCGTGGGATTTGATTTTGACGTGACCAAGACCGAACAAATCTTCGACCTCCTGCTCAAGGAGAAACAGTTGACGATTCCTGAAGGTCTCAAGTTCCCCACGGCGAAAGAGCTGAACGGAAAGCCGTACTGCAAATTCCACAACTCGCTTTCCCATGCCACCAACGACTGCAGGGTGTGGCGTCAGCACATCCAAGCAGCGATAGAGAAGGCGCGGCTAATTTTCAACCAGTACGCCATGAAGGTCGACACCCAACCCTTCCCCGCCGTTAACATGGTGGAAGTCACCTACCCTGAGGGTTGCCAGCCAGGTCCCTCGTTCAGCATCAACATGGTAGGACTCGGGAACCACTCGCGCGAGATGGAGATGAGGGCGAGCTGCTCTCATAGCAAGGATACAGAGGAGGCCGCTCCACGCGATCGGCCCCGTCATGATGGCAAGCGCTATGTCACAGAGGGAGAGGTGAAGAATATAAGATATCAGCGACCCCTCTCTGATCACCTCCTCAACAAATATGTGAGTCAGCATGACCAACGCCGACGGACCAATTATGATGATGGAGGAGATCGCTCGGCTAGAGAAGCCGAAGACATCGTCGGCAGGATCGCGATGAGGAGGAGCACGAGCGCCGTGCCACGGAAACATCAAGGGAGCAAGATGACAACGCCGGACACTCGGGACTGCCCCTTCTTCGGACACCGCTGGGATTCGGGAATGAGCCGATTGCCCACAATCGGCAATTGCCCGAATGCAACAAGAAGAAGAAGGAGGCAGCCAACGTGTCCGTGTTCGAGCGCCTAGGGCCTCTCCCGCCACAAAGCAAACGCGCCGAGTCACCTCGTTGGGCAGATCTTGAGGATTCGGGAGACGAGGGAGAAGTAGAAGAAGACAGTACCACCGGCCAAGGTGGTGCCCCGACGGACTCAGCCTGTTCCCAAAAGCGCAGGGTTCGGCGATTGCGCGGCCCGGAGGAAGCCGAAAGGTTATACCCGCATACGCTAAGGAAGGCACGACCTGATCCGGCCGCAAAAGTTCAGCGAGCCCCGGATGAAGAGGGTCGTCCACGGAAAATGGAGTGGCGCCCTAAACAGAGAAAAGCCGATGATGAGACATCGGCTGGTACAAACATGGTACTCGTCTTGCCGACGAGCTTAGTGCTCCACGACTCTACGGTGCACTCAAGGTGGACGACAAGCAAGCGCATCAAGTCGGAGGTTGGGTTGGTTTTATCCAGCTCGACCAAGTAACAAGATTGAACCAATGAGCAAACCGAGCAGGGCTGATCCTTGTGATCGGCCCCAAAAATTTATGAAGGGAACTTACAAAACCTTCACCGAGCAAGCAACGTGGAGGCCGATTCCAGCAATCGGCCAAAATTATCCTCACCCACCATTCTACCTCGGGTTCAACATGTTATCCAACGAGCCGATACCATCAATTCTCTTGACGGAATCGGCTCGGGGGGCACCTGTGTAGATAAAATACGAGGATATGCAACGGAAGCATCTCATCTTCTGGTGATGGGTATTGCAATATGGGGGCCGATGCACAGGTCGGCCGTAAAAAAATATATATATATGAAAATTCGAAAATTTTCGAGCACAGCCGATGCAGCAGGCATCGACTTCAGAATCAAGAAACAGCCGATGCAGCAGACATCGACTCAAGGGGATCAGAGGATCAATGGAGTCTCTTCAGCTGGGGCAGTTCGTGAGATCATGACCAGGTTGTATCAAGTCCACCAAGGAAGAACTGAAGAAACTCGGGGGGCAGCTCACCTTGAAGGTTCTCTGCTTGGGGCTACGTCATAGGTTAAGGTTAATGTCGGCACATGTGGCTGATTCGCCTTCATTAAGGCTCGGGGGGCAGCTCGCCCTAAAGGTCGTTGCTCTAGGGAGCCGATTTGGTTGGAATCGGCTAGCCTCGCGACACAACCTGGTTTGGAGAGCGGTGTTACGTTACTGCAGTCATCAGTTTGAGCATCCAAGACGGTTCCGGGGCTCTTTTAAAGTCGCCTGCTCAAAGATCAAGTTGCCGACTTACTAAGATCGGGCTGTGTCATCGTCATCGGCGAGGCTCGGCTAGCTTGGAGGGGTGGCTAAATTGGCCTTGTCTCGCGGATTATCATGAAACTGATGCGTTACCATCAGTCACTAAGCATGGATTAGGCCAACAGTCGACAAACTCAGCATGAAAGAAATCGGCGAAATCAAGCTAAGGGAATTCTTCATTAGTATTGGGATTTCTTACAATGGGGAGCCGATTGCTCAAGGAGGGAAGAACAAAAGAAGGGTCTATTGACCAATCTACTACCGCTAGGCCTATACTATTAGATCCTAATCTACGGGCCATCACCGCCCTCATCGTCGTCCTCAGAACTCTCATCGGCACTGCTGCCGATGGGCTCCTCGTCGCTACTCCCGTAGCCCTCCACGGGGGCTTCATCCCCGTCTTCGTCGTCGCTGCTGTCGTCGTCCCATCACATGCGGAGGCGCTTCGCCGGCGGGTAGCCCTCGAGGGAGTCGTCGTCGTCGTCTTCTTCTTCTCCCTCTTCTTCAGAGGTGGGGCAGCCGTCCCAGGAGAACTGGTCGTCCTCGCTTTTTGGCTCCAGTTCCCCATCGGCGAGGAACTGAAGATCTTCATCCCCGCTGGTCAAGGACTTGTCGTCCTCGGACCAAATGGAGGAGGCATGGCTCTCCTCGTCCCGGTCTTCGGGCGCGAATTTCCGGCGGCGTCTCGCGGGAGGAGTCGGACCCGTAGGAAAACTCGGAGGAAGAGGAAGAAGACATGGCGGCACGAGAGGGTTTTTGGTGCTAATGCGAGGAGGACGAAGGAGACGCAAGCTGTTTAGAACGGTTAAATAAAGGGGATATGAGAGAGATTCAATGCCACAGCAGCTTCCGAGGAGATGTTGCCCAACAGGGAAAATTTTACGGCCACGTGGAGAAGTGGAAGGGGCAAGGCATCATGATGGGGATTCTGCGGTAGCTCGCTCCGCCACGACATGACCCGACGAAAGAAAGCGTAATGATTTTGGAAATGGCATTTCCAAAACCAGGGGGGCATGTGTTATCACCAGAATTTGACCAAGTCAGAGGTGGGCCGCGATCAAGATGGACGTGAAGAAATATATATGGAAGGAATACGTGAATCGGCCTTTTATACCAAGTCGGGCTTAATTGCCCATGTATCTGTAACATATTAGATCGCATCTTAGTTTAGAAGTTAGAATCTTACCCGTGCACGGTTTGGTGCACGCCCACATTAGAAAGTCCGCTTGGACTATAAATATGTATCTAGGGTTTATGGAATAAACAACAACTCACGTTCAACCCCAAACAAACCAATCTCGGCGCATCGCCAACTCCTTCGTCTCGAGGGTTTCTATCGGGTAAGCGACATGCTGCCTAGATCGCATCTTGCGATCTAGGCAGCACAAGCCCCACGTTGTTCATGCGTTGCTCGTACTCGAAGCGCTTTTGATGGCGAGCAGCGTAGTTATCATTAGATGTGTTAGGGTTAGCATTGTTCTTCGTTTAAGCATGCTTACGTAGTGCAACCCTTGCATATCTAGCCGCCCTCACACCTATCTCAGGTGTGGGGGCGGCACCCGCTTGATCATTATTTAGTAGATCTGATCCGTTACTATTGCTCCTTGTTCCGCAAGGATTAGTTTAATATCCGCAATAGTTAGGCCTTACAAAGGGGGAGGATCCGGTGGCACGTAGGGTGGCGTTCGCAAGTCCTAAACAGGATGTTCCGAGGATCAACTTCATGTTGGTTTTTAGGCCTTGTTTAGGATCGGCTTACGAGCACCGTGCGTGGCCGCGAGGCCCAACTCCGGAGTAGGATGATCCGATTATGCGGTGAAAACCCTAAATCGTCGTAGATCTAATTAGCTTTATCTTGATCAAGCAGGACCACCAAGTATTCGTGCACCCCGTACGAATCATGGGTGGATCGGCTCTTTGAGCCGATTCACGGGATAACTCGAGAGCCGATCGAGGCTCGTATTTAACGTTTACATGTATGCCCCGCGGGAAACTAAGCGAGGCATCCCCATCACCTTCCCGACCAGGTATAGGTCGGGTGGCACGCCCTGCACTTCGCATCGCCGCGTGTGACCAGAAGAGCATTGCGGGCCGTCGCTCGGAGGGGTCTCAGCCAGCCGCAGCTCTAGGCTCTTCCCGGCTCTACGGTGTTGATAAGGCCGCTGCCCGCCGGTGGGTTTTGGCAGTCAACAGGGTCAAAAATAACTCCAAGAAAGGAAACTTTTATTGTTCTTAGAGGATGACATGCGGGACCCATGAGCCAGCAGCTTACTCAACGTTTCAAAGGTGGCATGAGATCGAAAGAAAAAGGCAAGTGACCAAATATCAGGACCCAAAAATAATCCAAGATTTATTGTACATAGAGGATGACATGTGGGTCCCATTTTGCAGCAGCGGTCTCAATGTTTGTAATGCGGCTTGAGATCAAAAGAAAAATAAAGTAGCTAGTAATTAGGGTGATGAGGTCTAAGACCCCGTGTGTGGCCCGATCTCGTGGATTGACTTCGAAACCAAGGGGAGAGATGGGAGAACGCGAGGAACACGAAGAACACGACGGGCACGAGGAACTCCGAGACTCACGCACGCACACCAACCCGATACACCCGATGCTTACCTCCGTGGCTCGATGGACCACGCCAATAGAATCTCCGAGGAAGAGGCACGTGGCGGGAATTCCCGGAGAGAGATTGGGGTTGGAGAGGAAGAGCTTGGTGAGTGAGAGAGAGTAACAAGTACTAGAATCTCAATCAACAAGATCAAAGTCAACAACCAAGGTGCCTTGATTACAGAGGGATGATACCCAAGGGAGACTAAGCTCAAAGGTAGGTTTGAGTTCAAAACAAGTCTAAGGGGTAAAGGGGGTGTCCTGGGTGCTTATATAGTCTTACAAGGCGACACGGGCCGAAAAGGTACAAGTGAAACCGGTTCGGGTCGAAAAGGCATCTTTAGTCGGGCAGGCCGGTCGGGAGGCCGGTCGGGCCGGGCTCGGGACCGGACAGTCCGGTCGTCGACCGGGTCCTGGACCGGGCTGCAACCGGGCGGGGTGCCGAGGTTACTGGATGGCGCCCGGATGGCACCGGTTGGGAGGCCGGTCTGGGACCGGATGGCCCGGTTGAGCGGCCGGTCGACCGGATTCTGGACCGGGTGGCCCGGTCAGGAGGCCGGTCAACCGGGTTCTGGACCGGCCGGCCATCTTCTCTTCCTTGCGTTCTTCGGGCGACTTCCGGTCCAATTCCATGTCCATCTTCATGACCAGCTGCTCCTCTCCTCCTCTTGACCAAGGCATGTCCTCCTCTCCGGCGTCTTGATGTGCCTTGTACCTAATGACACATAGCACGTCGGCATGAGGTAGCATTCCATCCAAAGGGGTATCAAGATCAAGGGTGGTGAGGAGCGAATTCACCTTATCATGTAGCGCTTTAACTCGAGCCCGAGTCATCGGTCCACTTGGGGGACTAGTTGGTCTTGTAGTGTCGTCGGTGAGCGGGGCTACATCATCTCCCCCCCTGGGAAAGAGTCGTCCTCAACTCGTGGTCTTCCTCATATCCATGATAGGGTGACAAGTCGGAGACATTGAACGTGTTGCTCACCAAGTACTTGGAGGTGGGAATGTCGATGACGTAAGCGTTGTTGTTGATGCGTTTGAGGACCTTGAAGGGACCATCTCCTCTTGGCTTGAGCTTCGAGTTGCGTTCATGAGGGAATCTTTCCTTCCGGAGGTGGATCCAAACGAGGTCGCCTTCTTGAAATATGCGTTCCTTCTTCTTGGCGTTGAGGCGGGTAGCTTGACGAAGCACATGTTCTTGAATGGTAGCTCTTGTTTCTTCATGAAGTTTCTTGACGGCGGCGGTGCGCTTGTCGAAATCCATGTTGATCCGCTCATGAAGGGGGAGCGGGAGTATGTCGAGTGCCGTGAGCGGCTCAAACCCATAGACGACCATGAAGGGACTCCTTGATGTAGTCGAGTGCTTGGCGCGGTTGTAGGCGAACTCCGCGTGTGGAAGGCATTCCTCCCATGACTTCAAGTTTTTCTTCACGAGGATGCGTAGAAGGGTGGAGAGGCTTCGATTGACCACTTCCGTTTGGTCGTCCGTTTGCGGGTGCGAGGATGATGAGAATAAGAGCTTCACTCCAAACTTTGCCATGAGCGACTTCCAAAGATAACTCATGAACTTGACGTCTCGATCCGACACAATGCTTTGCGGCACTCCATGTAGGCGAACAATTTCCCTGAAAAACAATGAAGCAATGTGTGAAGCATCATCGCTCTTATGGCAAGGTATGAAATGAGCCATCTTAGAGAATCTATCCACTACCACGAATATAGAATCATGACCATGCTTAGTGCGAGGCAATCCTAGAACAAAATCCATGCTAATATCCGTCCATGGTGCATAAGGTATAGGCAAAGGTGTGTAAAGACCATAAGGATTGGAAGTAGACTTAGCTTGAAGGCATGTCGTGCAACGGTTGCAAAGGCGCTCCACGTCCCGCTTCATCTTCGGCCAATAATAGTGAGTGGATAACATCACAAGTGTCTTATCCCGACCAAAATGTCCCATAAGGCCACCACCATGTGACTCTTGCAAGAGTAACTTTCGAAGAGAAGACTCGGGAATGCAAATTTTGTTGGCTTTAAACAAGTAGCCTTTGTGCAAATAGAAGTCATCAAATCCTCGGTCAACGGAACACTTCTCAAATATCGGAGCAAAGAAAGAATCGAAGTACAGAGTTCTTTGATCTCTTCAAGTCCCAAGACATGAAAATCCAAGCGAGTAAGCAAAAGGGTGTTTTTGCGGGAAAGAGCATCCGCCACTACATTGTCCTTGCCCTTCTTGTATTTGATTACGTATGGGAAGGACTCAATGAACTCAACCCATTTTGCATGACGTTTGTTCAAATTGTGTTGGCTTTTCAAGTACTTCAAAGACTCATGGTCGGAATGAATGATAAACTCTTTTGGCCAAAGATAGTGTTGCCAAACTTCAAGAACACGAACCAAAGCGTAGAGCTCCTTGTCATATATAGGATAGTTGAGGCGTGCGCCATCTAACTTCTCACTATAGTATGCCACGGGTTTGCCCTCTTGCATAAGAACACCACCAATACCAAGCCCACTTGCATCACACTCAATCTCAAAAGTTTTGGCGAAATTTGGAAGAACTAGAAGGGGAGCTTCGGTAAGGTGTTTTTTCAACTCATCAAAAGCATTTTGTTGGGCCTTGCCCCAAACAAACGGAACATTCTTCTTGGTAAGCTCATTCAAAGGGCAAGCAATGGTGCTAAAATCTTTCACAAAGCGGCGGTAAAACCCGGCAAGTCCATGGAAGCTTCGGACTTGACCAACATTTGTAGGAGTAGGCCAATTATGGATGGCCTCTACCTTGGAAGAATCAACTTCAATCCCATTAGCGGAAACCACAAATCCAAGGAAAACCAATTTGTTTTGAGCAAAGGTGCATTTGGGGAGGTTAGCATAAAGCTTTTCATGACGCAAGATGCACAAGACCTGATGGGGCCTAAGGCCACGTGGGTTGCCCGATCTCACGAATTGACCGAGGGAAAGGCGGGGGAGAGGAAGAACACGAAGAACACGGCGAAGAACACGATGAACACACGCGAACGCACGCAACACAACCCGATACAATTCCGGTTTACTCCCGATAGCCCGAACCACTATCCCGATAGAATCTCTCAAGGGAGAGACACGCGGTAGAATCCCCGAGAGGAAGATCGGTATACGATCGGTGGAATCACACGAGTGAGAGACCGGTGGTAGAATCACAAGTGTGAGAGACTAATCATATAAGGAGTGCCTTGTACAATAGATTATGGTAATCTAAGGAGGGGGTTTCCCTAATCCCAAAGGGATGGTGGAGGCATGAGCCTAATTCTCTCAAGTTCATTCCTTACCTCATGAAGGGGGAGGTGGGAGCCTATATATAGGGAGCCACCAAAGGAAGGGTAGTTTAGGCATACAAAGGGATAAAGGGTTCAGATTTGATGCTCTTTGCAGTGGGGCGTCAGGGCCAGCACATGTAGGGCGATAGGGCCGGCGCAGGTAGGGCGGCGATGCCGTCGTCCTCGAGCGTAGTGGTGGTGCGGCGGTGCCGGTCTTCCTGGCGCGTCTCCTTATCCTCGACGTTCTCTTCCATGCTTCCGCGACCTCGGCCTTGAGTCCTCGAGCCTCCATGGTGTCGTCCACTTCCTCCGTACTTGGCGATGTGTTCCTATCATGGTCATATGAAGGAGGATGAAGTAGCATACCATTCATGAGAGACAATTGTAGGCACGCATAAAGGAGAAGATTCACCTTTGCGTGACGTGTCGGCGTTGACGCACATGATGCGGTGGAGACCGAAGGTCGCCCGTATCATCTCCCCCACTTGAAAAAGAGTCGTCCTCGACGATGAGTCTTCGTGAACGTGTAGAGGAGGTAGATGACACCAACGCTTGAATGTCCCTTCACTTGTCAAGAGCCCTATGAATAGCACAAGAAAAGCAAAGGAGCAATCAAAGCGTAGCCAAAGTTCAATGGATTTAGGAAGAGGGCGCAAGTAGAAGGAGGTCACCTTATCAAAGTGTCGGTGTGCTCTCATTGAGAGGTCTTGTGTAGTGGAAGTGTGCGGGCAAAACCACTCATTGGAGCTCACGTGTATCATGCTCTCAAGAGCTCTTTTTGTCAACTCGTGCTCAATCGAGGTTGACATTGGAGTGTGGGTACCTACACACATGTTAGACAACAAGAACAATGTGTGTGCATGGTATATGAACACATCATCCATCATGATGCGCCATTTCTTTTGCACATCACCATTAGCGGTAAGCAAGATATTATAGTACACATGGTGAATATGCGGGGAAAACTTAGGAACATGCTCAACATGGATAGGTGCAAAGTCTCCAAAAGGTGAGAGAGCTATGGGGGCAATCTCATTCACAAGCATATGAACATCATTGCAAACCAAGCATTGGAAAGAGAAAGTATTCAACATTTTGGTTGCATTAATGGGAGAATATTGCAAGCATGTAGCACAAAACATGTTCAACATTTGATCATTGTTGTCGACAAACCTAGGGAAAGAGCAATTGTTCGGCAAGGTTGTCACAACACAAGCATCATTATCAACATTGCAAGCAATACATGGGAAAGAGAAATTGTTCGACATATTGCAAGCAATAGGATAGAAATCGAAACACTCATAGCATGGCATGGTCAAAGTGTCACAAGCAACTACTTTCACATGATCAACAATGGCACAAGTATCACAAGGGAAAGTGAAAGAAGCATATGACATGGCAATAGGATCATCCAACTCATGCAAGCACTCACAAATCATCATGTCCACTAGTGGGATCATGGCATCATCAACACCCATATAGGTACCTTTGTAGTCCCGCTCATATGAGGTAGGTGTTGTGGAAGAGGTAGGCTCGATGTGGCCTCCATGTTCATCTTCAAGTAAGCATGGTGTGATATCATCATCTTCATGCACCATGTACATCTTCTCCATGATCGGTGTCTCGTCATCCATGGGACCTAATAAGACACAAGGAAACACACTAGAGGTAGAGGGTAAGTTGTTAGAATTCGAAATGGCCTCACATGACCTATCAACTACCACTCTCATCTCACTTGGTGTATCACTCATGCTCTCGAAGTGGAGGCACTCATCAAGCTCACATATAGTGGAGTCACTCATCTCACATATAGTGGAGTCGCTCATCTCACATATAGTGGAATCCCTCATCTCCATGGCAATGGCGTCGTCGATGTCCGAGCAACCTAGCAAAGAGGAAGACAACACAAGAGGAGTAGAGGTTAAGTTGTTAGAAATCGAAACATCCTCACTCGACTCATGGGGTGTATCACTCTTGCTCTCAAGGTGTTTGAAGTATGCGTTGCACTCGGCTTTTTCTTTGGGTGTCATTTGGGCTTCTCGAGCATCTAGCTCGGCGAAGTATGCTCTCATCTCGGCTTGCTCTTGTGGGGTCATCATGTATATCCCACTAGGATAGGTGTATATGTATGGTGGAAGGAAAACTACACAAGTATCCCACCTTTCAAGAAAGTATCGGAAAAATGGTTCAAGTCAAGAGCAAAGTCGAAATGTATCGGGGTTACTCACACACACACTCAAAGCACACGCAAAAGGCTAAGAAACACTATATGTGGTGGGTAAGGGGTGGATAGCAAACGAAAAAGATCAACGGAAAAGTCTATTGTCAAATGTGGGTAAGATCCAAAGTCAAATGTCAAGAGTGGTGATCTATGTCAAGGAAACACGGAAACACACACAAAGGAGAACAATGGGGTTAGCGCGACCAAGGAAGTGAGCAAGTGACAAGATGGTCCTAGCGAAGACTATTAGCTCGGTGTCACGCCAACACAAGAGAGACGGTAGCTCGGTTGCATATGAGAGAAGCAACAAGATTTGCACAAATGCCACTCTTCTCTTTTCTCTCTTAGTGCTCACAAACTTTGCACTCCTTTGTATCGGTGGACACACACTCTTTTTCTATTCCTTTTTCTTTTTCTCTTTTTTTTCACTTTTTTTTTCTCTATGCTTAGAAGCTTTATTTTTCTCTATGTATATGTCACACTTTTTCTTCTTTTGTGTATCTTTCTCACCGAGCTTGCTTCGGAGCTTTGCTCAACACAACGCACACACACCCTCTCACGGTCGTGACACTTGTGCAATGCTTCGCAACGCTCGGAAAGCCACTCTCAATGGGATAGGTACGCAAAGGAAGAAATGGGCTACACGGGGTAGGGAAGGCAAGTTATACCTATTGACGTTAGGCGGTGTCAAGCACACGAACTTGCGATGATGGTGATGACGATGGCGTCGAAGATGCGCCGGAATCCGGGGTGCCGATGCCGTTGTCGCGGTGTTGGTGTAGGCGCAGAAGCGGTTCTCACGGACCAAAGGCACTCCAAAACGGAAACCGAGCAAATTAAGTCAATGCCCGAAAAGTTGGGTCAAAACGAGCGGTCAAAAATTGGGCTCCAAAAATCGTCAAAAATTAGAGATGGGCTATGTAGAGTATTTGGGGGATGCTGTTAAAATTTGGAGTCAAACGGGCACCGGAAAGTTGTCAAAATTTGGGGCAAAAAGTGGAGTCAAAATTGAGAAAATCCGGTTGGCGACCGGTCAGACCGGATCTGGAGCCGGACCACCCGGTTGCCGGCCGGTTTCGCTCCGGTCCGAGCTGTTTTTCCCGGTTTGGCGCCCGGTTTGAGTCCGGTTGACCGGGTGCTGCTGCTGCGTGCGCGGATGGAGCTGCTGTGCTGGTGAAAGCGGAGTGAGCTGGGCGGCGCGCGTGCGTGGACTTGATGGAAGCGGACGCTGTTGCTGCTGCCGAGCGAGCAGCCTGGGCGGCACGGCGGCCAGTGGCGTTGGGCGCGCGATTGGTGAGGCTAGGTGGAACTGGTGGTGCGGCTTGGCAGCCTGGATGCGCGCGCGGGGTATCAATTGGGCTGAGCTGATCGGACTGGCGCGTGCGGGAGTGGTGAGCAAGCAGATGCTGGGGAGCTGGTAGCGGCGCGTGCTGGCAGCAGCGAATCAAGGTGAGCAGGGTGGTGCGGGGCGGAAGGAGGTGGCCGGCGGCTGGTGAGGATTGGCGGCGAGCCCAGGCGCGAGCGGGGAGTTGAGCCAGGGGAGCAGCAAGCGTGGTGGGGCTGGTGCTGCGCGGAAGCGAGGATGGCCAGCGGCCGCTCGGTCGGACGGTTGGCCAGGGGCAGGCCAGCAGCGGGGCAGCGTGGGTGGTTGGCTGTTGTGCTGCTGCGGGGGCGCGGGCGAGGCAGGCGAGCGAGGGGCGTGCGGCGAGGCCCTGGCCACGGGCAGCAAGCAGTTGAGCACGGGCGGGAGGTGGTGCTGCTGTGTGGGCGCGGCGGTCGATTGGGTGAGCGTCGAGGGGCAGCAGCGGCGCAGGCGATGCAGGAGCTGCGAGCACGAGCGGGGCGGGATGCTGTGGGGCGGAGCGACCAGAGCAGGCAGCGGGCGGGATCGAGGATGAACAGCTGATGAACAGCACGAAAACGGCAGCTCAGAAATCCATCAATTCCAAGCAGAATAGGAAGAATTAGAGCACGAAATTTGGAGGGATGGTAGATCAACCACTAAGAACACAGATCTGTGGACCAAAACCACAAAAAAACGCAACAAATTCGCGGATCCAATTTCGAGCTATTTTTTGGGCAATTTTTTTGGGGAAATTTTTTGGGCGAAATTGGAGAAATTGGAGGGTCAAATTCGTGGCAACCTTTGCTCTGGTACCATATGATGGGGCCTAAGGCCACGTGGGTTGCCCGATCTCACGAATTGACCGAGGGAAAGGCGGGGGAGAGGAAGAACACGAAGAACACGGCGAAGAACACGATGAACACACGCGAACGCACGCAACACAACCCGATACAATTCCGGTTTACTCCCGATAGCCCGAACCACTATCCCGATAGAATCTCTCAAGGGAGAGACACGCGGTAGAATCCCCGAGAGGAAGATCGGTATACGATCGGTGGAATCACACGAGTGAGAGACCGGTGGTAGAATCACAAGTGTGAGAGACTAATCATATAAGGAGTGCCTTGTACAATAGATTATGGTAATCTAAGGAGGGGGTTTCCCTAATCCCAAAGGGATGGTGGAGGCATGAGCCTAATTCTCTCAAGTTCATTCCTTACCTCATGAAGGGGAGGTGGGAGCCTATATATAGGGAGCCACCAAAGGAAGGGTAGTTTAGGCATACAAAGGGATAAAGGGTTCAGATTTGATGCTCTTTGCGGTGGGGCGTCGGGGCCAGCACATGTAGGGCGATAGGGCCGGCGCAGGTAGGGCGGCGAGTGCCGTCGTCCTCGAGCGTAGTGGTGGTGCGGCGGTGCCGGTCTTCCCGGCGCGTCTCCTTATCCTCGACGTTCTCTTCCATGCTTCCGCGACCTCGGCCTTGAGTCCTCGAGCCTCCATGGTGTCGTCCACTTCCTCCGTACTTGGCGATGTGTTCCTATCATGGTCATATGAAGGAGGATGAAGTAGCATACCATTCATGAGAGACAATTGTAGGCACGCATAAAGGAGAAGATTCACCTTTGCGTGACGTGTCGGCGTTGACGCACATGATGCGGTGGAGACCGAAGGTCGCCCCGTATCAAGACCTCTCTCACATGATGCACGTGGTCCTCGAGACTTTTGCTATAGATGAGAATATCATCGAAATAGACAACCACACTCTTGCCAATGAGAGGACGCAAGATGTGATTCATGAGGCGCATGAAAGTTGATGGAGCATTGGATAGACCAAATGGCATAACAAGCCATTCATATAGACCAAGTTTGGTCTTGAATGCCGTTTTCCATTCATCACCAATTGCCATGCGGATTTGGTGGTAGCCACTACGCAAATCGATTTTGGAGAAAATCGTGGCACCACAAAGTTCATCGAGCATATCATCTAAACGCGGAATGGGATGGCGGTAACGGACGGTAATGGCATTGATGGGGCGACAATCCATACACATCCGTTGCGTCTCATCCGGTTTAGGCACAAGAATCACGGGAACCGCACAAGGGCTAAGGCTTTCGCGGACGTACCCTTTGGCGAGGAGATCTTGTATTTGGCGTTGTATCTCCTTTGTTTCTTCGGGGTTGGTGCGGTAGGCGGCACGGTTTGGAAGCGGAGCGCCGGGTATGAGGTCGATGCGGTGCTCGATGCCTCGAAGCGGTGGTAGTCCATGAGGGAGCTCGTCGGGGAAGACGTCTTGAAACTCCTTCAAAAGAGACAACAAAGACGAAGGAATGTTGGTTAAGTCGTTAGTCGCCGATGATGGTCCCTTGCATATGAGGACGTAGTGCAATATGGTGGATGGGTTTGCTTGCACTTCTCTCCACTCGCTTTTGGTGGCTAGGAGGACGCTCTTTCGCTCACTCATGTATGGCTTGTGGCGCTCACTCTCCATTTGGTGGGTCGCTCCCTCACCTCTCAACTCACTATGGTGGAAGTGGTGTTGTGCCCTCGCTAGAGCCTTCACGTTGTCGGCGATGATTTGGCTAGGAGTCATGGGGCGCAACTCGAACTTCTTGTCGTTGACCTTGAAGGTGTATGAGTTGGAGAGTCCATCATGTATAGCCTTCTTGTCATATTGCCAAGGGCGGCCAAGCAACATGTGGCACACCGTCATGGGTACCACGTCACACTCAATAGTATCCTCATAAGGTCCAATCTTGAAAGTGACGGTGACGGTGACGGTATGTTGTATCTTGACGTTGCCCTTGTCACTCAACCATTGGATATGGTAAGGGTGAGGATGCTTGCGGAGAGTGAGGTTGAGCTTCTCACACAACTCGGTGCTTGCAAGGTTATGGCAACTTCCACCGTCTATGATGACCTTGATCGACTTGCCACCAATTCCGGCACGCGTTTGGAAGATGTTGCACCGTTGGTGATAGGGCAAAGGTGGCCGATCTTTCGATGAGACGTGGATAGATCGATTTGTTGGTGGAGTTCGTGCTTGACGATCCGACTACACGTGCAAAGCTCGTGCGCCAATGCAACCGCTAGGAAAATCTCCGGGAGTTACTGATCTTGCGGAAGCACGATCAGCCTGACCAGCGAGGGTCTTAATTCCTACCTGAAATCGAGAACAAGTAAGAACTAATGATGCAATCAGAATATTGCGGATGAAAGATGAAAGCTTTATTGACAAAGGTGGGATTCCGAATAGTCGGTCTTGTTACGGCGTTGGCCTCAAAAGAAGTACACGTAGTTACAACAATTGGCTAACTTTTAATCTAATCAAAATCCAAGTTCTAATGACGGCTACAGAGGGATATATATGGGGAAGTCAAGGGATTTTCCTCCAACCAGCTAGGGTTGGCCAAAAACACCCCTAAATGGGCCTTCCTCCACTTATATGGCCTCTTAAAATCCCCTAAAATACCTAATCCGAAAATACATGGGCCTGGCCCATTAAATAAGGTGACGCAGCACCATAAATAACTCTTTGGATGAATTTTATGATGGAGTAACTTGTATAATTCATCCAAGCATCATTGCTTCACTATGGTGGCTTCAATGTTCTGAAATCCTCGCTTGCAACACCATCCCGAATCCTTGCAGGTTTGCTGCCATCTCCATGCACGTTCCTAATCCAACGCTTGGCGTCCATGCTAGATCCATTCCTAAATAATATAAATACATTTGATTTAGGCAGCATCGTATTCTCATATATATCAGGAAGAATTCCTAGTAACGACTTTACCTGAAATGTGGCTGTAGGAGTGTTGGTTGTATCTATCATAGAGATGTCCTCATCATCCTCCCCTACTTGAATTGAAGTCGTCCTCGACGTAGTGTCATCTTTTTCACCAAGATATGCCTTCAAATCGGAGGTAATCATGTCCTCATCATCCTCCCTTTCTTGAAAGAAAAGCCGTCCTCGGCGATGTTTATTCTGTAAACATGCTAACAAAAGAGACAAGGTATATGCATGGTATATGTATATGTCATCCGTTTTAACAGCTCTGTCATGTTTTCTATTTAATGTTGTACATATACCAGTATTATAGTAGCGTAGAAGCTCATTAGTCTCCATTAAACATTTATCACAACTAAGTTTGCAGATATAAGTGAAGCACATATTAACTCCTTTTAAATTATAATGCTCATCATTAAACCATCCCAATAGTGGTAAACCAAAATTCAGTAGTTCCAATTTGCATGCTACAACTAGCTTAAATAAGCGATCATGCAACAAGCTATTTGGCATAAAGTCTACACCGTTATTGGAGGTCATATCAAAATGATTGAACATAGGTGGAATTTTACTTCCCATCAAACCAATAGTATATGGAACATCATCACATGCAATGCAAATTTTATTCACTAAAAATTCATTGTCTACGCCATACTCTCCAATTAAGTTAAAAGTATAACCATGGGCATAAACACTCTTCAAATATTTGAGTTCAACGATCTTATTTCTAGCATGTGATAAAGACATAGGAGGATCCATCACAACAGAAAACAAAGAATTAGCATGAGAAATCATAGCCAACACTTCATTGTTCCTAACCAGTTTTATATGATCCATACTATATTCATCTTTCAAATCACAAGGTGCATTATCAGGAGCAAGAATTTCAGTTTGTACACTCATAGATATGGATGAATTAACTGGTACAGTAGGTGTACTCAACATAGTTGGTATATCATTGCTAGAGTCAACAAAAAGATTGCTAGTCATATCAATGATAATTTCAGTGGTTTGATCACATGGTACTTGCAAATCAGTATTATGATCCTCTAATATAGGTGGTGTGGCCAAATCATCAGCGAACTCAACACATGGTATAGTAATATCAACATTGCATTCATCAATCTCATG
Organism: Lolium rigidum; assembly: GCF_022539505.1. Classification (NCBI taxonomy): domain Eukaryota; kingdom Viridiplantae; phylum Streptophyta; class Magnoliopsida; order Poales; family Poaceae; genus Lolium; species Lolium rigidum. The sequence goes on from NC_061514.1 coordinate 223,808,332, forward strand.
TGGAGGGATAAAATCAGTACCTTTATTGTTACCTTGTAAATCCAACTTAGAAGATATTCGCAGCGACGTGTCACAAGTCTGTGGCTGGGCGACTCGCACAACAATATTCATGCGTGGAACATTGGATGAAACAACCGGTGCTAGTGCGCATGACTTGAAGGAGTTGGAATGGTCCAACGTTTTCTCCTGTATGTGTTTCTCAAAAGCACAAGCTCGAACATATATACCAATAGTAGAATGAGGAATATACTTAAACAAAACCTTAATATCAGGGTTCAAGCCATTGAAAAACATGTTTCTAGTACTTTCCTCAAATTCCTTTATATCACAACGGTACATGTAAAATTTAAATTCCTGATAGTAAACATGCACAGTATTACTACCTTGTTCTAATCGTTCAAGTTTGTGGAGCAGTTCACGTTGATGAGAAAGAGGCACAAATTTACGTCTCAAAACAGATTTTAAATCTACCCAAGTAGTAGGTGTATTATCAATATTTTCTTTATAATTCCAGTCCCACCAAATGGAAGCCAAACCCGTAAAAACTCTAGCAGCAGTTCTTACTTTCTCATGTTCGGTAAAATCATGGCATCCAAAAATATTGTCAACCTCAAACTCCCAATCAAAATAAGCATCTGTATTATATCTACCCTCATAAACTCGGTAAAGATATAACCCGATCATGATCTCCTGTAAATTTTTGTACATGCATCTCCGTAGTCGTCATGGAACTCGGGTCGATGGCTTGGTCCTCAATTCCTGTCATGGTTAGTACCCAAAAAGCACAAATGTATATGCCTACAAACTACGGAATATGGTGGTTCACGCGCAATTCGTCAAGCAAAATACAAAGCTCTTACAAGTTCTTACCAAACAGGAGGAAGGCGATATGGCAACCAGCAAAGATCAGCTTCTTCCCGAGATTGCACAAAGCGATTACCGAGTGTCGACACAAAGCACGTGGAGAAATACGTGGAGCTCTGGGAAGGCAAAGTATAGTGATATGGTGGCACAAGTAATCAAATCGGCGATGCAAATTGAGTAAACGCTCAACGAAGGTACCGTGGCTGGTCCTAGGCTAGATCGTATTAGAGACGCGAGCCTAAATCACCAACGAGGTCACGACGCGGCACAAGATGCAAAGGACAAGTGAACCGGCGCTGAAGGATAGAGCAACTTATGGGAAGGAATTTTTTTTTCTTTTTTTTCTTTTTTTCTGTGGGGAATCTACTGTGGCGCTAGACCACAGAGGTCTCTATGGTCGGGCGACCGGAAATTTTTTTTTTTTTTTTTTTGGGGGAATCTACTGTGGCGCTAGACCACAGAGGTCTCTATGGTCGGGCGACCGGAAATTTTTTTTTTTTTTTTTTTTTTCGGGGAATCTACTGTGGCGCTAGACCACAGAGGTCTCTATGGTCGGGCGACCGGAAATTATTTTTTTTTTTTTTCAGCTAGATTGCTTTCAGGATTCCGACGGAAAAAGCGAAATTGATCAAGAAAACGGATCTAAAACCCGAAAAAACTCTGAAACGAAGATCAAGAAAGATCCTACTATGATGGGAATCAAAGGGGAATAACAAAGAGTTGATGGCAGATGTGGCGGAAGTGTATGGTGGCGATGATATGGTGAGGACTGCAAACGGAGATGGTGCGGCGGCGACGCGACTACTATGACCTGAACTCGAAACTCTAACGACTCTAGACGCTAAGAACAGCACGCGACACGACGATTGCAGACGAAGACTCAAAAAGCAAAAACTGAAAAGATCATGCAATGGCTTGGCAGGGGCTATGGGACGGATGATCTAATCTAACTTCTTTTTGTGGGGCTTTTTCTCAGGTTATAGGTAAAAACAAATCTACACTAGGAAAACTGTAAATCTCACCGAGCAACCTGGAATCTGATACCACTTGATAGGGCAAAGGTGTCCGATCTTTCGATGAGATGGGGATAAATCGATTTGTTGGTGGAGTTCGTGCTTGACGATCCGACTACACGTGCAAAGCTCGTGCGCCAATGCAATCGCTAGGACAATCTCCGGGAGTTACTGATCTTGCGGGAGCACGATCAGCCTGACCAACAAGGGTCTTAATTCCTACCCGAAATCGAGAACAAGTAAGAACTAAAGATGCAATCAGAATATTGCGAATAGAGATGAAAGCTTGATTGATAATGGTGGGATTCCGAATATTCGGTCTTGTTCCGGGCGTTGGCCTCAAAAGAAGAACACGTGAGTTGCAGCAATTGGCTAACTTTTAATCTAATCAAAATCCAAGTTCTAATGACGGCTACGAGAGGGATATATATGGGGAAGTCAAGGGATTTTCGTCCAACCAGCTAGGGTTGGCCAAAAACACCCCTAAATGGGCCTTCCTCCACTTATATGGCCTCTTAAAATCCCCTAAAATACCTAATCCGAAAATACATGGGCCTGGCCCATTAAATAAGGTGACGCAGCACCATAAATAACTCTTTGGATGAATTTTATGATGGAGTAACTTGTATAATTCATCCAAGCATCATTGCTTCACTATGGTGGCTTCAATGTTCTGAAATCCTCGCTTGCAACGCCATCCCGAATCCTTGCAGGTTTGCTGCCATCTCCATGCACGTTCCTAATCCAACGCTTGGCGTCCATGCTAGATCCATTCCTAAATAATATAAATACATTTGATTTAGGCAGCATCATATTCTCATATATATCAGGAAGGATTCCTAGTAACGACTTTACCTGAAATGTGGCTGTAGGAGTATTGGTTGTATCTATCATAGAGATGTCCTCATCAGTTGGTCTTCCATAGCTTGAGGTTGAGTTGTTAGCACCCTTGTGACCGCAAGTGAGGGACTTGGGTCATGCTCACATAAGAGAGGATCTTCTCCACTTTCTTGCTCATAAGCTTCTTCACTTTCCACGGCGGCTTGCACAAGGGCTTCATATTCATCCTCATCAAGCGTCTCGATATCACCATTCTCCATAGTGATCATGACCTTGGTGTTCTTGCACTCAAACGATTTGTGGCCTTGGGTGCCACACTTGAAGCAAGTGACACTAGAGGGTCCAGTGGATGCCTTAGAAGAGGCGGTGGAGGAGACCGTTTGCTTCATGCGACTTTGGATAGTCGGTTTCTTGGATGTTGTAGAGGACACGTCGGCCTTGGCACTTGTAGCATGAGGAGTTGATGTAGTAGGAGGAGTCGATGTAGCGAGCTTGGAGGAGAAATAGGTCTTGGCCTTGGAGTACTTGATGTCCTCAATCACTTGGCGCTCGGCCTTCGACGCTTGATGGACCAACTCAACCATGTTGGAGTATGGTTGGAACTCGACGATCCTCTTGATGGGGTAATTGAGGCCATTGAAGAAACGAGCAATGGTTTGGTCCTCGGACTCTTGGATGTTGGCTCTCATCATAGTGAGCTCCATCTCCTTGTAGAACTCCTCAACGGTCTTGGTGCCTTGCTTCAACTTTTGGAGCTTGTTGAAGAGGTCGGTCATGTAGTGCGTGGGGACAAAGCGAGCATGCATCTCTTTCTTCATTTCTTCCCAAGTGTCAATTGGAGGTTCGCCCTTCTCTTCTCGAAGAGTGAGGACTTGCTCCCACCAAGTGTTTGCGTAGTCCTCGAACTCAAGAGACGCCATAGCCACCTTCTTGGCACCGGAGTAGTTGTGGATGCGGAATATCTTGTCAACCTTGAGTGCCCATGAGAGGTAGGCCTCGGCATCTTCTTCACCCTTGAACTTTGGCATGGTGAACTTGAGTCTTCCAAACATGTTCTCTTCATCCTCCAAGTTTCTTCGACGAGGAGGGGCACCTTCATCTCTTGCGGCTTGAGGAGGAATAGGAGGTCTTCTACGGCCAACCATAGCATTGGGTTGGCGTTGGAGGTGCACACTTGCTTCACTTGGTTCACGGTGAGGATGTGGTTGAAGATCTTGACGAGGTGGTTGACGACGCCCAAAGATGGCCCTCTCATCTTGCTCATGTTGTGGGTCTCCTCTTCCACGTTGGTCATGGCGAGGATGATTGCGTAGATCACGCCTCGGTTGGTCTTGATGTCCATGGCCTTGAGCATCACCATGTGGCTCCATGTTGTGGAAGGTATTGTCATGTGGGTGGCCGTCACGCCCATGGTGGGCATGGCCATCCGGTTGAGGACGATCTTGTGGAGGACGTTCTTGTGGACGAGCATGGCGATGGATTTCTCCTCGCCTAGAGTTGGAGCGAGAGTCTTCATGACGAGCATGTGAGCGATGAGGTCGATGATGGTCTTCATGCCTTGAGGAGGAGCTTGAGGACGAACGGTGACCATGAGAGTAGTAATCTTGTGACGAGCTTGAGGATGATGAAGTAGAGCGGTGTCGGTGATGACGACCCAAGTTGGTGATGGCGCGCTCGAGGCTATCCATGCGCCGCTCCATGTTCGCATCATTGGCCGCCATTTGGCCATTCAAGTTGTCCGTAGCTTTGCGAAGGAGAGCCAAGTCTTGGTTCACAACGGAGAAGTTGTGTGCCACTTCATCGTATTGCTCATCTATGCGTGTCTCGAAGAGTGTGAGTTGCTCCTTGAACTCTTGGCGTTGCATCCATAGGTTGTGTTGAGTAGCCAACCTCTCGGTGTTGCGGAGGACTTCTCCTTCCCTTGCATCATCTCCGCTCCTATCCATGATGTAAAGACAAGAACTAGGTTGTGTATGTTAGTGGAAGGAGACTACCTCGCACTCTTACCAAGGTAAGATAGTATTGAGGCAATCCACCAAGCCGAAAGCAAGATCAAGTGTATCGGGAACACACGCAAAACCACACGCAAAAGCTAGAAAATATGGTGTTAGGCGAGTGTTGTGGAAAGCCAAAAGACAAATCCAAGATCGAGTATGTTGTTAAAAGTGGGTAAGGTCCAAAAATCCAAATGTCAATGTGAAGATCACTATAAACACGGAAAAAGTTGTGGAACACACACACGAGATAAGCGGGGTTAGTGCAACCAAAAGTGAGCGGAAAAGTGTATGTACGGATGCTCGGTGTCACACTAACACAAGGAGAGGCAAAGCTTTGGTTGCAAAAGAAGAGACAACTAGATTCACACGCGGCCTCTCTTCTCGTATCTCTCTTTGCTTAAAAGCTTTTTCTCTTTTGTATATGGTGGCCCTTACACTCGTTTGTATCTTTGGTGGCACTTTGACACTTTGTATGTATGGGCGTATGGATGTATGGTGCTATTCGCACTCTTTTTGTGTTTTTGGGGCTTTTTCACGCACTATGTTAGCGTTAGCCTCGCTTTTGCTATCTTGCCACACGAGTGTTTGCTTGGATGCCTTACTCAACACGACACACACACCTCACAATGCGGGGCCACGTGCAATGTCTCGCAACACTAGACAAGCAATGCTCAATGGGATAAATCGCAAAAGGAAGAGGGGTTACAAGGTGAAAGCTGCAAGTTATACCTGCGATGGTGGTGGTGGTGGTGGTGGTGGTGGAGATCGCCGGACGTCGAGGTCGAAGGAGGGCGCGAAGATGCGCCCGGTCTGGGGTCCGGTCTGACCGGGTCCTGGACCGGCCTGTCCGGTTTCCGCCCGGTCGACCGGGTTTTGGGCTGGCTCGTCCGGTCGTGGGCCCGGTTGACCGGGTCCGAAACCGGGTTTCGCGAGCTGGAACTTTCTCTCTCCTGTTCTTCCCCAAACCAAAACCAAATCGACCAAATCGAAGGGAAACGATGGAATTGGAGGCTCAAAGTTGGGGAAATAGTAGATCAAGCACAACAACACCAGATCCACGGACCAAAACCACTCAAAACGCAACCAAATCACAGATCGGTCAAGAGGCAATTTGGGGCTATTTTTGGGGATTTTTTTGGAAAATTTTCTAGGAACGAAATCGGGTGGGTGGAGGGTCAAATCCGCGGTAAGCAAGAGCTGCTGATACCATATGATGAGGTCTAAGACCCCGTGTGTGGCCCGATCTCGCGGATTGACTTCGAAACCAAGGGGAGAGATGGGAGAACGCGAGGAACACGAAGAACACGACGGGCACGAGGAACTCCGAGACACACGCACGCACACCAACCCGATACACCCGATGCTTACCTCCGTGGCTCGATGGACCACGCCAATAGAATCTCCGAGGAAGAGGCACGTGGCAGAATTCCCGGAGAGAGATTGGGGTTGGAGAGGAAGAGCTTGGTGAGTGAGAGAGAGTAACAAGTACTAGAATCTCAATCAACAAGATCAAAGTCAACAACCAAGGTGCCTTGATTACAGAGGGATGATACCCAAGGGAGACTAAGCTCAAAGGTAGGTTTGAGTTCAAAACAAGTCTAAGGGGTAAAGGGGGTGTCCTGGGTGCTTATATAGTCTTACAAGGCGACACGGGCCGAAAAGGTACAAGTGAAACCGGTTCGGGTCGAAAAGGCATCTTTAGTCAGGCAAGCCGGTCAGGAGGCCGGTCAGACCGGGCCTGGGACCGGACAGTCCGGTCGTCGACCGGGTCCTGGACCGGGCTGCAACCGGGCGGGGTGCCGAGGTTACTGGATGGCGCCCGGATGGCACCGGTTGGGAGGCCGGTCTGGGACCGGATGGCCCGGTTGAGCGGCCGGTCGACCGGATTCTGGACCGGGTGGCCCGGTCAGGAGGCCGGTCAATCGGGTTCTGGACCAGCCGACCATCTTCTCTTCCTTGCGTTCTTCGGGCGACTTCCGGTCCAATTCCATGTCCATCTTCATGACCAGCTGCTCCTCTCCTCCTCTTGACCAAGGCATGTCCTCCTCTCCGGCGTCTTGATGTGCCTTGTACCTAATGACACATAGCACGTCGGCATGAGGTAGCATTCCATCCAAAGGGGTATCAAGATCAAGGGTGGTGAGGAGCGAATTCACCTTATCATGTAGCGCTTTAACTCGAGCCCGAGTCATCGGTCCACTTGGGGGACTAGTTGGTCTTGATGTAGTGTCGTCGGTGAGCGGGGCTACATCATAGGGGGTGAAAAAAAATCCAAGAAAAGAAAGTTGATGGACATAGAGGATGACATGCGGGTCCCTTGAGCCAAAAGCTTACTCAACGTTTCAAAGGGGGCAGGGGATCAAAAGAAAAAGGCAAGCCAAAAATCAGAGGGTGAAAAAAATCCAACAAAGGAAACTTTTATAGCACATAGAGGATGACATGCGGGTCCCATGAGCCAGCAGGTCTCTCAACGTTTCAAACGTGGCATGAGATCGAAAGAAAAAGGCAAGTGAAAAAATATCGGGAGCCAAAAATAATTCAAGAAAAGAAAGTTTTATAGTACATAGAGGATGACATGCGGGTCCCATTTAGCAACGAGCGGTATCACCGTTTGAGAGGCGGTAGGGGATCGAAAGAAAAAGGCAAGTGAAAAAATATGAGGAGCCAAAAATAATTCAAGAAAAGAAAGTTTTATAGTACATAGAGGATGACATGCGGGTCCCATTTAGCAGCAGCGGTATCACCGTTTGAGAGGCGGCAGGGGATCAAAAGAAAAAAGAAATAGCCAAAAATCAGAGGGTGAAAAAAAACCAAGAAAATGAACTTTTATAGTACATAGAGGATGACATGCGGGTCCCATGAGCCTACAGGTTCCTCAACGTTTCAAACGTGGCATGAGATCGAAAGAAAAAGGTAAGTGACCAAATATGAGGGGCCAAAAATAATTCAAGAAAAGAAAGTTTTATAGTACATAGAGGATGACATGCGGGTCCCAGTTAGCAGCTGCGGTATCACCGTTTGAGAGGCGGCAGCGGATCGAAAGAAAAAGCCAAGTGACCAAATTTGAGGTGCCAAAAAAAACTCCAAGAAAAGAAAGTTTTATAGTACATAGAGGATGACATGCGGGTCCCATTTAGCAGCAGCGGTATCACCGTTTGAGAGGTGGCAGGGGATCGAAAGAAAAAGGTAAGTGACCAAATATGAGGTGCCAAAAATAATTCAAGAAAAGAAAGTTTTATAGTACATAGAGGATGACATGCGGGTCCCAGTTAGCAGCAGCGGTATCACCGTTTGAGAGGCGGCAGGGGATCGAAAGAAAAAGGCATGATGAGGACATCCCTACCTCACTACTACCTCTGTCATTAGCAAATGAAGATGAACCTGCTGTGAAGCCCAAGTCCAATGAAGTTCGGATTGGACCAATTACAAGAGCTCGTGCGAAGCTACTTAAACAACAAGTGAACTTGTTTCTAAATGATACTTTGATTGATGAGAACTTTATACTGCCTAAGTCCTATTACTTATGTATCATCAGGTATCAAGAGGAGACAAGCATCGCACGAGGAGAGGAGCAGCTGGACATGAAGACGGACGTCAAGAGGGCCGTGAAGCTGGACATGGAGCTGGACATGAAGATATCTCATGGACGCGCGAGGGAGGAGCGGAAGGCATGCGCGAGAGGAGAAGAAGAAGTCAAGGCCGGTCCAGAACCCGGTCAGACCGGCCCCCAGACCGGACAGCCCGGTCTCTGGCCCGGTCGACCGGTCGGAAACCGGCCGCCAACCGGATGAGTTTTCTCGTACCGGGCGAAACCGGAAACTTCGCAGTTCCCGGTTTCCGCCCGGTTGACCGGACCACGAGACCGGCCCGCCCGGTCCACGGCCCGGTCGACCGGATCCCGGACCGGACCGAGTCCGAGTCCGTCTCGACCAGATCTATTCTGGGTCGGTTTTACTTGTATTTTTCGACCAGAACTCGTCCCGGACACCTATATAAGTTCCTTGGACGACCCCCTAGCTGCTTTAGACCACGTTTAAGATAAACCCTAGTTCATAGTTGTTTGCTAAGCAAAACTATTGTTCCCCAACTCTCCAATTCGTTGCGATCTGGAGTTTTATGCTACCGAAAGTTTGTGTGATCTCGTTGTTCCATTGGGGATTAGAAGATTGCAATCTACCGCTTCGTGGTCGGCGGCTACGTGCGCAAGTGTGTGGAGTTGCGAATATCTTGCAGGGTTGAGAGTCTGTTGCATTGGCATCAGGAATCAATCGAGAGACTTCGTCGGCGTCATACAAGTTATCCTCCTCATCATCATCGATTTCATCCGCTGCTACCATCACGTGTTCATCAACACCCGTCGCTTACTGAGAAGATCGGGCAACCCCTTATCAAGGCAAGTGACCAAATTTGAGGTGCCAAAAAAAACTCCAAGAAAAGAAAGTTGATTGCACATAGAGGATGACATGCGGGTCCCATTTAGCAGCAGCGGTCTCAACGTTTCCAAGGCGGCAAGGGATCAAAAGAAAAAGGAAGTAGCCAGAAATAAGGGGGTCAAAAAAATCCAAGAATAGAAAGAATTTTGGTTCATAGAGGATGACATGCGGGACCCATGATCCTGCATCGTAAACGGCTCGATCGGAAAACGTTGAACGAGATGGCGCGATCGAGAAAAAAACAATGCCGAGAGGCTACCATCCGGGCCCTACATCCCTCGGCGGTGCGGATTTGCGTTGACTCGGCCGGCGAACCCGAGATTTCGAGATGCACCACGTCCCGGGCCACCATACGCGACGTTTTTGCCGCTTTCGTCGGGCTAGGTGGCCTCAAAAACGAGAAAAAAAAGTTTTGACATGCACCACGGAGGGACCAAAAATCGTCGGCCATGGTACACCAGCAACCACGGCGCGACTTCAACTTCGTCGGCCATGGCAACTTTTCTTGTAGTGGGTGGTGGCACAAGAGGTGGGAGTCGCCTTAATAGGAAGGTCCTCTTGATGTTCCCTCTCCACCCTTGAAGTGGTAGACACCCTATGATGGTGTTTGTCGCCTTCATGTCGAGGCTCTCGTCTTCGTGCCTCATCACCATGTCTTGATGGGTGTCATCGAAGATCCTTGGAAGATGATGGTCGATGGCGATCATGAGGTGGCTTGTGTTGGCGAAGATCATGTGGGGACGTATGTCGATGGAGACCATGAGGTGGTAGTGGTCGTCGACTAGCATGAGATGGTGTGTGTCGAAGACGATCCTCGGCATGCCTAGGAGTGGCTCACGTGCCTTGGCATGTTGATTTTGGCGCCTTGTTGAGCTTGTAGAGGAGTGTCGATGACGATCGTGTTGGGGACGCTCTTGATGATCCATATGACGAGCTCGATGTAGATGATCATGTGCATAAGCACTCTCGTGGTGGCGCCATCTTGAAGATCCTCTATCTTCATATGTAGCTCCATTGGCCAAGCGGGGGTACTTGGGAGCACCGGTTTTGTTCATGGTGGAGTCGAGGTGAGGCTCCACCAAGGTGTTGATGTCGTACTCGTGGTGTTGCGCCACCATGTCGTCCATGCTTTGTGAGCAATTGTCGATGTAGAGCTCCTCGATGTCGGTCATGTCCGCGATGCTTGCGGAGCCATAGGTTGTGTCGAGCTCCACATGCTCTTCCACATCCGCGGTGCTTGCGGAGCCATAGTTGGTGTCGAGCTCCACATGCTCTTCCACATCTGCGGTGCTTGCGGAGGTATCTTCCTCGAAGTAGTCCATGTAGTCCTCCGTAGGCTCCTCTTCTTCACTATCCATGTTGATAGGGCAAAGGTGTCCGATCTTTCGATGAGATGGGGATAAATTGATTTGTTGGTGGAGTTCGCGCTTGACGATCCGACTACACGTGCAAAGCTCGTGCGCCAATGCAATCGCTAGGACAATCTCCGGGAGTTACTGATCTTGCGGAAGCACGATCGACTCGACCAGCAAGGGTCTTAATTCCTACCTGAAATCGAGAACAAGTAAGAACTAAAGATGCAATCAGAATATTGCGGATATAGATGAAAGCTTGATTGATAATGGTGGGATTCCGAATAGTCGGTCTTGTTCTGGGCGTTGGCCTCAAAAGAAGTACACGTAGTTGCAGCAATTGGCTAACTTTTAATCTAATCAAAATCCAAGTTCTAATGACGGCTACGGAGGGATATATATGGGGAAGTCAAGGGATTTTCGTCCAACCAGCTAGGGTTGGCCAAAAACACCCCTAAATGGGCCTTCCTCCACTTATATGGCCTCTTAAAATACCCTAAAATACCTAATCCGAAAATACATGGGCCTGGCCCATTAAATAAGGTGACGCAAGCACCATAAATAACTCTTTGGACGAATTTTATGATGGAGTAACTTGTATAATTCATCCAATCATCATTGCTTCACTATGGTGGCTTCAATGTTCTGAAATCCTCGCTTGCAACGCCATCCTGAATCCTTGCGAGTCTGCTCGCCATCTCCATGCACGTTCCTAATCCAATGCTTGGCGTCCATGCTAGATCCATTCCTAAATAATATAAATACATTTGATTTAGGCAACATCATATTCTCATATATATCAGGAAGGATTCCTAGTAACGAATGTACCTGAGATGTGGTTGTAGGAGTATTGGTTGTATCTATCATAGAGATGTCCTCATCATCCTCCCCTACTTGAATTGAAGTCGTCCTCGACGTAGTCTCATCTTTTTCACCAAGATATGCCTTCAAATCGCAGGTAATCATGTCCTCATCATCCTCCCTTTCTTGAAAGAAAAGCCGTCCTCGGCGATGTTTATTCCGTAAACATGCTAACAAAAGAGACAAGGTATATGCATGGTATATGTATATGTCATCCGTTTTAACGGATCTCTCATGTTTCCCATTTAAGTTTGTACATATTCCAGATATTGTAGTAGCGTAGAAGCTTATTAGTCCCCATTAAACATTTATCACAACTCAATTTGCAGATATAAGTGAAGCACATATTAACTCCTTTCAAATTATAATGCTCATCATTAAACCATCCCAAAGTTGGTAACCCAAAACGTAAGGTCTCAAATTTACTAGCCACGTCATGTTGAATTAAACAATTTTGCAGCAAGTTATTTGGCATAGAATGAATACCAACATTGGAGGTCATATCAAAATGAGAAAGCATATACACAAATTCAGTTTTATTGGAACTATAAGAATCATCACACATGATGCAAATCCTATGTACCATAAAAACATTGGTGCTGACATACTCCCCAATCAAATTAAAAGTAACATCAGGGGCGTAGACACTCTTTAAACAAGGAAGTTCATCAATTTTATTTCTAGCATGTGACAAAGATATAGGTGGATCCATCACAACAGAAAACAAAGAATTAGCATGAGAAATCTTAGCCAACACTTCATTGTTCATAACCAGTCTTATATGATCCATACTAGAGTCATCTTTCAAATCACAAGGTGCATTATCAGGAGCAAGAATTTCAGTTTGTACACTCATAGATATGGAAGAATTAACTTGTACAGTAGGTGTACTCAACATAGTTGGTATATCAGTTCCACAATTTCCTAACACATGGTAATCCTTGGAAACAAAAGTCTCCGTTGGTACACTCATATCAATAGAGGAACGAAAAACAGCACATGGTACACACAAATCTGTAGGTTTGTCATAACTAGAGTCAACCAAAAGATTGCTAGTCATATCAATGATAATTTCAGTGGTATGATCACATGGTACTTGCAAATCAGTAGTATAATCCTCTAATATAGGCGGTGTGGCCAAATCATCAGCGAACTCAACACATGGTATATTAACATCAACATTGCATTCATCAATCTCATGTGGAGGGATAAAATCAGTACCTTCACTTTTACCTTGTGACTCCAACGTAGTAGATGTTCGCAGCGACGTGTCACAAGTCTGTGGCTGGGCGACTCGCACTACAATATTCATGCGTGGAACGTTGGAAGAAACAACCGGTGCTAGTGTGCATGACTTGGAGGAGTTGAAATGGTCCACCGTGTTTTCCTGTATGTGTTTCTCAAAAGCACAAGCGCGAACATACATACCAATAGTTGAACGAGGAATATACTTAAACATAACCTTAATATCAGGGTTCAAGCCGTTGAAAAACATGTTTCTAGTACTTTCCTCAAATTCCTTTATATCACAACGGTACATGTAAAATTTAAATTCCTGATAGTAAACATGCACGGTATTACTACCTTGTTCTAATCGTTCAAGTTTGCGGAGCATTTCACGTTGATGAGAAAGAGGCACAAATCTACGTCTCAAAACAGATTTTAAATCTACCCAAGTAGTAGGTTTATTATCGACATTTTCTTTATAATTCCAGTCCCACCAAATGGAAGCAAGATCAATAAAAGTTTGGGCGGCAATTCTTACTTTCTCATGTTCATTAAAATCATGGCATCCAAAAATATTGTCAACCTCAAACTCCCAATCAAAATAAGCATCCGTATTATATCTACCCTCATAAAGCTGGTAAAGATATAACCCGATCATGATCTCCTGTAAATGGTTGCACATGCAGCTCCGTAGTCGTCATGGTACTCGGGTCGATGGCTTGGTCCTCAATTCCTGTCATGGTTAGTACCCAAAAAGCACAAATGTATATGCCTACAAACTACGGAATATGGTGGTTCACGCGCAATTCGTCAAGCAAAATACAAAGCTCTTACAAGTTCTTACCAAACGAGGAGGAAGGCGATATGGCAACCGGCAAAGATCAGCTTCTCCAAAGATTGCCAAAGCGATTACCGGGGGTCGACACGGTGCACGTGGAGATATCCGTGGAGCCTGCAGGAAGGCAAAGTATAGTGATATGGTGGCACGAGTAATCAAATCAGCGATGCAAATTGAGTAAACGCTCAACGAAGGTGCTCGTGCTTGGTCCTAGGCTAGATCGTATTAGAGACGCGAGCCTAAATCACCAACGAGGTCACGACGCGGCACAAGATGCAAAGGACAGCGAAACTGGCGCTGAAGGATAGAGCAACTTATGGGAAGGATTTTTTTTTTTCGGGGGGAATCTACTGTGGCGCTAGACCACAGAGATCTCTATGGTCGGGCGACCGGAATTTTTTTTTTTTTTTTTCGGGGGAATCTACTGTGGCGCTAGACCACAGAGGTCTCTATGGTCGGGCGACCGGAAAATTTTTTTTTTTTTTTTTTCTTCGGGGAATCTACTGTGGCGCTAGACCACAGAGGTCTCTATGGTCGGGCGACCGGAAATTTTTTTTTTTTTTTTTCGGCTAGATTGCTTTCAGGATTCCGACGAAAAACGCGAAATTGATCGAGAAAACGGATCTAAAACCCGAAAAAACTCAGAAACAAAGATCAAGAAAGACCCTATTATGATGGGAATCAAAGGGGAACAACAAGGAGTTGATGGCAGATGTGGCGGAAGTGTATGGTGGCGGTGATATGGCGAGGACTGCAAGCGGAGATGGTGCGGCGGCGACGTGACTACTATGACCAGAACTCGAAACTCTAACGACTCTAGACGCTAAGACCAGCACGCGACACGACGATTGCGGACGAAGACTCAAAAAGCAAAAACTGAAAAGATCATGCAAAGGCTTGGCGAGGGCTATGGGACGGATGATCTAATCTAACTTCTTTTGTGGGGCTTTTTCTGGGTTATAGGTAAAACAAATCTACACTAGGAAAACTGTAAATCTCACCGAGCAACCTGTAATCTGATACCACTTGATAGGGCAAAGGTGTCCGATCTTTCGATGAGATGGGGATAAATCGATTTGTTGGTGGAGTTCGCGTTTTACGATCCGACTACACGTGCAAAGCTCGTGCGCCAATGCAATCGCTAGGACAATCTCCGGGAGTTACTGATCTTGCGGAAGCACGATCAGCCTGACCAGCAAGGGTCTTAATTCCTACCTGAAATCGAGAACAAGTAAGAACTAAAGATGCAATCAGAATATTGGGGATATAGATGAAAGCTTGATTGATAATGGTGGGATTCCGAATAGTCGGTCTTGTTCTGGGCGTTGGCCTCAAAAGAAGTACACATAGTTGCAGCAATTGGCTAACTTTTAATCTAATCAAAATCCAAGTTCTAATGACGGCTACAGAGGGATATATATGGGGGAAGTCAAGGGATTTTCGTCCAACCAGCTAGGGTTGGCCAAAAACACCCCTAAATGGGCCTTCCTCCACTTATATGTGATAGGGCAAAGGTGTCCGATCTTTCGATGAGACGTGGATAGATCGATTTGTTGGTGGAGTTCGTGCTTGACGATCCGACTACACGTGCAAAGCTCGTGCGCCAATGCAATCGCTAGGACAATCTCCGGGAGTTACTGATCTTGCGGGAGCACGATCAGCCTGACCAGCGAGGGTCTTAATTCCTACCTGAAATCGAGAACAAGTAAGAACTAATAATGCAATCAGAATATTGCGGATATAGATGAAAGCTTGATTGATAATGGTGGGATTCCGAATAGGCGGTCTTGTTCTGGGCGTTGGCCTCAAAAGAAGTACACGTAGTTGCAGCAATTGGCTAACTTTTAATCTAATCAAAATCCGAGTTCTAATGACGGCTACAGAGGGATATATATGGGGAAGTCAAGGGATTTTCGTCCAACCAGCTAGGGTTGGCCAAAAACACCCCTAAATGGGCCTTCCTCCACTTATATGGCCTCTTAAAATCCCCTAAAATACCTAATCCGAAAATACATGGGTCCGGCCCATTAAATAAGGTGACGCAAGCACCAAAAATAACTCTTTGGACGAATTTTATGATGGAGTAACTTGTATAATTCATCCAAGCATCGCTGCTTCACTATGGTGGCTTCAATGTTCCGAAATCCTCGCTTGCAACGCCATCCCGAATCCTTGCGGGTCCGCTGCCATCTCCATGCACGTTCCTAATCCAATGCTTGGCGTCCATGCTAGATCCATTCCTAAATAATATAAATACATTTGATTTAGGCAGCATCATATTCTCATATATATCGGGAAGGATTCCTAGTAATGAATGTACTCGAGATGTGGTTGTAGGAGTATTGGTTGTATCTATCATAGAGATGTCCTCATCATCCTCCCCTACTTGAATTGAAGTCGTCCTCGACGTAGTCTCATCTTTTTCCCCAAGATATGCCTTCAAATCGGAGGTAATCATGTCCTCATCATGAACCAACTCAGCACCTATGTTTGGACCCTCTCTTCTGTCCCGATCGCACCAGGCCCTTAGCCCTTGAACAACGCGAACCAGCGAGCCAGAGGCAGCTCGAACTAGAGCATGCACGTCCACAACCGTGCGCACACCAACGCCAAACGACCGTTCCAGGTCGAGCCCGCCCGCGCATACGCGCCCCTTCCCTCTCCCCTGCTGACGCCAGCATGGAGACGTCAGCAGCGCGACGCACGAGGCGACACCGTGACGCCAGCACTTGGTCGAGCACCCTCTGTGCAGTGGACCGCACTCCCTCCCGGCCGTTTTCCCGCTCAGTGCCTCGCCTCCGAAATCCTAGCGCGCGAGGAGCTGCTCCCGACCGCCCCGGTTGCCCAATGGCAAGGCCATAGACCCGTGCACCGCTGCTCTGGTCCGCGCCCACCGTGAGCCCATCCTCGGCTATAAAAGCCGCCCGAGCTCCCCTTCACTTCACCACACCGCTCCAGGACGCCCTCCTCCACTCCGCCCTTCTCACTTAGCTCACCGTAGCGCCGCAGCACCCTCCTTCCATGCTGCTCGCTGAAGAACGCCGCGCCGGCATGGTCACCACGGCATGCCGTGGTCACCGTGAGGGTTGGCGAGCCAAGCTGAGCTCGCCCCCGACGTCCCTGCCCTCTCTTCTCTTCTCCATGACGATCCCCTACCTCTTCTGGCCCTAACCACTCCCTTCGTTGCCTTCCAGGTTCGCCGGAACCGCCGCCGCCCTCGCCTTGCCGGGAGGTGCTGCGAGGACGCCGCCACCGGGAGAAGCCGCTGCCGGGCGAGAGGAAGGCGCCGAGCCCGCGCCAGCACCGCCCCACCTCGCCGCCACCCTGCCCAGCCTTCGCCGTCGTCCGCCGCGTCCCGCAGGTGAGCCTCCGCCCCGCCCTGCCCTTTTTTTTCTGTACGACAGCGAGCGAGGACGCGAAGAGAAGACGAGGGCCGATCCTCCCGGTCGTGCACGCGTGCATGGCCTAGTAGCCACGTTGGCCCATGCACTGGGCCCCGCCATGGGCCCGTCTCCCCTTTTCTTTTCTTTTTTATTTTCCCTCCACCTGGCAAACCACCTGGGCTGGCCCAATCTTCACCACCCTGCACGGCCCAGTGTCTTCCCGCCCATCTTAAGTACGGAGTATTTGAAAACTTGAAATTGCTGTTATATGGTGACAAGAACCAGTAACCTTGTTTCGTTAATAACTCGAGATATACAAACCCAAATCTAGTGAAACCAACTGCATTAGATCAAAAATTTCATTATCTTTCCAATGCCACTGGTCCCATATTTTTATGATTTTTGTACGATTTTTAGTGTATTAAACATGTTCACTGTATTCTGTCTAGTATTTGTAATTCCTAAAATTGTAGGTTTAATATTTTTGGGTAAATCCAATTGGGTTAGTCTTATTTTAGTACTGGCCATCTATGAAAAATATTTCTAGTCTCTGTTCATGCATTTTTGTTTCTGTTAGTAATATGTGTGTGACACATGAATTGTTGAACACAAAACTTTTATTTATTTTAAAATCTTTGGCCACCCCTTTTTATTTAAAAGTGGCCAGCTTATTTTTATTCTTGAAAAACAAAACCTTCTGCAACTTAGGCCAAGTTCTATTATTTTGGTTAAGTATTCAATAGTGTGGTGTAGTGTTTACCTCCTATTTTTGACTAGTGTTATGTGAGCAAATTAAATTAGGAAAACTAATTTGTACTTTCCAAAAAGGTTTGAAAATAAAATATGAGTGTTTTTTATGCCAAACCAATGCACTTAACTTCTTTGGGGTGTTATCTACCCGAGGATATTCAATTTATGCCTTGGTAATAACCAAGGAGGCAGTTGCTCATTTGTGAGGCTCTCATGCCTTTATTAGGTGAATAAATGGGGATTTTCTAAATTAAAGTTGTTTTATCTTTAAGTCCTTAGTATGTTAGCCCTTGGTTGAGTGGTTAGTTTCTGATTTTTGCATGTTTGCTTTGTTGGTGCAATGAGTTGATTGTGTTCCTTTTTAATTCCCGGTGGTAGATACGAACATTGTCGGGATTGCAGGAGAGAAGGGATTCGAAGATCTTTGAAGAAGTCTAGGGACATTTAAGCCAACCAAGGCAAGCCATCTCTTGATCTCTGAATGTTGAATCACATATTGTGGTTACTTTGTTATTATTAATGTCTCTCGATCTATCTTGTGTGATTTATACTTTTGTTGTCGGAGCATGCTTACCGTGAGCATGTTTACTCTCTTTGGCACCTCGCCGACAAACCCCTTTTTGTGAATGGTGGTTGTCATCATCATGATCTTGGTGTATCCCTCTAAGTGTGATGGGTATGCCCACTTATCTTGTGTGTGTCGATCTCTTGACACCCTTCTTGCACTCCTTAGAGGCATGATGGTTAGCATCATTCTCTCTTACTTATGCTATGCATACTTGCTCCCAAGTATGTTGAACCCCTTGTTGATATTATGCATGCTTACCCTAAGCATGTATGCCCCCTTAACCGCCTATATTATCATCTTCTTAGTGGTATGATGATTAACATCATGACCCTTGTTTAATCATCCTACTTATATTGTCCCTACGCATGCTTATCCTAAGTATGTATGATCCCCTTGACACCTCATTTATCACCTCCTTAATGGTATGATGGCTAGCATCATGCCATTGTTGTCTCTTAGTTCTTACATGAAACTATAGGTTGGGAACCCCTTGGAAAAATACCTTGTTGAAAAGAATTTTTGGAAAACCTTGGGTGAGTTGGACTTACCTGAGTGTGTGTTTATGAAAGGAAATGATCTTGGAAAAGATGGTTGGAAAGAGAATCTTGTTTATGAAAACTTTGGCGCCTAAGTACTTGATGTAGCCCCGCTCACCGACGACACTCCATCAAGACCAACTAGTCCCCCAAGTGGACCAATGACACGAGCCCGAGCCAAGGCTCTACATGATGAGGTGAACTCGCTCCTCACTACCCTTGATCTTGGTACCCCTTTGGATGGATTACTACCTCATGCCGACGTGCTATGTGTCATTAGGTACAAGCCGCATCAAGACCTCGGGGAGGAGGAGGCGCCAAGACCAAGGGAGGGAGAGAAGCAGTTGGACATGAAGATGATCATGGAGCCGAAGCCGACGTCGCTCGAAGCGCTCCAAGGAAGAGACGGACGCTGGCCGGTCCAGGACCCGGTCGGACCGGACCTACAACCGGACTCCCCGGTCACAGGCCCGGTCGACCGGTCGGAAACCGCGCCAGCCCCCCCGTACCGGACGACGACCGGAAACCTCGCAGGAATCCGGTTTCCGACCGGTCGGCCGGACGCTCGACCGGACGGCCGGCCACGAGCCCGGTCGGACCGGACCCATGACCGGACAGCCCGGTCCCGGGCCCGGTCCGACCGGATCCCAAACCGGACTCGACGAGGGTGCCCCACCAAAGCTGCCTTAACTTATCCTCTTGCGTACCTGTTCGCCCTTGCTGGCCATGTGTGACTATATAAGTAGCTGGAACCCCTCATTAGCTCTTTAGACTTGTTTTGAACTCAAACCCTAACTTTGAGCTTAGTCTCCCTTGGGTATCATCCCTCTCGTAATCAAGGCACCTTGGTTGTTGATTTAGATCTTGTTGAAGGAGATTCTAGTACTTGTTACTCTCTCTCCTTCCCCAAGCTCTTCCTCTCCAATCCCAATCTCTCTCCGGGGAATTCTACCGCGTGTCTCTTCCACGGAGATTCTATTGGCGTGGTCCATCGAGCCACGGAGGTAAGCATCGGGTGTATCGGGTTGGTGTGCGTGCGTGAGTCTCGGGGTCCTCGTGTTCATCGCCGTGTTCTTCGTGTTCCTCGCGTTTTCCCATCTCCCCCTTTGGTTTCGACGTCAATCCGCAAGATCGGGCCACACACGGGGTCTTAGACCTCATCATATGGTATCAGAGCAAAGGTTGCCACGAATTTGACCCCCCAATTTCACCATCGCCCAAAAATTTTCCAAAAAAAAAATTCCCCAAAAAATAGCTCGAAAATTGATCTCCGGATTTGTTGCGTTTTTTGTGGTTTTGGTCCACGGATCTGATGCCTCTAGTGTTGATCTACACATTCCCCAATTTTTGTGCTCTAATTCATCCTAAATCGAGAGAAATCGGAGGTTTTTGTTAGCCTTTTCCGTCGGTTCTTCGTGCTGTTCATCGTCTACACGAGCAGCTCGAGCAAATCCTGCGGGTCAACGTCGCCGCAAGGCACACCCAGCTCGCCGCTCGCCTTGCCGCTCGCCTGCATCCGCTCAAGCTCGCGTGCTGCCGGCTGCCCCGCTGCCGCTAGCTCCGTCCGCGCGCGCACGCCAACAGCAGCTCACGCGCCGCAGCAGACCACTCCACGCCCTGCCCCAATTCCCCATTGCGCGCTGCTCCCCTGGCTCAATTCCACGCGCGTGCGCAGCAATCTTGCTCGACCACCTTCCTTCCGCGCCGCCCGCTCGCGCTGCCCGCGCCACAGCACGCTCCTCCGGCCGCTGCAGCCCTCCACGGCCGCACGCCAAGCCGCTCCTGCTCGCCTCGGCTGCTCTCGCCCGCGCAAGTCTTGTCCGGCCGACCGGACGGCACACCGGGCCACCCGGTTGAAAACAGCTCGGACCGGAGCGAAACCGGGCGGCAACCGGATGGTCCGGCCAGGAATCCGGTTGACCGGATCCTGGACCAGTTTCGTCCAATTTTGACTCCACTTTTTGCCCCAAATTTTGACAACTTTCCGGAGCCCGTTTGATCCCAAAGTTTTACAGCCATCTCACAATATCGTGACTCTAATTTTGACACCTTTTCCGAAATTTTTGGAGCCCAACTTTCGACCGCTCGTTTTGACCCAACTTTTCGGGCATTGACTTAATTTGCTCGGTTTCCGATTTGGAGTGCATCGGTTGTCTATTCCGCTTCCGCGCCTACATCAACACCGCGACGACACCGTTGGCACCCCGGATTCCGGCGCAACGTCGCCACCATCATCGACACCACTTCGCCATCGCAAGTTCGTGTGCTTGACACCGCCTAACGTCAATAGGTATAACTTGCCTCCCCTACCCCTTGTAGCCTTTTCTTCCTTTGCGTACCTATCCCATTGAGAGTGGCTTTCCGAGCGTTGCGAAGCATTGCACAAGTGTCACGACCGTGAGAGGGTGTGTGTGCGTTGTGTTGAGCAAAGCTCCGAAGCAAGCTCGGTGAGAAAGATACACAAAAGAAGAAAAAGTGTGACATATACATAGAGAAAAAGAAAGCTTCTAAGCATAGAAAAAAAGTGAAAAAAAGAGAAAAATAAAAAGAAATAGAAAAAGAGTGTGTGTGCCACCGACACAAAGGAGTGCAAAGCTTGTGAGCACTAAGAGAGATAAGAGAAGAGTGGCATTTGTGCAAATCTTGTTGCTTCTCTCATATGCAACCGAGCTACCGTCTCTCTTGTGTTGGCGTGACACCGAGCATATAGTCTTCGCTAGGACCATCTTTGTTACTTGCTCACTTCCTTGTTCGCGCTAACCCCATTGTTCTTCTTGTGTGTGTTTCCGTGTTTCCTTACATAGATCACCACTCTTGACATTTGACTTTGGATCTTACCCACATTTGACAATAGACTTTTCCGTTGATCTTTTTCGTTTGCTATCCACCCCTTACCCACCACATATAGAGTTCTTAGCCTTTTGCGTGTGCTTTGAGTGTGTGTGTGAGTAACCCCGATACATTTCGACTTTGCTCTTGACTTGAACCATTTTTCCGATACTTTCTTGATAGGTGAGATACTTGTGTAGCTTTCCTTCCACCACATACACATACACCTTCCTAGTGAGATATACATGATGACCCCACTAGAGCAAGCCGAGATGAGAGCATACTTCGCCGAGCTAGATGCTCGAGAAGCCAAAATGACACCCCAAGAAAAAGCCGAGTGCAACGCATACTTCAAACACCTTGAGAGCAAGAGTGATACACCCCATGAGTCGAGTGAGGATGTTTCGATTTCTAACAACTTAACCTCTACTCCTCTTGTGTTGTCTTCCTCTTTGCTAGGTTGCTCGGACATCGACGACGCCATTGCCATGGAGATGAGGGACTCCACTATATGTGAGATGAGCGACTCCACTATATGTGAGATGAGCGATTCCACCATATGTGAGGTTGAGTGCCTCCACTTCGAGAGCATGAGCGATACACCAAGTGAGATGAGAGCGGTAGTTGATAGGTCATGTGAGGCCATTTCGAATTCTAACAACTTACCCTCTACCTCTAGTGTGTTTCCTTGTGTCTCATTAGGTTCCATGGATGACGAAACGCCGATCATGGAGAAGATGTACATGGTGCATGAAGATGATTATATCACACCATGCTTACTTGAAGATGAACATGGAGGCCACATCGAGCCTACCTCTTCCACAACACCTACCTCATATGAGCGGGACTACAAAGGTACCTATATGGGTGTTGATGATGCCATGATCCCACTAGTGGACATGACGATTTGTGAGTGCTTGCATGAGTTGGATGATCCTATTGCTATGTCATATGCTTCTTTCACTTTCCCTTGTGATACTTGTGCCATTGTTGATCATGTGGAAGTAGTTGCTTGTGACACTTTGACCATGCCATGCTATGAGTGTTTCGATTTCTATCCTATTGCTTGCAATATGTCGAACAATTTCTCTTACCCATGTATTGCTTGCAATGTTGATAATGATGCTTGTGTTGTGACAACCTTGCCGAACAATTGCTCTTTCCCTAGGTTTGTCGACAACAATGACCAAATGTTGAACATGTTTTGTGCTACATGCTTGCAATATTCTCCCATTAATGCAACCAAAATGTTGAATACTTTCTCTTTCCAATGCTTGGTTTGTAATGATGTTCATATGCTTGTGAATGAGATTGCCCCCATAGCTCTCTCACCTTTTGGAGACTTTGCACCTATCCATGTTGAGCATGTTCCTAAGTTTTCCCCGCATATTCACCATGTGTACTATAATATCTTGCTTACCGCTAATGGTGATGTGCAAAAGAAATGGCGCATCATGATGGATGATGTGTTCATATACCATGCACACACATTGTTCTTGTTGTCTAACATGTGTGTAGGTACCCACACTCCAATGTCAACCTCGATTGAGCACGAGTTGACAAAAAGAGCTCTTGAGAGCATGATACACGTGAGCTCCAATGAGTGGTTTTGCCCGCACACTTCCACTACACAAGACCTCTCAATGAGAGCACACCGACACTTTGATAAGGTGACCTCCTTCTACTTGCGCCCTCTTCCTAAATCCATTGAACTTTGGCTACGCTTTGATTGCTCCTTTGCTTTTCTTGTGCTATTCATAGGGCTCTTGACAAGTGAAGGGACATTCAAGCGTTGGTGTCATCTACCTCCTCTACACGTTCACGAAGACTCATCGTCGAGGACGACTCTTTTTCAAGTGGGGGGAGATGATACGGGCGACCTTCGGTCTCCACCGCATCATGTGCGTCAACGCCGACACGTCACGCAAAGGTGAATCTTCTCCTTTATGCGTGCCTACAATTGTCTCTCATGAATGGTATGCTACTTCATCCTCCTTCATATGACCATGATAGGAACACATCGCCAAGTACGGAGGAAGTGGACGACACCATGGAGGCTCGAGGACTCAAGGCCTCGAGGTCGCGGAAGCATGGAAGAGAACGTCGAGGATAAGGAGACGCGCCAGGAAGACCGGCACTGCCGCACCGCCACTACGCCTGAGGACGACGGCACTGCCGCTCTACCTGCGCCGGCTCTATCGCCCTACATGTGCTGGCCCTGACGCCCCACTGCAAAGAGCATCAAATCTGAACCCTTTATCCCTTTGTATGCCTAAACTACCCTTCCTTTGGTGGCTCCCTATATATAGGCTCCCACCTCCCCCTTCATTAGGTTAGGAATGAACTTGAGAGAATTAGGCTCATGCCTCCACCATCCCTTTGGGATTAGGGTAACCCCCTCCTTAGATTATCCAAATCTATTGTACAAGGCACTCCTTATATGATTAGTCTCTCACACTTGTGATTCTACCACCGGTCTCTCACTCGTGTGATTCCACCGATCGTATACCGATCTTCCTCTCGGGGATTCTACCGTGTGTCTTTCTCTTGAGAGATTCTATCGGGATAGTGTTTCGGGCTATCGGGAGTAAACCGGAATTGTATCGGGTTGTGTCGCGTGTGTTTGCGTGTGTTCATCGTGTTCATCGCCATGTTCTTCGTGTTCTTCCTCTCCCCCGCCTTTCCCTTGGTCAATTCGTGAGATCGGGCAACCCACGTCGCCTTAGGCCGCATCAGTACTCACCCGTGACAATTAACCCGCGCAACCACAGCTACTCCAACGTGGGCACGGAGCTTAGCTTAACGTTTGTTCTTCTTAGCATGAGGCACCGCACAACTATACAAGGGTACGGTTACCCCCGAGTCCGGGTTGTCATTGTTGGGACAATAGTATAACGGGAGGCCTTCGGGGCTGACCCGTCCGGAAGACACTATGGGTCTCCTGGCTTGGCGGTGGAGCCACGCTCAAGAGGAGGTGAGCTGCCACGGTGCCGGGGAGGTACATACTCCATAGGGTAGGACCTCGTGCTAACTCGAATGGCCGAAAGGTTATGTCCGGGTATCCGTCGTGGCATATGTTGTTATGCGGGGACGATGCCCACACGATAGGTATCCGGATAGTTGTGGGGAAAGTGTGCAAACTCTGCAGAGTAAAATCTATTCGAATAGCCACGTCCGCGGTCATGGACGGTTGGAATGGCTGTTGCTTAGCCTGATGACTTTTGGTTTACAAAATGGTTTGGCAAATGAAAGGAAAGAACTTGTTTTTGAAGTACCGGAAGGGTACGGGAGAGGATGTGTCGACCATATGGAGATGGTCGGGAAGGATAAATAAAATTGGGTTACCCCATCCTAGTGTTTTATGTTGTGGAACTCTTTTGAAGTATCTTCTTGAACAAAGATATAGAGATGCCATAGTTACCTCTTAGTGTCCCCTTCAACTGTGATGTTGGGATGCTATATCCACAAGAGAAATTGATTCTCTTCCACATATTGTATCTACAAGAGAAACTATTCTTCCTCTCTTGTCTTCTTTAGTTAGAATTGTTATCACCTTCTTGATGGTTTGCGAGTACAATTCCAATGTACTCACGGCTTTGTCCCTGGCTATTTACTTGGTCAGACTTGGAGGAATTCAACGGATGAAGAAGGATTGGACGACGTCTATGCGAGCTAGGAACGTTCTCCCAGTCAGTTGCCTGTAGGGTTATGGCAGATGACTTGGGCTCTGCGTTGTGGAAGTGATTCTGCTACTCTGATGTTTTAGTTAAGCCCTTCGAGGCTATTATGTAAAGATTGGTCATGTGACCTTATTGTAATTTTCTTATACCTTTTTGTAATGGATGATGTAATTCTGATATCAGTTCGGTTATGTGTTCACGGCGCACTGATCATGGGATCGTGAACTGTATACATAACGGGTATTTCGGACAGCTAGTCCGGGGTCCCCACAGGGTCCTGGGCCGGTATGACCGGGTGGGCCGGTTGTACCGGGTCCTGTGTAATATCCCAGGTATTGGGGTTACAAAAATAGAGGAAACAGATGTGTGCATTCCATTCATGCATAGAAAATCTGGGGAATTTTCGCGCTTTAAACTAAAACAATCACAGTAACTGAAGTTTCACTTGACCTTGGTGGAATTGAAGTAGTTCATCAAGTCAAGCGTTATAAACCTCAATGTGACTTTGATAAAACCTTGTTTTGGGTAGAGATGATTTGATCTAAGGGGTTAGATCAAATGGAACTAATAATCAACACAACAACACTTTACTCAATGATCAATTGCTTGATCTTATTAAAGATCATAACATGGTAATCTTTGCCATAACGTATGAACATCTATTTAACTATAACTCAAGTAACAATATAATGGAGAACTATTCTAGACTTATCTTTTCCATGTCTTAAACTAATCCTTGATTCTACCATGAACCTCATGGTATTGATATTACTTCATTCTTGGAAACATACCAAGGAGATCCACTCTAGAAATATATATATCCTTCTCAATTCCATATTTTTATACATCAAACCTAGAGAGGTGAGAGTTCTATGTTATTTATTAGATAAGGAATGACAAACTTTGAGCTAAACCTTGGATATAAATATCCATATGATCACAACCTCATCTTCAAGAGGAACCCTAGAGTATTATCCCAGTCATTCCCAAATGAGAGAGACCATTCATACTAATCCAAGTTTTACCTATTAAAGAATAAAGGACAACCTTTGAATTAAAGTACTAGGTTGAAAACCATTTCCCTTGGAGTGGTGAGATAACCTAATGTCACATGAAAGAATACCATACCAATGAACTGATAAAGTAAGGAGTACATTAATTCAACCAAGATAGCTAAGTGGAGTCCTAGCCTAGATACCTAAAGAAATATTAAGAACACCATAAACTCTAGAATAAACCATTCCTTTATAAGAGAGCCCAAGCTATGGTGTTACACTCAAGTAGTTGAGGCAACACTTGAATTTGAGGGAGAGAACTATCCATATACCCAGATGATAATATCATCATTGACTAAGTAGAACCCTAACACAATATCTCAGGCATTCTCCTGGGATATAAACTTTAGAGGCAACCATAGTAGTTCCACTCAAGAAGGTAAATTAGAAGTACTATATCCTAGTTGATCAAGACAATGCTTGATCATGGAAGTGAGAAACCTATTTAATGAGAGATACCTTAGGAAGCCAAACCTTGATCATTATAAATTGAGGGATGATCATAAACCCTAAGAATTTGAGGTAGAGATATTAAGAACAAGTTGATTATGCCTAATCCATGATCATGCTCTTGTGGT
Source organism: Lolium rigidum (assembly GCF_022539505.1). Lineage (NCBI taxonomy): Eukaryota > Viridiplantae > Streptophyta > Magnoliopsida > Poales > Poaceae > Lolium > Lolium rigidum. The sequence goes on from NC_061514.1 coordinate 223,835,136, forward strand.
ATGTGAGGATAAGTTAAACCCTAATAGGATAAGTAGATATCATTCACCACATGAAATCATAGGGAGGTAACTAGTAAGCAACCCTAGGCTTATATCCCAACCTTTACTTATGAACCACTTGGTGATCATAAGTAGAATCCTACCATATCTGTGTTTCAGAAATTAAAGAACCTAAGAAAATCTTAGAGAAAAACTCCATAGTTAATATGGTGAGACACCATCCATCACTATGACCAAAGTTAACTATAAAAAGAAATATAACAACTTTAGTTACTTTAATGATAAATTGAGGATATCAATAGAAGTGAATTGGGATAAGACAAAACTAATTCTCAAGTCCTTAGTAATTAAAAGAGAACATAAACAATTAAGAAAGTAACCATATTATTTTGGTTAGGGGAGATTAAACCCTAGCACATGCAATATGGTGTCATCTCATCTCTACAACCTAGAATTAAACCTCAACCCTAGTTTATGTATCACTTGGGTGATTACAATTATAAAACCAGGCCATAATTGAGATTCAAACCAATTACCATTAGGTGAATATGATTAGAACCCTACTTGTTCATTAAATCAAATCCTATGCTTCAATTGTTAAACACAAGAGACTCCCAATGATAAACCCTATATTAAAACCATGTGTGATTATCAACCACTTATCCTTATAGTTAGAACCAAACCATAATAAGAATAGTATCTACTCTAGGTATTTCAAGGTGTTAGTGCTAAACTTGAGAAGGGAGTTACAATAGAACTTACAAGACCTTTAATATTAATGAGACATCTTATCAACCCTAACAAAATACTCTTAGCGCCAAGAGAGGGATAAATTGAATTGTCATCATTAAGAACCTTACTTAAAAAGTTAACCATATTCAAATGCAAGTGTACAAACAATATGGTTAAACACATAATCAAGATCCACTCATAATTCTACCATGAAAAAGAAGGCAGGTTAGAATTAATCCTATAGGAAAAAGGGAATTAAAGTGAGTGTCTAAAATCATATGTAATTAAAAATTGCAATAAAGCTCACATATGTGAAATGATTATTCAAAAACAATACTGTAATAAATGACCCTTGTATTAGTCCTCATGAAAGCCAAATTGTCAAACACCTGCAAAAGGAAATAAAATCAAATTAGAGTCAAACCAGAAATTATAAAAACAGAAAAAAGAAAAACAAAAATAAAAAGAAAAAGAGAGAAAGGAGCCTTACCTGGCCATGAAGCAGCACAGCAGCCCAACAACCGCAGCCGAAGCACATCCCAAGCAGTGGCCCACGAGGGCAACCCAAGTACCACGGCCCAGCCCAGCCCGTGTACCGATTCGGGCGGATAAGAGCGAGGAGGCGTCAACGTCTTCGTCTTCGCCACCGTCGACTCACTGGAGAGCGCCACGACGCCGGCGAGCCACGTCCCGGCCGCCAATATGGACCAGACGACCATCAACGACCGCCGAAGAACCTATAAATACCCCGCCGCATTTCCCTCTGTTCGTGTTCGTCATTTTGCCCCAATTTAGCAAACCCTAGGTCGCCCGGCCATCTTCCTCGCCGCCGGTAGGAACCTCCCCAAGCTCCGCCGTGGCTACCATCTTCACCGCCATCGTCGACTTGTTACTCCTGCGGAAGGAATTGAGTCGCCGCGCTCGGAAGCATCCGATTCGAGCTCACTTTGGCTCACAGATGGTCCGGCCACCGTGACAATTGCTTCGCCGCCAGACCACCTCCGACCTCACCGTCGCGTCCAACACCATCACGGTGAGCCTGCGCACCTCCTGAGCTTCGTATTGCATCGAATCGTCGACCGTAGCCTCTTAGCACCGTGTGACCGTCTCCGCCGCCGCAACAAGTTCATCGCCGGCCATGCTCCGGTGGTCATTAGCGGGCGGCGCTGGTACCAAAATGCTCGCGGTGTTGTGCTGATTCGAATAAGGTACTTAGTTAGGCCGCGCAAGCCCGGGAACGGTGGCGCCGTCGCCGACATCCCGCCGGCAGTAAGCCTCCAAGCCCCTCATCGATTTTGACTTCGGTCAAACACCACGTGGCAGCCAACGTGGCGTAGGCCCACTGATCAGTGACTCTGCGGGTAGACTAGTTGGGTGCATATAGTTGTTTTCTGTTTAAATTTAAATCCAGGAAATCTTTGAAACTTTGCAAATTCATATAAAATTCATTATAACTCAGAAAAAGGTAAATAATATATTAAAATTCTTAGAAAAGTAAACTCTATCCAATAAAAATATAAAATGAAATTTTTATTTTTAATAAAAAATTCAATTATTTAAGACTTGTTAATTAAGCCTTTTATTTTAATTCTTAATACAATTAAAATTCGGAAATTAGGAAAACTTCTCAAATTAAATACAACCTAGTAAATAAACAAAGAAAACATTAAAAGTAATTTTCTTTATTTGCTATCTTGTTAAATCATTATTAAAGGGAGTTACACCCTGATTAATAATTACCCTAATTATTAATTGTTTAAAAAATAATAAAATGCCAAGTTCAATATTATTTTATTTACAAGTTACTAATAACTTCAACTTTAAAATGAAGTTATTAATCATAGGACTATATGGTAAATCGCAAACCCTAATTCCATATTGAATGATATTACAACCCATCATTTCATGTGAAACCTAAAACCCTAATTCAATTAGGAACCCTAGCTCCATTACTTCATATGAACCCTAAATTGTTTCCAAACCTAAAACCCAAGTAACATGTGATCATGTTATTTCATTAGTAATCATAGATTCATAATTAGCAACTAAATGCTTGTTCAAATCCACATAACATATGGGAACCCTATCAATACTAATTAGCATCCCATGTGTTCATCTTAGTCAAACCTAGTTCCTATCGCAAGGATCTCATCCTTAATTAACCTTAACTAGCATCACACCATTGTGATGAACCCTAATAGTAACCATGACTAATGTTTACCTTACATACCATACTCCACTCAAACCTACCAGTGTGAGATACTTATGCATCATCCTATTTAAGAACCAACCATTCTTTACTTAGGGAATGAAATAGCAAACCTAAACAAACTCAGCCTAATTGCTATACTTCTTATTATTTAAGAAGTATGTTCTTCAAAAGTTATTCTTTTGAAGTAAACAGAGAATCATCATCAACCCTGCATAATAGGACATATAGAAAATAACCAGCTATCACCAGCATGGTATACCAACCATGATAGCAACCATGAATAATTAATTGCTTAAGTTGCTTATACTTAAGTAAAACCAATCAAGCCTAGTTGCTAATGAATCCAACTAGGTTGTGATCCATCTAATACTTACTCCAGAAACTAGATGAAACCATAGTCAACCACAGAACCCCACCAACCTAATTATCATACTTGTTCTTTATTAAAGAACATGTTCTTCAAAAGTTATTCTTTTGAAATATATAATAAGTAACCATCAACCATGCACTATAGGACTTAAAATTGACAACTGCTCTTTACTTATGATATAACTACTATTCCTTGGTGTGTATGATTGTTACTTTGCATTATACCACTTGCTCATGATTCTAAAACAATACAACCCTAATAAGAACCTTGTTTGTGCACCACTCTAAAAGTGCAACACACCCTAAATTAATCATTACCACTCACTAATCCTAAATCATCGGGGTTAGGTCACGCTTAGAGCGATTGCATCTCATACTTATGCATTATTGCATCCTTGCCAATCTTTTAAACATCGTCCTTACCGGACGATGATGCTATTTCAGAATTTGGAGTTATTGCGTATCGAAGACCTGC
>NC_061514.1:223839023-223854022 GCF_022539505.1 Lolium rigidum
CGGAAGAAATGAGCAGGGAAGCCATCTGGCCCCAGTGCCTTAGTAGGGAACATCTGAAACAGCGCTTCCTTCACTTCGCTCTCCGTGAAAGGAGCTAGCAGTGAATCATTCATCCTTTATGTAACCTTAGTTGGTATTGTATCGAGTACCCCCTCCATGCATGTCGTACCCTCCGAAGTGTACAGATTTTTGTAGAAAGTCGTGGTCATATTCTTCATCTCCACCTCGTCGTTCGTCACCCGACCGCAAGGCTTTTTCAGCTGTGTTATGCGGTTCTTCTTCCTTCTCCGACTCGCTCTCATATGGAAGAAACGAGTATTTTTATCTCCCGCTGCAAGCCACCGAACCCTTGATCTCTCGCTGCCACATAATTTCCTCTCGATGGTTCGGTTCCACCAGAGCGATCCGTCACTTTGATTTCAGCGTGTGTTGGGCCTAGTCCGCAGTGTACCGCTTGCAAACGCTCCAGCTCATCCTTGAGCTTACCCAGCTCAAGTATCACATTACCAAACGTGGACTTGCCCCAACTCTTGAGATCACCCGCAAAGGATGCGAGTTTACCCCGCAAGGACTCGTAAATCCCTCGCCTCGCCGGCTCCCTTCCAAGCATCAGAGACCATCGGCGAGAAATCTTTATGTTCCTCCCACATCAATTCATATTTAAAACCCACCGGCTTCCTTCGAAGATCATCCATATAGCGCCAGTTGAGTAGGATCGGACCATGATCTGATGATGCCACTGTCAGGTTTCGGACAAAAGCCCCCGCAAAACGGTCACTCCACTCCGGTGTAGCTAGCGCCCTATCGAGACGCACCCTACAGTATGTGCCCCCTACTACTTTCTTCTCGAAAGTCCAACTCCGGCCTTCAAATCCAAGATCTCTGAGGCCACACACGTCCACCATCTCTCGGAACCCTGCCATTTGAGCATGACTCCTTTCTTGCACACCTACATGTTCCGATCGATGTAAAACTTCATTGAAATCCCTAGGCAAACCAAAGGTAAATTTGATGATGACTTGATGAATTTCAACATATCCCAAGTCTTGTATCTTTCCCTTGTCTGTGCTTCCCCGTATACACACGTCAATCTCCACGGTGGCCCAACAGCCTCCGTAACAATAGTGTCAATGTGATATTGCGAATACGGTAAAATCTCGATTTTTATTCCATTGTTCCAGAAAATACCTAGCCCTCCACTACGTCCGCAGCTACTTACAGCAAAAGAATGATCATAACCTAGTGTATGCCGTAATCCTTCTACCCTCGATCTATGCACTTGAGTTTCAATCACACATAAAATCGAGGGGGCGAAACACCTCGCGAAGTCGCGAAGCTCCTTTACTGTCGCAGCCTCGCCAAGTCCGCGGCAGTTCCATACAAAGCAACTCATTGCTGCTGGCGGCACTCCTCGGAGGATCCCGCCTTATTGCCAGCATCATTCTTGGTCTTCTCCGCACCCTCCTTGTCCTTCTTCTGCCTCTTCTTGTCCTTCGGTGGTACATACTGAGGCGGTGGCGGAGGGACAGCCACCAACGCCAGATCGACCTCATCCAGGTTCAAATGCCTTTGTGCTCCTGTCTTGTCTGCACTCTTTTCAACCCCCTCCATCAGCGGCTTGAGCGGACTCGTCGCTGAGTCCTCCATCTCGTTCCCCTTACCATTATCCATGCCTGCTTCTCCTGAATTACGTTTCCGTGGTGGCATCTTTTCAAAGCTCGGCTTCTCCACCCAGACCCTCCCATCCCGTCCACCACTCGCAGAAGGGCGACTCCTGCCTCCTCCTCTCCCAGTGAACCTACCACCACGCTCCCTCATACCACCACGGCCGCCTCTTGCTCCGTCTCCAAATGGCGCAAACCCCCGGCGTACCCTCGGTGTGCTCGGGTGCCACGACGCTTCCGACACGAGCATTCAGTTCCCAAACTGCAAATCAGTATCAGCATACTCCCCCGTCCCACACATCATGTGTTCATGACCCATCTTGCCACAGAAATTGCAAAACTTGGGTAGCTTCTCATACTTCACCACAAACATCATGCTCTCACATCCCTCCGGTGTAAACGAGACCACCCTAGGGAGAGATTTATCCGCAGTCAACTTGACACGAGCTCTGTGGAAATCTCCATTGCCGAAGGACACCACCTTCGCTTCCACCCGATCAACTTCACCAACCCTAGCCGCCAACTCTGCAATAAAACCAAGCAATGTGTAAAAATAAAGCAAACTGCATAAGAATGACGAGTGTTATACCCCACACATTTCAGAAACCTCAATGTACCATTTCTAGAATCTTGCTACATCATCATCCTGTCGCTATATCTGTGGTCGTCGAACATAATATTATATCCACATACAGATCTCTCTCCTAAAAATTAAGGTAGACAATTCCAATTCATACATCAATGAATGACTTTGCTGGTTGGTCCACGGTTGGTTAAACGCCCATAGTGGTTTGTGAAATTTGTGGGATTATCATATCTTAAGGGGAAAATTTAGCAAACCATAACAGTGAGTGCTCAGGTGGGAAATTCAGTAATCAATGAATAAACACGGCGAGAGCTCACATGAGAAATTCAGCAACCTAAGAACCAGGAATTCAGAATGAGGAGAGCTCACATGATCAATTCAGCAAGCCATTCTACATCTATTAGATAGCTGAACGCACATGCACATCGGAGACAATTACCAGATCCACCAATTTCTCGTACCTTGCCTTCCCCTTAGCCATAGCCTGCACGAATCAAATTGCAGCCAATCAGAATCGAGCCAAGACACAGGGATGGATACTATGCTAGAAAAACAAGCAAACTTACGGACCAGGGGCTGATCATACCACGAACTTGCCTAAGCCCTTGCATGCCGAAGAAGATGTTAACCCGCTTGGTTGCTTGTGGCCGTCTTCAGCGATAGCGTCGACCTTCACAATCGGCGGGTGCTTGGGCAGCGCGCTCCGTACGGATTGCAACCATAAGCGGGCCGAGCACCGGGATCGAGATGGAGGTCGCTACCCATGGTTCCGGTGAGGTCCCGTCAGGCCGGCGGCTGACCCTGCGGCGCACCAGGCCGGTGGCTTCCCTTGCGTGGCGCGCCAGGATCTCCTACATGGGCTCGGTCGTCTTCTCTTCTGCTTGAGGGGGGAATTCCGACGACGTGAAGACAGTTGGATGGATTGTGGAGTCTGATACGTCCAAAACGTATCTACTTTCCCGAACACTTTTGCTATTGTTTTGCCTCTAATTTGTGTATTTTGGATGCAACTAACACGGACTAACGCTGTTTTCAGCAGAACTGTTCTGGTGTCTCGTTTTTGTGCAGAAATCCAACTTTCGGTGAAAAACCTCGGGATTTTGACGAAAGGGCCTATTTTCCCGGAATAATGACGTAGCCGAAGGACAATTGAAGTGGAGGCCCGAGGGCCCCACACCACATGGCGGCGCGGCCCAGGGGGGGCCCGCGCGGCCATGTGGTGTGGCCCCTCGGCTGGCCTCCGACGCCCCCCTTCGGACTACTTATTCGCCTCGACCTAAAAACGCACGGAGAGAAGTCGAAGTCGCCAGAAACCCTCCAGAACGCCGCCACATCGCGAAACTCCGTCGCGGGAGCCAGAAGTCTCCGTTCTGGCACTCCGCCGGACGGGGAATTGGAGGAGATCATCACCGCCATCACCGCCAACGCCTCTCCATCAACCAGCAATGTTTCCCCCATCCATGTGTGAGTAATTCCCCCGCTCGTAGGCCGAAGGGGATGGTAGGGATTGGATGAGATTGGTCATGTAATAGCATAAGATTGTTAGGGCATAGTGCCTAGTGTCCGTAGATGGTACTTTTATGATATTGTTGCAACTTGTTATGCTTAATGCTTGTCACTAGGGCCCGAGTGCCATGATCTCAGATCTGAACATGTTATTGTTTCATGAAGATATTCGTTGTTTATGATCTTACCTGCAAGTTGTATACACATGTCGTTGTCCGGAACCAATGGCCCCGAAGTGACAGAAATCGGGACAACCGGAGGGGATGGTAGCGATGTGAGGATCACATGTGTTCACGGAGTTTTAATGCTTTGCTCCGGTACTCTATTAAAAGGAGTACCTTAATATCCAGTAGTTTCCCTTGAGGCCCTGCTGCCACCGGCTGGTAGGACAAAAGATGTTGTGCAAGTTTCTCATTGCGAGCACGTACGACTATAATTGGAACACATGCCTATTGATTGATTAGTACTTGGATACCGTTTTATTATTATCCGCAAATGCCCTGCTATGATTGTTACATGAGTTTCTCTCATCCATGCAACGCCCGTCATCCGTCCCCGTGCCTACGTATTTTAATCCTGCTGTTTACTATAATCACTACCGCTGTCTTTGTTACTCGCCGTCGTTATTTCACTATCGCTATCTGCTATAAAACCGTTACTACCGATAAACTCTTGCGAGCAAGTCTCGTTTCCAGTGCAGCTGAATTGACAACTCCGTCGTTAAGGCTTTCAAGTATTCTTTGTCTCCCCTTGTGTCGAATCAATAAATTGGGTAATACTTTCCTCGAAGACTGTTGCGATCCCCTATACTTGTGGTTCATCAAGACTATTTTCTGGCGCCGTTGCCGGGGAGCATAGCTTTATTTGGAAGTTCACTTGGATTAATATTGTTCGCTGCAAATTCTCCATCATGGGTAAACCTCGCGATACTAAGGTCGCCATATTACCATCCACTACAAGAAAAGGTACAACTCCGAGTACCTCGCTGCTCTTGATTCACCATCCGTGATTGATAAACTTGTTTCACCGCCACATGCTTCAAATGCCGGTACTTCGCTGAATCTGAAAACTCTCATAATACCGATAATATTTCGCTGTGCTTGATGATAGTGGTTCATTGGGAACTTTTCTAGATGCTTCAATTGCTAGATCTAGACAAATAGAAAATACCGAAACTCCCGATGCTACTACACCTGTTAATTCACCCGAACTTGAATACTCTAGTGATGATCTTGATGAAGATTATGTGGAACTTGATGATGATTTTATTGAAAAATGCCATGCTACTACCGATGCAAGAAAAATTAAAAAGTTGCTTGCAGAACATACCGTTAGATATAAAACTGTCTCCTGATCCTAAATTTGCCACATCTCCTATAAACATTAAGGATAAAGATTATGATTTTTCTCTTGATCTATCTCATATAGCTATTGTTGAGAAAACACCCTTTTGTGGTACTGAAAAAGAAAGTGATGTTGAACACATGACTGAGTTATCTACTTTGAGTAGCTTGTTTTCTGATGATATTAAGAAGCGTACTTACTTTGTTGCTAAAATCTTTCCATTCTCATTAAAGGATGACGCTAAAACTTGGTATAATAGTTTGCCACCTGGTTCTATTAAAAGTCCAAAAGAATTACTTGCTGTTTTCTTTCGGAAATACTTTCCCGCTAGTGCTCAACATGCTGCTTTGCGTAGAGTTTATAATTTTGATCAAGGAGATGAAGAGAAATTGCCTGAGGCTTGGGCGAGATTTTGCTCTCTTATTAGAGCTCCGCCTGACCATGATTTAGAAAAGCATGATTTACTTGATATATTTTATAGTGGACTAACCATTGAGTCTAGGGCATACCTGGATAGTTGTGCTGGTTGTGTTTTCAGAAAAGAACTCCGCACGTACGTCGAAGAATTATTGGCTAAAATAGGCCGGAATTATGATGATTGGAATACGCCTGAACCAACTCCAACGCCAATAGTGAAGAAGAGGGGTTTAATTAAATTGAATGATGAAGATATGAGGGAAGCCAAGAAGTCTCTCAAGGAGAAAGGTATTAAATCTGAAGATGTGAAGAATCTACCTCCTATAGAAGATATATGTGAGATAACTCCCCTTCATCCATGATTGAGGTAAACTCCCTTCAACGCTTTACTAGGGAAGATATTCCGTATTCAAAACCTCCTCGCGCAATGCTTAGATGAGTTTGATAATTATATTGTTAAGCAAGAAAATTTTAATATGAGAGTAGAGAATCATCTAATGGAAAATTCTCAAGCTATTAGTCAATTGCATGATATTGTGGAGAGAACCTCCAATGATGTTAAGATGCTTGTTAAACATTTTCATATGATTCAAACTCAAATTGATCAACTCACTAAAGTGCAAAATGACTTGTTAGGAAATAATGCTAAAGAAAAACAAGCTTATGAAGTAACAACTAGAGGTGGTGTCTCAACCCAGGATCCTCTATATCCTGAAGGGCATCCCAAAAGAATTGAACAAGATTCTCAACGCATTGAACCTAGAGCTCATTCTAAGAAAAAGAAGAAGAAACATAAAAATGTTGTAGAATCCTCTGAACCTGTTAATGATCCCGATAGTATTTCTATTTCGATGCTTGAAACCGAAAGTGGTAATGAACATGATAATAGTGAAGATAATGATAAGAATGATACTCCCGATAAAGAAGAGGTTGAAAAAGAACCCGAAAAGCATGCTAAAAATAAAAAGTATACTAAAGAAGATTTTATTGCTGAGAAACATGGTAATGAAAGAGAACCTTGGGTGCAAAAGCCAATGCCTTTTCCTGCTAAGAAACTAAAATCAAAGGAAGAAGAACACTATAATAAATTTTGTGATTGGATGAAACCTTTATTCTTGCAAATCCCTTTGAGTGATGCTATTAAATTGCCTCCTTATTCAAAGTATATGAAAGACATTGTTACTAACAAAAGGAAAATCCCCAATGAGGAAATTTCCACTATGCTTGCTAATTACTCTTTCAATGGCAAAGTTCCAAAGAAATTGGGCGACCCGGTATACCTACTATTCCTTGTTCTATTAAGAATAATTATGTTAAAACTGCTCTATGTGACTTGGGAGCCGGTGTTAGTGTTATGCCTTTTTCTCTTTATAAGAGACTTTACTTAGATAAGTTGATACCTACTGATATATCTTTGCAAATGGCTGATAAATCTACTGCTATTCCTACTGATATAGCTCTATGTTCATGGCGAAGGTTGAAACTGCTTCGTTAATTGTTATATGGTTGGAAACGGGAAATGCTACATGTAGTAATTGGTAGAATGTCTTGGATAATTTGATACTTGGAAATTGTTGTGCTCATGTTTAAGCTCTTGCATCATATGCTTTGCACCCATTAGTGAAGAAATACATAGAGCTTGTTAAAATTTGGTTTGCATGAGTGGTTTCTCTAGAGTCTAGATATTTTCTAGTAAGGTGTTTGAACAACAAGGAAGACGATGTATAGTCTTATAATGCTTGTAATATGTCTTTTATGTAAGTTTTGATGTACTAGCTCGTGCTTGTGTTTGCTTCAAACAACCTTGCTAGCCTAAACCTTGTATCGAGAGGGAATACTTCTCATGCATCCAAATCCTTGAGCCAAACAACACTATGCCATTTGTGTCCACCATACCTACCTACTACATGGTATTTCCTGCCATTCCAAAGTAAATTGCTTGAGTGCTACCTTTAAACAATTCAAAATTTATCACCTCTGATTTGTGTCAATGTTTTATAGCTCATGAGGAAGTATGTGGTGTTTATCTTTCAATCTTGTTGGGCAACTTTCACCAATGGACTAGTGGCTTCATCCGCTTATCCAATAATTTTGCAAAAAGAGCTGGCAATGGGATTCCCAGTCCCAAATTAATTAACAAAAATAGACACTCCTCCATGGTATGTGATTTTTGGATGGCACCCGAAGGATTCGGTTAGCCATGGCTTGAGAAAGCAAAGGTGGGGAGGAGTGTCATCATAATAAAACTAAAATAAAAAGGCACTCCTTCATGGTATGAGATTGTTGGCGGTGCACCCGAGGATTCGGTTAGCCATGGTTTGTGAAAGAAAGGTTGGAAGGAGTGCCACCCAAAAATAAAATAAAATGGGAGCCGCTCTTTGAAGGTTTGTCTGGCAAGGGGGTTAGAGTACCCGCTACCATTCGTTGACAACAACATACACCTCTCAAAACTTTATTTTTATGCTCTCTTTATGTTTTCAAAATAAAAGCTCTAGCACAAATATAGCAATCAATGCTTCCCTCTGCGAAGGGCCATTCTTTTACTTTTATGTTGAGTCAGTTTACCCATTTCTCTCTATCCTAGAAGCAAACACTTGAGTTAACTGTGCATTGATTCTTACATACTTGCTTATTGCACTTGTTATATTGCTTTGCATTGACAACTATCCATAAGATATACATGTTACAAGTTGAAAGCAACCGCTGAAACTTAATCTTCCATTGTGTTGCTTCAATACCTTTACTAAGAATTTATTGCTTTATGAGTTAACTCTTATGCAAGACTTATTGATGCTTGTCTTTAAGTACTATTCATGAAAAGTCTTTGCTTTATGATTCATTTGTTTACTCATGTCATTTACATTGTTTTGATTGCTGCATTCATTACATATGTTTACAATAGTATGATCAAGTTTATGATGGCATGTCACTCCAGAAATTATCTTTGTTATCGTTTACTCGCTCGGGACGAGCGAGAAACTAAGCTTGGGGATGCTGATACGTCTCCGACGTATCGATAATTTCTTATGTTCCATGCCACATTATTGATGATTTCGACATGTTATATGCACATTTTATGTCATATTTATGCGTTTTCTGGAACTAACCTATTGACGAGATGCCGAAGGGCCAGTTGCTGTTTTCTGCTGTTTTTGGTTCCAGAAATCCTAGTAAGGAAATATTCTCGGAATCGGACGAAATCAACGCCCAGCATCCTATTTTTCCACGAAGCTTCCAGAACACCCGAGAGCCGCCAGAGGGGGGCCATGATGTCTACGGGAGCTTTTATTCTTGTAGACAGTGTTGGGCCTCCAAGAGCAGAGGTTTGTAGAACAGCAGCAAGTTTCCCTTAAGTGGATTACCCAAGGTTTATCGAACTCAGGGAGGAAGAGGTCAAAGATATCCCTCTCATGCAACCCTGCAACCACAAAGCAAGAAGTCTCTTGTGTCCCCAACACACCTAATAGGTGCACTAGTTCGGCGAAGAGATAGTGAAATACAGGTGGTATGAATAAGTAGTAGCAACGGCACCGTAAAAGTGCTTTGCCCGAGACGAAGAACAAGCAAGTAGTAATGTAGCAAGTAGTAACGCAAAGAAACAAGAAACAAGCAGCGATAGCAGTATTTAGGAACAAGGCCTAGGGAATAGACTTTCACTAGTGGACACTCTCAACATTGATCACATAACAGAATAGATAAATGCATACTCTACACTTTTGTTGGATGATGAACACATTGCGTAGGATTACACGAACCCTCAATGCCGGAGTTAACAAGCTCCACAATAATGCTCATATTTTAGTAACCTTTAGTGTAAGATAGATCAACAGACTAAACCAAGTACTAGCATAGCATGCACACTCGTCACCTTCATGCATATGTAGGAGGAATAGATCACATCAATATTATCATAGCAATAGTTAACTTCGCAATCTACAAGAGATCATGATCATAGCATAAACCAAGTACTAACACGGTGCACACACTGTCACCTTTGCACACGTGCAGGAGGAATAAAACTACTTTAATAACACATCACTAGAGTAGCACATAGATAAATTGTGATACAAAACATATTGCAATCATAAAGAGATATAAATAAGCACCTCACTATGCCATTCAACAGTGAATAAGTATTCTGTGAAATCTGGCCTAAGAGACCCACACGGTGCACACACTCGTCACCTTTACACACGTGGGACAAGGAGTCTCCTGGAGATCACATAAGTAAAACTCACTTGACTAGCATAATGACATCTAGATTACAAGCATCATCATATGAATCTCAATCATGTAAGGCAGCTCATGAGATTATTGTATTGAAGCACATAGGAGAGAGATGAACCACATAGCTACCGGTACAGCCCCGAGCCTCGATGGAGAACTACTCCCTCCTCATGGGAGCAGCAGCGGTGATGGAGATGGCGGTGGAGATGGCAGCGGTGTCGATGGAGAAGCCTTCCGGGGCACTTCCCCGCTCCGGCAGGGTGCCGGAACAGAGACTCCGTCCCCCGCATCTTGGCTTCGCGATGGCGGCGGCTCCGGAAGGTTTCTCGTGGTTTTCGTCCAACGCCCCGAGGTTTTTAGGTCGGGGGCTTTATATAGGCGGAGAGGCGGCGCAGAGGGCTTCCGGGGGCCCACACCCTAGGGGGCGCGCCCCCCTTGGCCGCGCCGGGTGTGGTGTGGTGGCCCCGCCCCCTTCTCTCGGCGGTTATCGTGTGTTCTGGATGCTTCCGGGTAAAATAGGAACCCGGGCGTTGATTTCGTCCGATTCCGAGAATATTTCGTTACTAGGATTTCTGAAACCAAAAACAGCAGTAAAACGTGAACCGGCACTTCGGCATCTTGTTAATAGGTTAGTTCCGTAAAATGCACGAATATGACATAAAGTGTGCATATAACATGTAGATAACATCAATAATGTGGCATGGAACACAAGAAATTATCGATACGTTGGAGACGTATCAGCATCCCTAAGCTTAGTTCTCGCTCGTCCCGAGCAGTGTAAAACGATAACAAAGATAATTTCTGGAGTGACATGCCATCATAAACTTGATCATACTATTTGTAAAGCATATGTAGTGAATGCAGCGATCAAAACAATGTATATGACATGGGTAAACAATCGAATCATAAAGCAAAGACTTTTCATGAATAGCACTTCAAGACAAGCATCAATAAGTCTTGCATAAGAGTTAACTCATAAAGTAATAATTCAAAGTAAAGGTATTGAAGCAACACAAAGGAAGATGAAGTTTCAGCGGTTGCTTTCAACTTATAACATGTATATCTCATGGATAATTGTCAATGCAAAGCAATATAACAAATGCAATATGCAAATATGTAAGAATCAATGCACAGCTTCACACAAGTGTTTGCTTCTTGAGATGGAGAGAAATAGGTGAACTGACTCAACAATGAAAGTAAAAGAATGGTCCTCCATAGAGGAAAAGCATCGATTGCTATATTTGTGCTAGAGCTTTGATTTTGAAAACATGAAACAATTTTGTCAACGGTAGTAATAAAGCATATGCATCATGTAAATTATATCTTATAAGTTGCAAGCCTCATGCATAGTGTACCAATAGTGCCCGCACCTTGTCCTAATTAGCTTGGACTACCTGGATTATCACCGCAATACATATGCTTTAACCAAGTTTCACAAAGGGGTACCTCTATGCCGCTCGTACAAAGGTCTAAGGAGAAAGCTCGCATTTGGATTTCTCGCTTTTGATTATTCTCAACTTAGACATCCATACCGGGACAACATAGACAACAGATAATGGACTCCTCTTTTAATGCTTTAAGCATTTGACAACAATTAATTCTTTTCTCATTAGAGACTTGAGGATATTTGTCCAAAACTGAAACTTCCACCATGAATCATGGCTTTAGTTAGCGGCCCAATGTTCTTCTCTCACAATATGCATGCTCAAACCATTCAACTCAATGTAGATCGCCCTTACTTCGTACAAGACGAACATGCATAGCAACTCACATGAAATTCAACAATGAGTTGATGGCGTTCCCCAGTAAACATGGTTATCGCACAACAAGCAACTTAATAAGAGATAAAGTGCATAATTACATATTCAATACCACAATAGTTTTTAAGCTATTTGTCCCATGAGCTATATATTGCAAAGGTGAATGATGGAATTTTAAAGGTAGCACTCAAGCAATTTACTTTGGAATGGCGGAAAAATACCATGTAGTATAGGTAGATATGGTGGACACAAATGGCATAGTGGTTGGCTCAAGTATTTTGGATGCATGAGAAGTATTCCCTCTCGATACAAGGTTTAGGCTAGCAAGGCTTATTTGAAACAAACACAAGGATGAACCGGTGCAGCAAAACTCACATAAAAGACATATTGAAAACATTATAAGACTCTACACCGTCTTCCTTGTTGTTCAAACTCAATACTAGAAATTATCTAGACCTTAGAGAAACCAAATATGCAAACCAAATTTTAGCATGCTCTATGTATTTCTTCATTAATGGGTGCAAAGCATATGATGCAAGAGCTTAAACATGAGCACAACAATTGCCAAGTATCACATTACCCAAGACATTATAGCAATTACTACATGTATCATTTTCCAATTCCAACCATATAACAATTTAACGAAGAGGAAACTTCGCCATGAATATTATGAGCTAAGAACACATGTGTTCATACGAACCAGCGGAGCGTGTCTCTCTCCCACACAAGCATGATGTAATCCAATTTATTCAAACAAAAACAAAAACAAAAGCACACAGACGCTCCAAGTAAAGCACATAAGATGTGACCGAATAAAAATATAGTTTCAAGAGAAGGAACCTGATAATTTATCGATGAAGAAGGGGATGCCTTGGGCATCCCCAAGCTTAGACGCTTGAGTCTTCTTGATATATGCAGGGATGAACCACCGGGGCATCCCCAAGCTTAGACTTTTCACTCTTCTTGATCATAGTATATCATCCTCCTCTCTTGACCCTTGAAAACTTCCTCCACACCAAACTCGAAACAACTCATTAGAGGGTTAGTGGACAATAAAAATTAACATGTTCAGAGGTGACACAATCATTCTTAACACTTCTGGACATTGCATAAAGCTACTGGACATTAATGGATCAAAGAAATTCATCCAACATAGCAAAAGAGGCAATGCGAAATAAAAGGCAGAATCTGTCAAAACAGAACAGTCCGTAAAGATGGATTTTATTAGGCCACCAGACTTGCTCAAATGAAAATGCTCAAATTGAATGAAAGTTGCGTACATATCTGAGGATCACTCACGTAAATTGGCATAATTTTCTGAGTTACCTACAGAGAATTAGACCCAGATTCGTGACAGCAAAGAAATCTGTTTCTCGCGCAGTAATCCAAATCTAGTACTTACTTTACTATCAAAGACTTTACTTGGCACAACAAAACACAAAACTAAGATAAGGAGAGGTTGCTACAGTAGTAAACAACTTCCAAGACACAAATATAAAACAAAGTACTGTAGCAAAATAATCACATGGGTTATCTCCCAAGAAGTTCTTTCTTTTTAGCAAGTAAGATGGGCTCAGCAGTTTTAATGATGCACTCGCAAGAAATAGTATTTGAAGCAAAAGAGAGCATCAAGAGGCAAATTTGAAACAAATTTAAGTCTAACATGCTTCCTATGCAAGGGAATCTTGTAAATAAACAAGTTCATGAAGAGCAAAGTAACAAGCATAGGAAGATAAAACAAGTGTAGCTTGAAAAATTTCAGCACATAGAGAGGTGTTTTAGTAACATGAAAATTTCTACAACCATATTTTCCTCTCTCATAATAACTTTCAGTAGCAACATGAGCAAACTCAACAATATAACCATCACATAAAGCACTCTTATCATGAGTCTCATGCATAAAATAATTACTCTCCACATAAGCATAGTCAATTTTATTAGTTGTAGTGGGAGCAAATTCAACAAAGTAGCTATCATTATTATTCTCATCAAGTGTAGGAGGCATAGTATAATCACAACAAAATTTACTCTCCATAGTAGGTGGCACAAAAAGACCACTATCATTATCATCATCAGAAATAGGAGGCAAAGTATCATCAAAGAAAATTTTCTCCTCAATGCTTGGGGGACTAAAAATATCATGCAAACCAGCTTCCCCAAGCTTAGAACTTTCTATATCATTATCAACAATGGTGTTCAAAGCGTTCATACTAATATTACTACCAAGCATGCAAAGAAGATTTCATAGGTTTTTTAATTTTCGCATCAAACAATCCATGTTTTAAATCAGGAAATAGAATAAGAAGCTCACTCTTGTACATTATGCCAAACTAGTGTAAACAAGAAACAACAAGATGCAATTGCAGGATCTAAAGGAAATAGCTTCGAGCACACACACGACGGCGCCAGAAAAATACTTTACCCGAGACCGTAGTATGAGAGCCTTTTACCTTTCCTCCTCGAGCAACGGCGCCGTAAAAGTGCTTGATGTCTACGGGAGCTTCTATTCTTGTAGACGGTGTTGGGCCTCCAAGAGCAGAGGTTTGTAGAACAAGCAGCAAGTTTTCCTTAAGTGGATTACCCAAGGTTTATCGAACTCAGGGAGGAAGAGGTCAAAGATATCCCTCTCATGCAACCCTGCAACCACAAAGCAAGAAGTCTCTTGTGTCCCCAACACACCTAATAGGTGCACTAGTTCGGCGAAGAGATAGTGAAATACATGTGGTATGAATAAGTAGTAGCAACGGCACCGTAAAAGTGCTTTGCCCAGGACAAGAAACAAGCAAGTAGTAATGTAGCGAAGAGTAACGCAAAGAAACAAGTAAACAAGCAGCGATAGCAGTATTTAGGAACAAGGCCTAGGGAATAGACTTTCACTAGTGGACACTCTCAACATTGATCACATAACAGAATAGATAAATGCATACTCTACACTTTTGTTGGATGATGAACACATTGCGTAGGATTACACGAACCCTCAATGCCGGAGTTAACAAGCTCCACAATAATGCTCATATTTTAGTAACCTTTAGTGTAAGATAGATCAACAGACTAAACCAAGTACTAGCATAGCATGCACACTCGTCACCTTCATGCATATGTAGGAGGAATAGATCACATCAATATTATCATAGCAATAGTTAACTTCGCAATCTACAAGAGATCATGATCATAGCATAAACCAAGTACTAACACGGTGCACACACTCGTCACCTTTGCACACGTGCAGGAGGAATAAAACTACTTTAATAACACATCACTAGAGTAGCACATAGATAAATTGTGATACAAAACATATTGCAATCATAAAGAGATATAAATAAGCACCTCACTATGCCATTCAACAGTGAATAAGTATTCTCGTGAAATCTAGCCTAAGAGACCCACACGGTGCACACACCGTCACCTTTACACACGTGGGACAAGGAGTCTCCGGAGATCACATAAGTAAAACTCACTTGACTAGCATAATGACATCTAGATTACAAGCATCAT
>NC_061514.1:223854122-223869017 GCF_022539505.1 Lolium rigidum
GTTTGACGCCGAGTATGATCCCCCCGCACTGTGCACCACACTTGCCATTTCTGCATCCGCTTTATGGAGTTGTCCAGGATCCACTCTTTCTCCAGAAGCAACAGATGGTCCGTCTCACCTGCTTCGGTTTGCCTTTCGAGCTTTCCTCCTGTTCCATGGTTCTCTTCTCATGAGCTCACACCCTCAAGAAAGTCAGGCTGAGCTGCCGATGACCAAATCGGCTCTGGCGGTAAAGCATCTTCAGGGCCACACTTCTTGGAAGCCTCGACTCAAAGGAGAATGCAGAGTGAAGGTGGCGGTCAGGAGTGTCCCGAAGGAAGCCCGGCCCAAGAAAGCTTAAAGGTGTTAAGTTCAGACTCGAGGCGCTTTGTCCGTCAGCAAAATCTTGGTTATAACACGCTTTGCATCCTTTCCCGCAGCTCATCGACGGATCCTTTGGAATAAGCCGAAGAAACCAGCCGTGGGGGCTCTGAGCCTGTGATTCCGAGAGGTCCACTCACTCACACTGTACGCCGGGCCGCCGCCGGCTTCCAAGAAAATCGAACCCCCGCTTTCCGTGTGCCCTAGGCCAGATCGGGGTTACGCACGTAAGCAACTGGGCTGTGATGTCAAAAAGGGCTCTAAGAACCCAATGAGCCTTCTACCAAGCCAGAGGTCTCGTCACCATCTTCAACAAGACCACGCTATCCATGACATCTGATCACAATCACGATCTGCAGGTCGCAGAAACTTAGCGAGACGTTGAGGAGGTACCGAGGCCGGGCCCGCTACTCCCCAGGATCTAGCTGGCCTCGGACGAGCAGGGCTGGCCCAAGTAGCCGACCCATCCGAGTCCGAAGAGTGCCGATTGTTACCGGCCGCCGCTTCTCCTCCCCGGAGAGGTACGCTTCCTCCTTCTTTTCAAGTCAGTCTTCTTGTCGTATGCTCATGCCGCCTTGTTCGTCCTAGTGGTGATCCTTCAAGCTTGTTGATGACTTTTTCAGACTCAACTCATCGAACCGGTCGCTTTCTAAACAGGGAGGAGCCGATCCTAGCGCACCGACGGCTCCTCCACACAAGACTTGCTTTTCCCCAAGATACGGTCGAGAACCTGGAGGTAATCAAAGCATTCTCGAGGACATCCAGCCCCGTCTCCAGCATCGCCAGCAAGCAAGCCTGTGCCTGTGTCTTTTTGCCATTTTCAGCCGCGTGCAAGCCGCCTGCCCAAATGATCGCCGGCGCCTTCAACTCCTGAGCCATGGTTGCGCAATGTCAACGGCTCTACTGAGAAGAAAGCTGCTTAGACGCCAAGACTCCAGACACTTCCGCCAGTTGCCGTGCTTGGAAACTGTGTAAAGAGCCTGAAGATCTGAAAGAGGACCAGTGGAGACCAAACAACTTATCCAGATGAGCCCTGCGTTGTTTTGCCCCAAGAGGAAACACAAGGTCTACTACTTCATCCAAGATCCAATCTGCTGAAATTGTACTTCCTGAGCAGCATAAGCCGGGTGAGATGGAGGGACGAGGACAGACGAGGCCGAGATCAAGCCAGGTGGACTGAACCGCGTCGCATGCTCTTGAGCCTTGGAGGCTTTTCTTCAAGAGGGCCTTTGTGTGGAACCATGCATAAAACTTGGTGTTGATCACCGTGTACACCGATGCATGTCTCGATTTCTCAGAAGTTTTTTTTAATGTTCATTCTACAGCCCCCAACACTTCTCCTCCACATGTTCAACAATGTCACATGCTCATATATACTTCACTGGCGCCGATTCCCGCCAGTAACCGTCGAAATCGGCTCATGATCTCGCCAAGGTCCTAAGATGTGAACGTCGCCTGCGAAGAGCGTAATGGATCTTCCTGCTGAACTCACCACGCTCCTATTGCATATACATCGTGTTGAGCCAAAGGTGCGGAACGGCTTCCTCTCGCTCGGCCACGGAGCATGCTTTTGCTTTCATGTGCAGCCCATGGCGCCTGCAAGCCTTGCCATGTTGACACCAAAGGAGAGCTTGGCTGGCCTATGGAGGCTGAGATCCACCATGTTACCGCCAGCGACGACTGAGTCTCTAATGAGCTGGATATCAGGCGTCGGGTCTTTCGCAGAGATTGATAGTTCGCTTGCGGGGCTGCTTGATCTGCCATGTTTCTTCTTGAGCTCATCGTGCATCCTACGTGACCTGAGGGTCTTCCGCCATCTGATGTAGATATGATAAGTCATAGATGTCAAGGCTCGTCCCACCTAAGGTGCGCACAAAGACGCTGTAACCCCCGCGGCGTAGAGACGGGCAACACACGGAGCCGGGAACAATTTAGGCCACACCAAATTCTCCTGAGGCCACGGGCCCGCAGTTTCCCCGGTCGCACGCCACCACACATCACAAGGCGCGTTACCCACTCACCTATACCCGGTCAAAGAAGGTGGATGATGCCTCGCTTAGCTCTCATGGCAGGCACACGAACGGCAACACGCAGCCTCGATCGTTCTCGTGCCATTCCGTGAACCCGTCAAAGAGCCGATCCACCCATGATCTGATTTAGTGTCCGACATGGTGGTCCCGCTTGATCAAGGTAAAGTTAATGAGGATTACTATCATTTAGGGTTTTCACCGCATAATCGGATCATCCTACCTGTGTTGTTCGTCGCGCACGGTGACTGCAGCCATCCCAGACAGTGCCTTAAACCAACACGAGGTTGATCCCCGAACATCCTTTCAGGGCCAACTACCAAATTCTCAGCACACGCGCTGGATCCTCCCCCCTTTGTAAGGCCCAACTATTGGCAGAGATAAACTAACTCTGTAGAATGAGCACCCAGAACTGACGATCTACTAAACTATGATCATGGGCAGCTACTTCCTACACCTAAGATAGGTGGTGGGAGGGCGCTGTGACATGCAAAGGGCTGGGCACTTACTAGCATATTAAGGAAGAACAATGCCAACCCTAACATGTCTAAGATAACCACGCTGCTCGCCAACAAAAGCAGCTTCAAGACGAGCAACACATGAACAACATAGGCAGAAGAAATGCTTCAGACTCGCAAGATGCGATCTAGGCAAGATGATGCTTTACCGGAGAAACCCCAGATTTGATGGAGTTGGCGAGATGCGCTCGAGATTTGTTTCTGTGGTTGAACGCTGGTTTGTTGCTTATTCTACAAACCCTAGATACATATTTAGCAGTCCAGCCAGACTTTTTGAATGGGAAGTGGCACTAAACCTGTAGTGGTACTGAGAGAACCTCGCCATACCTTTTAATCTAAATACAAACTATTGTACCAGACATATAATCCGCCCAATTTCACTCTAAGGCGTCGTCACAGACCTAACGTGCACCTAAGCCCATCCCGATCATGTGCCCACCTCCCGATTTGGCCAAATCCGGTGATAACACCTTCCTGCCCGTCATTATTCGGGGAAAATAGGCCCTTCGACACATAAATCCCGGGGTTTTTCCCCGACAGTTGAATTCTGGCACTTAAACGAGACACTGTGGCAGCTCTCAACAAAACAGCGTTAGTCCGTGTTAGTTGCATCCAAAATACACAAATTAGAGGCAAAACAATAGCAAAAGTGTTCGGGAAAGTAGATACGTTTTGGACGTATCAGAGGCTTGCAACTTATAGGATGTCTTACAGAACACATAAGGATGCATAATAATACCGCTGACAAATTATTTCGCATGTGTTTTCAATGAAAAGCTCTAGCACAAAATAGTAATCCATGCTTCCTCATGCCTTTCTCTCTACTATTGTTGAGTCAGCCATCAATTATTTCTATCTTAGAAGCAAACATCACAGGCGAACCGTAAGATGATCTTTAATGCTTGCTCATTGCACTTGTTATATTACTTTAAAGTTGACAATTTATCCAGAGATAAACATATTGAAGTTGAAAGTAACCGCTGAAACTTATACCTTCCTTTGTGTTGCTTCCAAAGCTTTACTAAGAATTTATTGCTTTATGAGTTATAACTTTTATGGGCTTATTGATATTGTCTTGAGTATATCATGAAAATCTTGCTATATGATTCAGTTATTACCATTGTTTCACTATATTGCTTCAATCGTATCTATCTCATATGCTTTATTAATAGTATTGATCAAGGATAGGATACATGTCAATTAAATTATCTTTGTTATCAAGCATCACCGGTACACAGCAGTAGGAAACTAGCTGCCATGCTTGATACGCCTCAAACTATCTAATTTCTTAAACCATGCTACTTTTATGATGATACTTCCACATATTATACATTAATTCTTTTATCGTCATTATTATGCATTTTCCGGCACTAACCCATATCCAGATGCCGAAGAGCCGCTTGTTGCTTTCAGTTGTTTTTGCCTGAAATCCCACAAAGAAATATTCTCAATTGGACTAATCAACGCCTAGGGTCTGTTTTTCCACCGGCGCTCGTAAGACCAAAGGGAAACAAAGTGGGGGCGACGGGGCGCCAACACCATTGTGGCCGCGCGCCGGTGGGGCCCGCGCCACTTGAGCAGGTGGGGTTCCCACGGCCTCCTTGACTCCGCCTTCCGCCTACTTAAAGTCTTCATCGCGAAAACCCCAGTACCGAGAGCCACGATACGAAAACCTTCCGCAGCCGCCGCGCCGCTGTCCCATCTCTGGGGACCTGGGGAGATCGCCTCCCACCCCGCTTCAGGTAGGTCTCATCTCCCAGGTCTTTCTTCATCACCATGACGCTCCCGGATTGATGCGTGTGGTGGAGTAGTTCTACCCCGACTATGGTCCACAGCAAGAGCTAGACAAGCTCTGTCTTCCTCACATGTGCTATCATGCCAGACCAGAGCTACCATCACAGATCAGAAGATCATCTATTGTAATGCTACATGTTTGAGCAAATGTGTTCGTGAAAGTTCTTTTATCGCTCAGCTTGTTAATCGAATTGCTTGAGGACAAGCAATAAGCTAAGCTTGGGGGAGTTGATACGTCCAAAACGTATCTACTTTCCCCGAACACTTTTGCTATTGTTTGGCCTCTAATTTGTGTATTTTGGATGCAACTAACACGGACTAACGCTGTTTTCTAGCAGAATCTGCTCGGTGTCTGCTTTTGTGCGTAAATCCAACTTTCGGGAAAAACCTCGAATTTATGCAAGGCCCTATTTTCCCAGGAAACTAAAGGAGCCGAAGGGCAATTGAAGTGGAGGCCCGAGGGCCCCACACCATAGGGCGGCGCGGCCCGTGGGGGCCGCGCGGCCCCATGGTGTGGCCCCTCGGCCGGCCTCCGACGCCCTCCTTCGGACTACTTATTCGCCTCGACCTAAAAACGCCCGGGAGAAGTCGAAGTCGCCAGAAACCCTCCAGAACGCCGCCACATCGCGAAACTCCGTCGCAGAGCCGGGATCTCCGTTCGGCACTCGCCGGACGAGGAATTGGAGGAGATCATCACCGCCATCACCGCCAACGCCTCTCCATCAACCAACAATGTTTCCCCCATCCATGTGTGAGTAATTCCCCCGCTGTAGGTCGAAGGGGATGGTAGGGATTGGATGAGATTGGTCATGTAATAGCATAAGATTGTTAGGGCATAGTGCCTAGTGTCCGTAGATGGTACTTTTATGATATTGTTGCAACTTGTTATGCTTAATGCTTGTCACTAGGGCCCGAGTGCCATGATCTCAGATCTGAACATGTTATTGATTCATGAAGATATTCGTTGTTTATGATCTTACCTCGCAAGTTGTATACACATGTCATCGTCCGGAACCAATGGCCCCGAAGTGACAGAATCGGGACAACCGGAGGGAATGGCAGCTGATGTGAGGATCACATGTGTTCACGGAGTGTTAATGCTTTGCTCCGGTACTCTATTAAAAGGAGTACCTTAATATCCAGATAGTTTCCCTTGAGGCCCTACTGCCACCAGGCCGGTAGGACAAAAGATGTTGTGCAAGTTTCTCATTGCGAGCACGTACGACTATAATTGGAACACATGCCTATTGATTGATTAGTACTTGGACACCGTTTTATTATTATCTCGCAAATGCCCCGCTATGATTGTTACATGAGTTTCTCTCATCCATGCAACGCCCGTCATCCGTCCCCGTGCCTACGTATTTTAATCCTGTTGTTTACTATAATCACTACCGCTGTCTTTGTTACTCGTCTTGTTATTTCACTATCGCTATCGCTATAAAACTGTTACTACCGATAAACTCTTGCGAGCAAGTCCGTTTCCAGTGCAATCGAATTGACAACTCCGTTGTTAAGGCTTCCAAGTGTTCTTTGTCTCCCCTTGTGTCGAATCAATAAATTGGGTAATACTTCCCTCGAAGACTGTTGCGATCCCCTATACTTGTGGGTCATCACTCCCCTGTGGCCCCACTTCGTTTCGTCTTCGGACTTCTGGAAGCTTCGTGAGAAAATAGGCCCCTGGGCTTTTATTTCGTCCAATTCGAGAATATTTCTTTACTAGGATTTCTGAAACCAAAAACAGCAGAAAACAAAGAATCGGCACTTCGGCATCTTGTTAATAGGTTAGTTCCGTAAAATGCACGAATATGACATAAAGTGTGCATAAAACATGTAGATAACATCAATAATGTGGCATGGAACACAAGAAATTATCGATACGTTGGAGACGTATCAAGCATCGATTGCTATATTTGTGCTAGAGCTTTTATTTTGAAAACATGAAACAATTTTGTCAACGGTAGTAATAAAGCATATGAGTTATGTACATTATATCTTACAAGTTGCAAGTCTCATGCATAGTATACTAATAGTGCCCGCACCTTGTCCTAATTAGCTTGGACTACCGGATCTTTGCAATGCACATGTTTTAACCAAGTGTCACAATGGGGTACCTCCATGCCGCTCGTACAAAGGTCTAAGGAGAAAGCTCGCATTTTGGATTTCTCGCTTTTGATTATTCTCAACTTAGACATCCATACCGGGACAACATGGACAACAAGATAATGGACTCCTCTTTAATGCATAAGCATGTGGCAACAATTATTATTCTCATATGAGATTGAGGATATGTGTCCAAACCGAAACTTCCACCATGAATCATGGCTTTAGTTAGCGGCCCAATGTTCTTCTCTAACAATATGCATGCTCCAACCATAAAGGTGGTAGATCTCTCTTACTTCAGACAAGACGGACATGCATAGAAACTCACATGATATTCAACAAAGAATAGTTGATGGCGTCCCCGTAAGCATGGTTATCGCACAACAAGCAACTTAATAAGAGATAAAGTGCATAAGTACATATTCAATACCACAATAGTTTTTAAGCTATTTGTCCCATGAGCTATATATTGCAAAGGTGAATGATGGAATTTTAAAGGTAGCACTCAAGCAATTTACTTTGGAATGGCGGATAAATACCATGTAGTAGGTAGGTATGGTGGACACAAATGGCATAGTGGTTGGCTCAAGTATTTGGGATGCATGAGAAGTATTCCCTCTCGATACAAGGTTTAGGCTAGCAAGGCTATTTGAAACAAACACAAGGATGAACGGTGCAGCAAAACTCACATAAAAGACATATGGTAAACATTATAAGACTCCATACCGTCTTCCTTGTTGTTCAAAACTCAATACTAGATGTTATCTAGACTCTAGAGAAACCAAATATGCAAACCAAATTAGCAAGTTCTAAGTATTTCTTCATTAATGGGTGCAAAGTATATGATGCAAGAGCTTAAACATGAGCACAACAATTGCCAAGTATCAAATTATCCAAGACATTTTAGAGTTACTACATGTAGCATTTTCCAATTCCAACCATATAACAATTTAACGAAGAAGAAACTTCGCCATGAATACTATGAGTAGAGCCTAAGGACATATTTGTCCATATGCTACAGCGGAGCGTGTCTCTCTCCCACAAAGTGAATGCTAGGATCCATTTTATTCAAACAAAACAAAAAAACAAAAACAAACCGACGCTCCAAGCAAAGTGCATAAGATGTGACGGAATAAAAATATAGTTTCAGGGGAGGAACCCGATAATGTTGTCGATGAAGAAGGGGATGCCTTGGGCATCCCCAAGCTTAGACGCTTGAGTCTTCTTATAATATGCAGGGGTGAACCACCGGGCATCCCCAAGCTTAGAGCTTTCACTCTCCTTGATCATATTGCATCATACTCCTCTCTTGATCCTTGAAAACTTCCTCCACACCAAACTCGAAACAACTCATTAGAGGGTTAGTGCATAATAAAAATTCACATGTTCAGAGGTGACACAATAATTCTTAACACTTCTGGACATTGCATAAAGCTACTGGACATTAATGGATCAAAGAAATTCATCCAACATAGCAAAAGAGGCAATGCAAAATAAAAGGCAGAATCTGTCAAAACGAACGTATCCGTAAAGATGGATTTATTAGGCCACCGACTTGCTCAAACGAAAATGCTCAAATTGAATGAAAGTTGCGTACATATCCGAGGATCATGCTCGTAAATTGGCTTAATTTTCTCGAGCTACCTACAGGGAGGTAGACCCGGATTCGTGACGAGCAAAGAAATCTGGAACTGCGCAAGAATCCAAATCTAGTACTTACTTTTCTATCAAAGACTTTACTTGGCACAACAAAACATAAAACTAAGATAAGGAGAGGTTGCTAGCAGTAGTAAACAACTTCCAAGACACAAATATAAAACAAAAATACTGGAGTAAAAACATGGGTTGTCTCCCATAAGCGCTTTTCTTTAACGCCTTCGGCCTAGGCGCGTAAAGTGTATCTCAAGTATTATCGAAGGGTGGTGCACCTACGAGTGGGGTTTGGAGTTTTCTCAACCATGCATAGTATATTGGATACATAAGTTTCAGCGTCTCCCTTTTCATTAGTCTTGGGCTTGCTACTCTCATCGAACAAATTTTCGTGAACAAGCCAAGCATAGTTATTTTCTAGTGCATCATTCATAGCTAGGAGTTTGCATGGTATTGGTGCTTTGATCTCCCCACCATCATTAGCATTATTAGTATACCTTATCCTATCCATGTCCATTTTTTCAAGGAGACTAACAAAATTAGTATGAGAACCAAGCATATTAAATTTAGCGAAGACCTTTCTAGCCTCTCTTGCTAGACCACCAAATTCTCTAAGAAGGGTTTCTAAAACAAAATCTTTCTTTTCCCCCTCTTCCAAATCACCAAGTGTAAGAAACATGTGTTGGATTATAGGATTGAGATTAACAAATTTAGTTTCCAACGAGCGAACTAAAGCAGCGGCAACAATTTCATAAGTAGGAGCAAGTTCTACCAAGTGTCTATCTTCAAAATCTTCAACGGTACTAACATGGGTAAAAAATTCTTCTATATTGTTCCTCCCAATTATAGACCCTTGTTCTACCGGTATGTTCTTTGCGGTAAAATTAAAAGGAAACATGATGAATCAAGTAAAGTAAATGCAAGTAAACTAATTTTTTTGTGTTTTCGATATAGCAAACAAGATAGCAAATAAAGTAAAACTAGCAACTAATTTTTTTGTGTTTTGATATAAGTGCAGCAAACAAAGTAAGTAAATAAAATAAAGCAAGACAAAAACAAAGTAAAGAGATTGGGAAGTGGAGACTCCCCTTGCAGCGTGTCTTGATCTCCCCGGCAACGGCGCCGCGTAAAAGAGCTTGATGGCGTGTATTTCACACGTTCGTTGGGCAACCCCAAGAGGAAGGTATGATGCGCACAGCAGCAAGTTTTCCCTCGTAAAGAAACCAAGGTTTATCGAACCAGGAGGAGCCAAGAAGCACGTTGAAGGTTGATGGCGGCGGGATGTAGTGCGGCGCAACACCAGGGATTCCGCGCCAACGTGGAACCCGCACAACACAACCAAAGTACTTTGCCCCAACGAAACAGATGAGGTTGTCAATCTCACCGGCTTGCCGTAACAAAGGATTAACCGTATTGTGTGGAAGATGATTGTTTGCAGAGAAAACAAGAAAACAAGTATTGCAACAGAGATTTGTATATCAGTATTAAAGAATGGACCGGGGTCCACAGTTCACTAGAGGTGTCTCTCCATAAGATAAAAGCATGTTGGGTGAACAAATTACAGTCGGGCAATTGACAAATAGAGAGGGCATAACAATGCACATACATGACATGATAAGTATAGTGAGATTTAATTGGGCATTACGACAAAGTACATAGACCGCCATCCAATCGCATCTATGCCTAAAAAGTCCACCTTCAGAGTTATCATCCGAACCCCTCCAGTATTAAGTTGCTAACAACGGACAATTGCATTAAGTATGGTGCGTAATGTAATCAACAACTACATCCTCGGACATAGCGCTCAATGTTTTATCCCTAGTGGTAACAACACAACACAACCTTAGAACTTTCTCACATCTGTCCCGTGTGTCAATGCGGGCATGAACCCACTATCGAGCATAAATACTCCCTCTTGGAGTTAAAAGCAAAAACTTGGCCGAGCCTCTACTAGTAACGGAGAGCATGCAAGATCATAAACAACACATATGTAATAACTTGATAATTAACATGACATGGTATTCTCTATCCATCGGATCCCGACAAACACAACATATAGAATTACGAGATAGATGATCTTGATCATGTTAGGCAGCTCACAAGATCCAACAATGAAGCACAATGAGGAGAAGACAACCATCTAGCTACTGCTATGGACCCATAGTCCAGGGGTGAACTACTCACTCATCACTCCGGAGGCGACCATGGCGGTGTAGAGTCCTCCGGGAGATGAATCCCCTCTCCGGCGGGGTGCCGGAGGAGATCTCCAGAATCCCCCGAGATGGGATCGGCGGCGGCGGCGTCTCAGTAAGGTTTTCCGTATCGTGGTTTTTCGTCTTAGGGGTTTCGCGACGGAGGCTTTAAGTAGGCGGAAGGGCAGAGTCGGGGGCCATACGAGGGGCCCACACCATAGGGCGGCGTGGGCCCCCCCTTGGCCGCGCAGCCATGTGGTGTCGCCACCTCGTGGCCCCACTTCGTATGCTCTTCGGTCTTCTAGAAGCTCCGTGGAAAAATAGGCCCCTGGGTCTTCGTTTCGTCCAATTCCGAGAATATTTCGTTACTAGGATTTCCGAAACCAAAAACAGCAGTAAAACATGAACTCGGCACTTCGGCATCTTGTTAATAGGTTAGTTCCAGAAAATGCACGAATATGACATAAAGTGTGCATAAAACATGTAGGTATCATCAATAATATGGCATAGAACATAAGAAATTATCGATACGTCGGAGACGTATCAGAACCTCACTGTTTTTTTTCCTTTTCAGGGCATCAACTTAATCAAGGATAATGACCAAATGCATCTGATGTCTACGGGAGCTTCTATTCTTGTAGACAGTGTTGGGCCTCCAAGAGCAGAGGTTTGTAGAACAGCAGCAAGTTTCCCTTAAGTGGATACCCAAGGTTTATCGAACTCAGGGAGGAAGAGGTCAAAGATATCCCTCTCATGCAACCTCGCAACCACAAAGCAAGAAGTCTCTTGTGTCCCCAACACACCTAATAGGTGCACTAGTTCGGCGAAGAGATAGTGAAATACGGGTGGTATGAACAAGTAGTAGCAACGGCACTTGCAACGTTGCTTTGCCCAGGACAAGTAAACAAGCAGTAGTAACGCAAGCAGAGTAACGCTAAAGAAAACAAGAAACAAGCAAGCGATAGCGTATTTAGGAACAAGGCCTAGGGATTACACTTTCACTAGTGGACACTCTCAACATTGATCACATAACGGAATAGATAAATGCATACTCTACACTTTTGTTGGATGATGAACACATTGCGTAGAGATTACACGAACCCTCAATGCCGGAGTTAACAAGCTCCACAATAATGCTCATGTTTAAGTAACCTTATAGTGTAAGATAGATCAATAGACTAAACCAAGTACTAGCATAGCATGCACACCGTCACCTTCATGCATATGTAGGAGGAATAGATCACATCAATATTATCATAGCAATAGTTAACTTCGCAATCTACAAGAGATCATGATCATAGCATAAACCAAGTACTAACACGTGCACGCACCGTCACCTTTGCACACATGCGAGGAGGAATAAAACTACTTTAATAACACATCACTAGAGTAGCACATAGATAAATTGTGATACAAAACATATTGCAATCTTAAAGAGATATAAATAAGCACCTCACTATGCCATTCAACATTGAGTAAGTATTCTGTGAAATATGGCCTAAGAGACCCACACGGTGCACACACTTGTCACCTTTACACACGTGGGACAAGGAGTCTCAGGAGATCACATAAGTAAAACTCACTTGACTAGCATAATGACATCTAGATTACAAGCATCATCATATGAATCTCAATCATGTAAGGCAGCTCATGAGATTATTGTATTGAAGCACATAGGAGAGAGATGAACCACATAGCTACCGTGACAGCCCCCGAGCCTCGATGGAGAACTACTCCCTCCTCATGGGAGCAGACAGCGGTGATGAAGATGGCGGTGGAGATGGCAGCGGTGTCGATGGAGAAGCCTTCCGGGGGCACTTCCCCGCTCCGGCAGGTGCCGGAACAGAGACTCCCGTCCCCGGATCTTGGCTTCGCGATGGCGGCGGCTCGGAAGGTTTACGTGGTTTTCGTCGAACGCCCCGAGGTTTTTAGGTCGGGGCTTTATATAGGCGGAGAGGCGGCGCAGAGGGCTTACGGGGGGCCCACACCCTAGGGGGCGCCCCCCTTGGCCGCGCGCGGGGTGTGGTGTGGTGGCCCTGCCCCCCTTCTCCGGCGGTTCTCGTGTGTTCGGATGCTTCCGGGTAAAATAGGAACCCGGGCGTTGATTTCGTCCGATTCCGAGAATATTTCGTTACTAGGATTTACGAAACCAAAAACAAGCGAGAAAACGATGAACCGGCACTTCGGCATCTTGTTAATAGGTTAGTTCCAGAAAATGCACGAATATGACATAAAGTGTGCATATAACATGTAGATAACATCAATAATGTGGCATGGAACACAAGAAATTATCGATACGTTGGAGACGTATCAGCATCTAAAAGGGAAATAAATACCATTCGCTTGGTAATTACCTTACGGATCAGAATCATGCATGTACACTACTTTTGCATTATGACCTTCATTCTATATATCTTGCTCCACTTACCATCCTCATCAACTTGCCAAATGCAAATGATCTACAGAGTTTGGAAAGAAATTAGTACAACTTAACCATATTTGGTACAGAAACAGCGAGCACATTATGGACACAACAATATCTGAGATTACAAACATCTAGGAGTGAACATCAGCCCTTTAAAAAAGAGCATCAACACCGTGCTTTTCTTTTCCCCGAATTTTGACCCTACTTTGTCCGTTTGCTCGTTGTAGTTTAAAGAAAATACATGGTTAATGTGTAAAATACATCTTGGTGATTGCATGAAGAAGAAGAAAAAACTCATGTCATCTCAACCTACCAGCTTATATCTCGACTAATGCCGATGTGGGTCTTCTAAACATGCAGGGTCTCGTTCATCCACGCCAAGACTCCATCTTCAATTTTGAAGAACTTCATTCTTTTACACATCAAAATTAAATGATAAGAAATTCCTCTGCAAAGATAGTTTAGTACGACATAAGAAACATGGAAGAACCTATAAGTTAGAGAACTTTAGAACAACTAATATGTTCTTTCCGAAAAAAATCAACTACTAATAACACAGTTCACTGGGAGCACCTTCTGTGTTACCAATTTAAAAGTTCAAATCAAAATAACAATGGTAAAAATGACTTGGTGGTATAGTCCTATAGATTGACGAGAAAAATAAGAAAGAAACAATTGAAAACTTGCCTAAAAATGTAACCTTGGGGCATGTTTATCTCATGTTCTTTCTCTTCACTATGCAATGATTCCTCAATTATGCAAATCTTCAAGGTTAATCTCAATAGGCTACACCTGCCATAAACTATAACACCTCCTTAATAGCTGCCTGAAATATCCAAATATGGTTAGAGAATTGGAAGAGTGTAGTTTGCGTAACCTTGAATGATAGGTCTGTTAGCATGGTTGCGTTAAGGGCATCTTCAACTTTCAGCTTCTTAGCGCTCTTGAGACTTATTAGTTAGTGTAGTGTAAATTATGACAATGCTATGGTAGACTCGCTGGTCTAAATCTACTTAATATTATTGGCAATGACAAGTTTACAAATATGTAAATCAAATAGTAGTAGTAACTCTGAAAGAGAGCTCACCTAATTATCTGAATAGCAAGCCTCCCCGTGAAAGTAAACAACCGAACGTGGGTAACATCGAAAGTTTAACTCGCAATTCACATGTATATGATATCATCGGACAAGGTTTGATTTCTCTCCCAAATCAAAGCAACGGAAACTTCAAGCGTGAACGAAAACCTCGATCAATAGGAGATGAAAAATCTTGGTGGAGCGTGTTGTCAACGAGCATGAAGCCCCGGATGTGCAGGGGACGGGCGGGGCGCAACAACGACGGTGTGCGAGGGATCCGGCGGCGGTAGTGCGGAGCCGCGGAGGCAGAGTGAAGGATCCGGCGGCGGGCGTGCAATGCTCTGCGAGCAGGATGACGATGATGGCGGCGTGCTACTGACGGTGGCCTACAGGGTTGTCCTGTTGGACAGGGCGGCGGCTTCGTCCTGGCCGCTGGCCAACGGATGAACAGGGTCTATGCGTTGGCCAAATTTTCAGGGCAGCGGCGTGCGTGAACGACCCTGTGTTCCACTTTGTCCTACACCCCGGTCAGCGCAATCACGGACGCACACCAAGAATACATCTGCTTTTCTCCATGGCATTGAACATGATTTGGGATAACGAAGGAAAGAAGGATTTGATTTGGTAAGTAAAGATTTGATTTGACAAGTAAAGAGGGAAATTAGTGTTGGAGATATGCCCAAGAGGCAATAATAAAAGTGGTTATTATATATCTTTATGTTTATATACCATGCTATAATTGTATTAA